>NW_019154088.1:39171768-39276181 GCF_002288905.1 Enhydra lutris kenyoni | reverse complement strand
CATGACCTGAGCCGAAGGCTCAGGTCATGATCCCAGGTCCTGGGTTCAAGCCCCACATCGGGCTCTCTGCTCAACGGGGAGCCTGCTTCCTCCTCTCTCTCTGCCTGCCTCTCTGCCTACTTGTGATTTCTCTCTGTCAAATAAATAAATAAAATCTTAAAAAAAAAAAAAAAGAAAAATTTACCTCCTTAAATTTATTGTAGCAATGGAGAATACCATCTCAATAGTAGTATCACAACAGACAGAAATGAGGTAAATTTATTTTCAGAGCTTTCTTGGTTAGGCTCAAGAAGTTATGATAAGCCTTTTAAAGTAGGAAATTGATTAGGACTGGGTGAAGTTCACATAAAATAGTTCAGGATTGGAGGACATAGAAGGTGGTAAGCTGAGGCTTGATGAGTAAATTGTTTTATTAAAAAGAGAACTGCTTCCTGAAATGAGCAAACTGTTTGCCCAGGTGTATCGATTTTCAGTAATTTCCTAACATAAGTAGTAGAGTTATATATAGGCTTAATGTCTCATTTTCCTGGTTAAGAATTTCCCAGTGCCAGTTGTTAAATTATTTTGATATAGGTGATATCAGTTTTCAGTCCCACCAGTATAGTTATGCTGATGCAAATGGTCTCAATTTGCAGACCTTCACTTTAATCCCTCCTTAGCTTAAGTTGAAGGATAGATGATTAACATGTGGAGCATGATTATTTCAGATCTGTACTGCTGTTTGAGGCATTATCATCATATATCATTGTTTTGGAGAGTGTCTGTTTTAGCCTCTGTTATCAACTATTACTGTCCTCTCCTTTTCTCTCTCTCTCTCAATGATCATTTGATGGAAAAAGTTCTGTGCAATATTTTGATCACTGTAACAATTATGGACTGAGTATTTGTGTCCCACCCCCTGCCCAATTCAAACATTGTTCTTCTTAATCCCTAATGTGATAGTATTAGGAGGTACTGCCTTTGAGTGATGATTAGATTTAAGTTAAGTTATGCCAGGGGAATTTCATGAGAGCCAGCACCTTGATTTTGGATTACCTAGTCTCCAGAACTGTGAGAAATAAATGTTATTGAAACCATCCAGTATTGTGTTACAGCAGTGTGAGCTAAAACAGTAGTATCTACAAATTCTAAGAAAAGGATGATGACTACAGTTTGTTGTATACTTTCAATTAGCAGACTAAAATGTTCAAATTAATCTAAGACAACAGATCCAATTCCAACTTTGAATAGCATGGAAGAAAAGAGTTTGGAACTATTAGCCAAATTACCTGTTTCCTGATTTCTTTATTTGCTAGATCCTTGAGTAATGTTAAAGATGTTAGAATGACTCTAGGGATTAAGTATAACATTCTTTGACCAAAATCATACATATTTTACCTTGAAAGTACAATATGTTTAGGACTCCTCTGTTTTGAAACATGACCATACAATCTCCTGAATCTCAAGGGCAAGAAAATATGTGGTATTAGTGACATTGTCTGTATTCTATGCAATCCTCACATAGGATTCCCTACCCCCAATTTTGAGACATCTTATAAACATTAAGGGGTCTGAAAGACAGAAATTGAAGTATTGAAACTGAAACTGATTGAATTCAATTGAAATTGAAAGAATAAATTGACACCAAGTTTTCATTTGGAGTCTTAAATTGAGACCAAAATATTATCCTTCTTCAGTTGTCTTAAGATTTTTTTTTTTTCCAAGAGGGAAAGTTGATGGGCCAAAGTGGACTCTAGGTAAAACCAGGTTGAACTGAATGAACATACCAATTGTTGAGAAAACAAATCACAGTCCTATTTGTAGAGTTTGCTGATAGGGTTTTGTGGAACAAATAAAATAGCACTTAATGGGGTGAGGGCACAAAATCATCTGATTTCAACCAAAATACCTTCATGGGATTGCTGAATCATATTATAAATAGGGTACCACTTGAAGAGTGGGCTGGCACATAGGTGGTGAAATGTATATTTCAGAGATTATCAGGTAGGTCAAATAGAACACGAGATATATCTTAAGTTTTGAGACTTCCTTGTAAAGTCTGTGAGACAGCTTGCACAAATACACTATTTTTCTAAGAAGACTTTATAATTTCTATTTCTGTGCAAGTCAGTTATAAAATCTGCAAAGCCTAGTAGGTGCCCACGTATAATTTTGGTTGGAGACATCACCCTCTCCTTTTAAGTGTGGCCTGATAAGAGATTTTAGAATTTTGGATGTCTGACCTATTGTGGTATTTTCACACAAAAATCATATTTCACAGAAAATGAGGAGAGAACCAAAATCACATTTGCTTCTGGATGTATGCTTGAATTATGTTTAAATGTGTTCAGTAATCTATACTTTACTTTTCCAATGGATATATCCCTTTTTCCCCCCTGTACAACTAAATGGGAATGTAATGTAATCATAGGAGTGTCTTTAGGATTAGCTGCCAAAAGTTCTCGCCTAACGTCTATAACTTTTCTTTCTTTCTTTTTTCTTTTTCTCTCAAGATTTTATTTAAATTCAAGCTCGTTCACATATAGTATGGTATTAGTTTTAGGGGTAGAATTTACTGATTCATCAGTTGCTTATAACACCCAGTGCTCATTACATCCTTAATGCCCATCATCCAGTTCCCCCATCCCTTTACCACACCCCAGCCAATCCTTAGTTTGTTCCTTATATTTAAGAGTCTTAGGGTTTGCTTCTCTCTCTCTGTCTTTGTCTTATTTTATTTTTCCTTCTCTTTTTCTATATTCATCTGTTTTGTTTCTTAAATTTCACATATGAGTGAAATCATATATTTGTTTTTCTCTGACTGACTTATTTTGCTTATATCTATAGGTTTTTCAAACCTCTCTGGTTTCCTTTACTACTTGATGTCTTTTAGATCATGATCACGGTCTTCCTGATGTGGGAAACAAAAGCAGAAGGAAGTTATTAAATTTCCTTTCTACCTACAGCCCATTGATAAATCCTTGAAACAAGCAGAGTGACAGTCCTGTAGCAACTCAACTGCCTCGATTTTGATACTTTGTTAAGGGCAAGAGACAATCTTGGCCCAACCCCCAGGACCCTGTGAGTCTACTTTAACACATAAAAATTCCTATGGAAACTTCCTTTATCTCTAAACCCCCCAAGATATTTGTTGGTAATCATCCCCCAAGCATATGGTCCACAGATATACATCTGAAGGGTCTTATAACTAAGGTTTTATTGGATGGTAATAAATGACCTTTTCCCAATACTTGCTAGCTCCCTCAAGGTCTGGAAACCTTGCTTCCAAAATTCTTAGAGACTTAAGCTATCCAAAACCCCTCCCAGCGTGAAAGTAAATAATGGGCCACCCCTCATGACCCCAGTGCAGCTCTTTCTGCCCATTGGTCCTGTCCCTGTGGCTTTAATAAAACCACATTTTTGCATCATAAATGTCTCAAGAATTCTTTCTTGGCCATCGGCTTTGAACCCTAGTGTTCTTTCCTACATCATTCCTCATCTGCCTTTCCATATTTAACCTGAGTTATGTTTAGCTCTCCTTTCCTTTCTGAAAGATTTTCTAGTTTGAATAATAAAGTATATGTTCATCTTCTCTACCTTTCATTTAAATAGCTCTCAGTCTTCTATATGGTTCTCTTTATTTTTATCAGCCCAACTCAAATCAAATCCACTGATATTTTTTGTTCAGATCACTGAAAGAAACGATTTCGTTTCTTTATTGTTCCTGCCTCCTCCTCTGCTGCCCCCAACAAGGGCTCCATCCCATTCCACTCTAAGGGATACCTTACCTATTCTGCATCCAGAGAGATCTTTTCAGATTACAAATCTGGTAATGGGCCTACCTATCTCCCCTGGTTTATCCAAAAAACCTCTCCCTGTACTCAATGCTAGCATTATCTGACCAACCTCCTTTTCTTTCACCACGACGTAGTAATCTCTTCCATAAAAGAGCCTTTTCACATTCTCTCCCTCATCCCCTTGCTCTAATATCTATACATCATATCTAAAACCAAGGGTCATTCTCACAGGGAAATTTTCTGTTACTTCCTATGGTAGGCTGAATAACAGTCCCCCCAAATATGTCTACATCCTAATCTCTGGAGCCTGTGAATATTAGTTTATATGACCAAAAAAAAAAAAAAAAAATAAAACCCAAAAAAAAACTAGATGTGAAGAAATTGAAGATCATGAAATGGAGAGATTATCTTGGATTATTGATGTGAGTTCGGTATAATAGCAATGGTTCTAAGTGGAGCAAAGGAGGAATCAGAGTCATAGGGGAAGGTGATGCAATGACAGAAGCAGAGATTAGAGTGACTGACTTTGAAGATGGAGGAAGAGGTCATATCTAAAGAACACAGAAGGAGGCCACGAGAAACTAAAAAAGGCAAGGAAACAAGAAACTAAAAAAGGCAAGGAAACAAATTCTCCCCTTAGAGACCTCAGAAGGAAACAACCTGCTGAAACTGAATTTAGCCCAAGTGAAACTTATTTTGGACTTCTAACCTCCAGAACCAAAACAGAATAATGCTTTTGTTGTTGTTTTACACCACTAAATTTTTATCTGTATACCTTGGTACATTAGATTCTAACTAATGGTATCACCTGATTCTCCTTTGTCACACTCACAAAATCAGCACTTTTACATTTGATTAAGTATTTATTTTTAGCTCTCTGTTTCATAAATATAAACTGTAAACTCCAGTAAGATAAGATTTTTAAAAACTTGCTTTTATATCTTCAGTGTCTGGTAGAATTCCTGGCATATAACATACATACAATAAATATTTTTGTGGGGTGCCTGGGTGGCTCAGTTATTAAGTGTATGCCTTCGGCTCAGGTCATGATCCCAGATTCTTGGGATCAAGCCTGCATTGGGGCTCCCTGCTCAGCAGAAAGCCTGATTCTCCTTCTACCACTCCTGCTGCTTGTGTTCCCCCTCTCATTGTCTCTCTCTCATTCTGTCAAATAAATAAATAAAATCTTAAATAAACAAATAAATGAATATTTTTTATATGAATGGATACATTGATAAATTTTACTTTAACAAGGAGTTTCATAATAACATTAAACATTTCAATTATTGTACATCCTTTTTTTCTTCTCCTTTTTAATCAATGCTTATTTCTTTAGAGACAGTTATGGAAGTACAGCTATTCCCAGTTATCAGAAGTTCTCTTCCTTCCATTCTCCTTCAATATAACTGAAGGGAAGCAGAATTTATCATCCTCAAATAAGGATAAGGCAGAAATATTATCTTGACCTGATTATTTTAGAGAAACAGCAGTCACAGGAGAAGCTGTGAAAATCAAGTCAAAGTGACGTTTTTGTAAGAGACATCTCCATTTGTAAGGGAAATCTCCATTTGTAAGAATGTCTCCCTCTTGTACCAGGAAGAGGAAGATGACCAAATCTCTAGAAACTCTTATCAATAGAGAAGGCACAGATTAAATCTGTATAAGAAGCAAGCCCTTGTTTACTGTGCTTTCCTGGTAACCTGTCAGAACTGGTCTCACCTCATCCCAACACCTTTTTTTTTTTTGTCATTAGCAGAAGATGGTACTCAAAGTGATGATTTGGGCCACTTGAGGGAATTAGTCAGTTTTCCTGGGGGATGTACAGTATTAAATTTCTGTGTATTTTTCACCTGCCAATTTATCTTCTATTATGGGGGATCTCAGACAAGAACCTATAAGAATAAAGGGAAAATTAGTTTTTCCTCACCTATTCTGGTAATGGAGTGTTCCATCTCATCCTTCTGGATATTACAGACAAAACTAATAGGTCACACAAAGTAGGTACTTTCTAAATTTTACAAAATGAAAAATTAGTTTTACTTTCAGAAAGCTACATATAAATACATTTTGCTTGTCACAAAATAAATGCTCCTAAAATGTAGTAAATAAAATATTTGTTAACAAATAATTCTTGCTTTAAGGAATGATATGGAGTTCTTTTATAAAATTGAATAACCATCTTTCTTCTGTTTTGCAAATGCTATTATCATTCTTAGTGACTTCCTTTCAAAAATATACTATGCTTAAAATGCCCATGAACTACAGATGAAAGTATGAAGTTTCAGAGTATTTGCTTATGAAAATGTGCTCATTTTCTGTAAGTTTTCAAAGGGGCATTATTGTACAAAGCCATCTCCTTTAACACATTTAAAATTGTGTGGTTGATTAAAGAAACCCAATTCATACAATTTTATAAAAAGCATATTTTGTGTATAAAGACTAAATATTTTAGTTTTACTTGTTAATATTTTGATTTAGACATTTCCATCTGTTTATATGATCATGTGTTTTAGAATTGATTGACCTTTGATTTTGCCAAAACCTCAGGGTATTATTTTATATAATAACGAAGGGGAATAGGGCTGCCTTCTATTTTTTGAATTAAAATATTTGAAATATTACAGAAACACCAAAATATCCCAATAACAGTACTTACAGGGTTCATGAAAGCCTGATAACTATGGTTCATGCACTTTCAATCTTCAATTTTTCTCTGAGAGATTGAGGTCTGCTCAATGGTGTGTATTGAATTGAATCTTTTCTCTGCTATCAGGTATATCTAATTTTTACTTTTAAAAGATGCTTCTTGCCTAGATGATTATTAAACATAAGTATATGCCCAGAGATCCATTCAAAGATTTAAAATGAGGGTTCTCATGTTAAATCACACTTATAAAAGAAGTAAGGGCTCACTTTCTAATATAAGCAAATTAAATCCTGTTTTTCTTCTAAGTTTTAGTTTTTCTGTTTTGCCTTTCAAGGCATTTCAACTTAATGATTTGTTAACCAGAAGCTTGACAATATAGTTACTTTATGGACCTTATTAAATTTAGAGGAAACATTAACATCTGATACTCACAAGAGTGATCCTATCACCACAGTTGCTCATTAGTACTAGTGTTTTATTTTTAAGGTGTTATACCATATTGTTTGATGTCACTGGATTTCATGTCATGCTATTTTTGGAGACATTGGTAATTCTCTTAAATTTACCATCTTCTCATAGTATAAAATAATACATTAACTGCTTTAATGTATTAAAGACAGCGGGCCGAAAATGGAGACACTTTCCTAAACCCCACATGACCAGAGATTTAGTTAAATGACAGTTTGGGTGTCCCAGAAATGCAATGTTAAACCAATCAGTTGGGAATGACCTTACCAGCATTAGTTAAGTCATCTGCCAGATCAACCCCTGCCATCTCCTATAAGGAAAGTAAACTTGCAATTAACAATCTGCCTTTCTGTCTACTACATCTTTTTACTGCTTTCTTCTACCTAGAAGATCTTTTGCTCTGTATAGGTCCTCAGGGCTTTTCTCTACTTGCTAGATTGGATGCTGCCATGAATTGCTGAAGAAAGCCAATTAAGATCTTTAAATTTTGCTTCCTGGCAAATGAAAGAGAGAAAAATCTAAGAAATCCTAGGAAAGGATTACAATGTATATTTATAGCAAGGCTTATTATTTGGGGTTGATTAACCTTCCATAAATGCAATGTAAGAAGTTTGTGAAGCCTTTGAAACTATTTTCAAATTTCTATGTGTGTGTCCATTTTTCTGAAGAAAGAATCCCTAGTCACCCAAAATGTTAAAAACAGTGCTGTTAATGATCTTTATAGACTAAAAGAAAATAAAGAGGGTGACCACAGACGTAATGCAAAAAGAATTCTATTTAGACTGATGGCAGAGAAGTCTTAGTTCTATTTGCTATCCTAAGTGATTTCATGTAAGAGATATTTTGAAGTTTAAGAAAAGTGGAATCTTTTAATAAGAATCAAATTTTAGCTTGATGAACTCAACGAATTCCATGCCTAAACATAAAATGCATTTCTGAATGTTATATTTTCATTAATAGGAGTCGTTTCTGTTGATTAGAGGATCTGGCAACAGCAAAATCTTGCTTTTTCTGATTCCCATTTTGCCAACACCCCTGTCTTTTCTTCACATAGCAAAAGGGATTTGTAAAAATCTTTACTTAAAGCCCTCCAGTTGCTTCCTGTTCCATTAGAACAAAATCTAAATTTTTGTGTATGGTTTGCAAAGCTAGTGTGATCCCTGCCTATTTCTTTATTTCATTATATAGAGTTTGCCCCATTGTCCCTTATGCTTCAGTCACAGGAAATTTTGCCAGGTTCCAGAGCTTGTTCTTTTTTGGGAGACTTTGGATTTTTTATTTCCTCTGCCTAAAACGCCCCTTCTCTAGATCTTTTCCTGGTTTACTCAGTGCTCAGGTGCTTCTTTGAACATGACCTCCTAGGAGAGGCTTTTCTTGACTACCAAATGTGAAGTTGTCTCCTTGTTTTCTCTACCACTTCATTCTGATATGTTTTCTTCCTACCACTTAGTATGCATCATTACTACCTCATATATTTGTTTGCTCATCCTCTGCTTGTGGGCACCTGAATGTAAACTTCACGAGAGCAAGAGTGCTGTCTTTCTTGTTTACCACTGTATCTTCAGTGCTTAGAGCTTGCCTGAAATGTAGGGAAAACTCAGTAAATATTTGTGAAGTAAATTAAATAAAATTAAATAGAGTTTCATTAAATAAGCATTTATATTTATCTCCTAATTGGTATGATTACAGGAGATTGGGGACAGGGAATAAGAAATAGCCTTTGACAGTACAGGGCTCAGTGATGGTCATACCAGATAAGCACCATTCTGCAGGTATTCCTGCAGATGTCTGTAATGAAATGAAAACAAACAGGAGTCATCTACTTTTCTCTGAATGACCTTGAGAAGTCACTGACATATGTCACCTCTTACTTTCCCCTTCACTTTCTCTCTATGTGGACTTATGCCTGGTTTTCCAATTTGTTGTTTGATAAATGACTGAAAATCTTGCAATTTGATTAATAACTAATACTTATTCAGATTTGAAGATTGATATTTTATATCTTTGTACAAAGGTTGATAAACTTTTTAAAAGACTTTATTTATTTGAGAGAGAGAAAGCATGTGATTGTGGGGAAGAGCAGAGGGAGAGGGACAAGCAGACACCACACTGAGCAAGGAGCCTGATCTGGGGCTTGGGTCTCATGACACTAGATCATGACCTGAGCCAAAATCAAGAGTCAGATGCTCTGCCAGCTGAGCCACCCAGGTGCCCCGCATTGATGATCTTTTAAATAAAGACCTCTGAGTTTATATCAGAAGACTGGATTTTCAGCACAGCATAGATGATTCTGGAAACTCCTGTATATCAAGCCAACTTGCTACAGTGGGATGATGGAAGAATATGAGGATGTAAACTAAAAAAAAAAAAAAAAAAAAGTTTTAAACTTGGCAACCAACAGGGAGTCCTGCTATAATCTAAGTAGGGATGGACGTAGAGGAGCTGCCGTAGATGTACATGACTGTAAATCTGGGCCTGACCACATGGCACTTTGTGTTAGCAAGCAGGAAGATCATCAGTACTAATGACATCTGTGGGTTTCAGTGTGCTCTTTCAGTTTGCTGTTTACAAACAGGTTTAAATCCCATTGGTTCTAGCAAGCCACAACTTCAAAGAGGAGATTTGAAACTTTTAGGCATAGGCTCAATAGACACAACCAATACTCTCTCTGTATATAACATATACATATCAGATTTGTACTCTGTATTAATAAATAGGCTTATTAATTATGTATTTCATTATGCAAATTTCAAAATTATTTTTGAGATAGCTGTTCAATGAAAAAAATAATATAGAAAATATTACATTAGAGACTAAAGTGTGGTGGTAAAAGGATATTGAATTATCTTATTCTGAAGAATGGTATTTATAAGAATGTATTTGAAGGAATGTTTTGGGAAGAGTTAATATGAACCCTTATTATATGCTAAAGAAGTTAGAGAAAGACTAAATATGTAAAAGGAAATGAGAGAAATATTGATGAAAGTGGAAATAAATGAATTAGAAAAGATGATTATATCATAAATTTGCTAACTAAATTCAAAAAGTTATATATTAGTTTTCAATAGCCAAATTAAGGTAAACATTTATTTAAGGAGATAAAGAAATAAGACACTTAGAAGTCCTGACATAGATAATAGCATAATTATGGGTGAAGTTAAAAATCATAAATTATATGTAAGATACAGTTATATGTTATAATAAAGATAAAATGATCTTCAAACAAGGACCTGTTATCAAGAATGAAGCTGGGAGCACCTGGGTGGCTCAGTCCGTTGAGTGTCCACCACTTGGTCTCAGCTCAGGTCTTGATCTCAGGATTGTGAGTTTGAACCCTATGTTGGGCTCCAGACTAGGCGTAGAGCCTATTAAAAAAAAAAATACTAGCCTCTATCAGATTTACATAGGTTGTAATTGCAGGCTCTCTGAAGTGGTGACATCTAAGCTGATACCTAAAAAATGACGGAGTGGAGTCAGGTCACAGGTGAAGGAAACAGTATATTCAAAGGCCCTGAAATGGGCAAAAATGAAGGGTTTGGAAAACGCCAAAGACAACATGGCAGAAGAACTGGCCATGTTTACTTCTTTAATAAATTTGGCAAGAGTCAAGATTATATTTATAACAATATCACTTTTCATCAGTTTTGATACTAATATGTATAAGACAAATGGTAGAATTATATTAAGATTAGTTTTGATAGGAATATGCCTATGGAGATTTGTTATATGTGTGAAATTCATCTGTCATGTGTGTTTCAGCAATACAGATAAAGGATAAAATAGAAAACCATCTCTCTAATCATGTCTTCCTGCTCATACTTTTATAGCAGTAGACTCTAATTTTTTGTCTCAGGTCTCCTTTCCATTCTTAGAAACTATACTGTGAATCATTGAATACATGTTCTATGATTGTTCTTTCTATGTTGAGTCTGTTTTTCTATGAAGAATGCAGTTATATCTTTATTTGGACATTTTAATTTTTTTCCCCTAGTTTTTCTGATGTGCACTCTTTTCTTTTTGTTATAATTCCTTGTCTAGAAAATAAAATTTGACTATTTTACACCATCACATAACTTGCTATTTACTTCTCACTTATCGTGATACTCAGTTGCAAGGAAAAATGAATTCCTAGTCTAAATTTCAGTTTATTATATATGAAATTCTATTCACTTGAAGGGGATACTGAGGTTATTCTGTCTTTGGTCATTTGTTGCCAAGTAAATCAACGGAATTGGTATCACAGTTTTTATAAGTCTTTATAAGTCAGAAGGCTTTCCATTACTTCTTTGATACATACATCAGGAAAACCGTATTTGCAAAAGATGGATGTCACATATACACATGGCTGGCATTGCACTTCTCCAGAGTCACTGACTACCACTGTCCTTTGAGATTAATGATTATCTCCAATAAGTTCCTTCCCTTGAACTTATTTATGGCTTTATAGAACAACTTATGTTCCTTTTTTTGTGACTCAATGTTGCTCTTATTGCCCTGAGTATTAAACCCATTGTCCTACTTTAGGGTTTTAGGATTTTGTTTGTTTGTTTCCTAATCTGGGATATAATTTTTCTCTTGCCCTAAATTTTCTGGCTTCATTTCTGGATAATGTTCACTACATTCTAAGTTGTATTGATCACTAGATCCTAAAGCTGTCTTCCTTGAATTGTTTCACCACTTCTAGTAGGGAGACAACCTTGAAATTATAGTAAATATAATACATATGATGCATAAGTGCAGATACTACTTCTTACCTGTTTTAAGAAGAAAGCTAAGCATCTGTATGACCAGCAAGGCACTGTAAGAATTCCAAATATAAGAGCACATGGTTGGTGCTCACTTGAAACATACGTATATATACATCCAATAGGAAATTCTTCTGTATACTTTTGTTAACCTAAATTTTTTATGCTCTTATGCAGACACAATACTTTCACTTGTAGTTACATACTCCTAAAATGGCAAGTGTTCATAAACAGCAATAATTTTCTCCCAGCCATTTTTCAACAGAAGCTTGTTTTAGTGAACAATGTCATATTGAAAGACCCTTGACCACATGCTTACAAAATGAGCTATTCATGTCTTTTTGTATTTCCTGCTGATAAAAATAGTTTTTTTTCAATTGAGAAGTATGTTTTAAATATGCTAATATGTGTAGAATTCATATCTCATAATAGTACTTTCCAAATATGAGATAGATACTGCAGATTTGTAGAGGAAATCTGCAATAAAATTGTTTTTTATATTTGTTATTGTTTGTAATTAGCTGTTAGTGATATATGTGTTTATATGCTTCTCTTATTTATATTTATGTTTTTTTCCTGGGTTTCTCTTATAAAGTCAACTGTAACTGTGCTTAAAAGAAAATAAGGAATACTTTTAGTATTTGTGCCCTTCCAGTATTCATTCAACCTGAAAAGAATCCTGCTATAGTGGAGAGAACATGACCTTTAGAGATAGTCAAAGGTAGATTTGAATCTTGGCTTTTTCCCTTTTGGGGTGTGTGTGTGTGTGTGTGTGTGTGTGAAATGTTACAAGCATTTTTGATGATGGAATTTAAGTCACTGTGTCAGTGAAATATTTTTTGATCAGAAAATACCATAAGCTCTTATACAATTCATCAAACTGCCTCTTAGACCCTTTAAAAATACTCAAGCATGTGTTTTGGTTTCTAATTTTTTTTCTTTCCTGTCCTTTTTCTATTGAAAAAGACTGTTGAAAGACACTAATGTTGTCTGCACTTTTAAAATATCTCCTTTTGCCATTCAGTCTTTTCTCTAGCAGTCTAAATTCTTTCTGCTCCCATTTCTATTAAAAGTGTTATTATTTCAAGATGTATTTTGAATTTCAATTCCTACATATAGACTTCCTGGATCTCTACTTATTTTCTCTTGTGAATGCCCACAGACCTTATCCAAGACACACTGATTCTATTTGGAGTATAAAAAATGAAGCTCTTAAAATGTTTGATAGCACTATAGTAGTTGGCCTTGAGTTCCTTACTGCCCGTCATCTGCTTGTTCTTCTCCAATTGTTTTTCTTAATTTAAAATTTTTCTGGTATTATTCTTTATGCCTGGGACTCTCTACATTTTTCATTGCTTTTACCTACCATTTCTAAGTCATCATCCTTTCCCCTAGGAACCTCAATATCCTTTGCATGACTCAGGCTGGATTAGATGTTCTTCCTATCTGTGCACTCAGCTCCTTTTACTTAGTTAGCACAAATCACCCCATGTGAGCATTTGTCACATTACAAATGTACTTGTTCATTTAGCTGGCTGTCTTCTTCACCATAATGTAAGCTTTACTAGGGAAAAAAAATGTCCTGTTTACTATTACAAGCTTGAATGCCTGACATAGTTCTGTGCACACACGAATATTATATAAGCCCCCAATATATATCTTTTAAATAAAAGAGTAATTTCTATTTAGTAAAGTGAGGACTTATTGAAAAAAAATTTTAATTTTTTTTTAATTTCTTTTCAGTGTACCAGAATTAATTGTTTATGCATCACACCCAGTGCTCCATGCACTACATGCCCTCAATAATACCCACCACCAGGCTCACCTAACCTCCCAGCCCCTTCCAAACCCCCAGATTGTTTTTCAGAGTCCATAGTCTCTCATGGTTCATCTCCCCCTCCAATTTCCCCCAACTCCTTTCTCCTCTCCATCTCCCCATGTCCTCCATGTTATTTCTTATGCTCCACAAATTAGTGAAACCATATGATAATTGACTCTCTCTGCTTGACTTATTTCACTCAGCATAATCTCTTCCAGTCCCGTCCATGTTGATACAAAAGTTGGGTATTCATCCTTTCTGATGGAGGCATAATACTCCATAGTGTATGTGGAACACATCTTCCTTATCCATTCGTCCATTGAAGGGCATCTTGGTTCTTTCCACAGTTTGGTGACCATGGCCATTGCTGCTATGAACATTGGGGTACAGAAGACCCAAAGATACATCTGTATCTTTGGGGTAAATACTCAGTAGTGCAATTACAGGGTCATAGGGAAGCTCTATTTTTAATTTCTTGAGGAATCTCGACACTGTTCTCCAAAGTGGCTGCACCAACTTGCATTCCCACCAACAGTGTAAGAGGGTTCCCCTCTCTCCACATCCTCTCCAACACACGTTGTTTACTGTCTTGTTAATTTTGGCCATTCTATCTGGTGTAAGGTGGTATCTCAATGTGGTTTTGATTTGGATCTCCCTGATGGCTAGTGATGATGAACATTTTTTCATGTGTCTGATAGCCATTTGTATGTCTTCATTGGGGAAGTGTCTGTTTCTGTCTTCTGCCCTTTTTTTGACATGATTATCTGCTTTGTGTGTGTTGAGTTTGAGAAGTTCTTATAGATCCTGGATATCAGCCTTTTGTCTGTACTGTCATTTGTGAATATCTTCTCCCATTCCGTGGGTTGCCTCTTTGTTTTGTTGACTGTTTTCTTTGCTGTGCAGAAGCTTTTGCTCTTGATGAAGTCCCAAAAATTCATTTTCGCTTTTGTTTCCTTTGCCTTTGGAGACATATCTTGAAAGAAGTTGCTGTGGCTGATATTGGAGAGGTTACTGCCTATGTTCTCCTCTAGGATTCTGTTGGATTCCTGCCTCATGTTGAGGTCTTTTATCCATTTTGAGTTTATCTTTGTGTATGGTGTAGGAGAATGGCCGAATTTAAAGTGAGGACTTTTTACATTCCTATTTAGGACATGTTTTGTTGTTAATTTTTTTTAATTTGACTATTCACATTTATATTTTTTTAAAAATTTAAATTCAATTAGCCAACATATATTATTTCATTAGTTTCAGATGTAGAGTTCAGTTATTCATCAGTTGCATATAACACTCAGTGCTCTTCACAACATATTCCTTCCTTAATGGCCATTACCCAGTTACCCCATCTCCCCACCCACCTCCCCTCCAGCAACCCTCAGTTTTTGTTCCTATAGTTAAGAGTCTCTCATGGTTTGTCTCCCTCTAAGATTTTGTTTTTTTAAGATTTTATTTATTCGTTTTGAGAGAGAGAGAGAGAGAGAGAGCGCACAAGCAAAGGGAGCAGCAGAACTGGAAGAGGGAGAAGCAGGGAGCCAGATGCAGGGCTTGAACCCAGAAACTCAGGATCTTGACCTGAGCCAAAGGCAGCTGCTTAACCTACTAAGTCACCCAGGAACCTTTGGAAATGTTTTTATTTATACTGTTGTATTGCAAATTCCTTGAAGTCAAGGAAGGTTTAAAGTTCTTGACTTATCATTCCCAACTTAGCCTAGTGCTCAATTGACATCTTTTGAATTTAATTTATGTTCAAGGGTCTTATAAATATTATTTTGGTAGTTATAAAAAATTCTAATTTATAATCCTTTGAATTGTGAAATCAGTGTTTTAATTTTTAAAATTTATGTTTGTTTATTTTTTATTTTATTGATATTCATTGCTTTTTAAATGGGTATACAATAGTGTGCCTTTAGATTCTATGATAACATTCTGTGCAGTTGATATATAAAGAGGGAGAATAAACTCCATGACTAAAGCTCATTTTTTAAAGTATGGAAAGAATAAAGATGTTTGTTTGATAATACTGATGCCTAAATTAAAGTGGGGAAATCCTTCTACTGAATTATTTGGAAGAATTTATTATAAAAAAATCAGAGAGGTGTGCCTGTGTAGTTTAGTTGGGTGAGGGTCTGACTCAGTTTCTGCTCTGGTCATGATCTGAGGGTCCTGAGATCGAGCCCCACCTGGAGCTCCACATTCAGCAGGGAGTCTGCTTTTCTCCTCCCTCTGACTCTCCCCATGCCCATGTGTGCCTCTCTCTCTCTCAAATAAATAAATAAATCTTTTAAAAAATTTAAAAATCAGATAGATTAATGTGAATCTTTATTGCTTAAATAAAACTGGATTTATAAGTAAATATTAAACTTTAGAGCGCTATAAATTAGAAGTTCATAGTTATCTGAGTGTCTCAGTTAACCTCTGGCTCTTGATATTGGCTCTGGTCTTAATATCAGGATCTTGAATTCAAGCCCAGTGTCAGGTACAGGCTGGCATAGAGCTTACTTAAAAAAAAAAAAAGAAGTGTGTAACTGGGTTCTAGTCCTGGCTCTATTAATAAATGTAGATTCCATGGCAAGGCATTTATATAATTGTATGTATGTATATGCTAGAATAACCCCAAAATAGATTTTAAAATCCTTTTCAGTCTAAAATTATGATTCAATATAAAATATCTAAAGATGAGCATGGAATGAACTCCTAAACCATACAGTTAATATTATCTGTATTTCGATTTCAGTTGACTAAACTCCTATTTGGTGGTTAGAGGAAAGAGGTGGAATATAATTATTCAAAGCATAATACTATTAAATAATAATTGATTTAATTAAAATTGTATGCATTTAATAATGAATTATCTCTCATATATACCTATTAATTTATTTATTCTTATTTTGTTTTTATTGCTCCTTTCACATACCTGGGTAGAAATGTTAGATTAAATTAGTTACCACCTGCAGAGTGTAAAAGTTTTAATAAATAAGATTACCTGGAGCTTATTTATTTATTGGACCATTCTAGATTTTTATAATACCTGTATAATGACTGCACAAGAAGAATCCTTTAATTTTCATTTCCCCATGGTGTGTGTGTGTATACATACAATTTCTTTAACCCCAGCTATAGTTACAAATACTCTATTATCATGAAACTGTGAGAGAACAAAATATGTAGGAATAAATTCTCTGAAAAGAAATTTAATAGCAGCAATGTCACTCCAGAGATTCTTACAAATTCTAACAGTGATTATATCCATTTTTGTTAACATAATTAAATTAAACAAGAGAAACAAATTATTCAGGTTTTTTCAATTTCAAGTAGGGAAGGAAAGCAAAAATTTTGATGCTGAAATGTTTCTTAGTAACTTGTATTAAATGCAGACAGTCTTTTTGAAGATGGCATCATGATGATGTAGTAGAAAACTCTTTATTTCTCTATCTGTATATACCATAAAACATTTTACAATGTATGGACCAAATATGTTTTCAATGAGATCATTGAGGGCAGATAATTTCCGTTCAGTTATGTATTAGCTTATTTTGTCTCTGTTTCAAATAGTAATAATCTAGTGAATTATTCATTCCATGTTAACTTCCCCTGTTGAAGGCTATCAACAATCTCAAAAAACCAAAAACCCAAAACCAAAAACCAAAACAAAACAAAAAAACACTATTTGTGATACCTTTGGAAAGGTTTCCACTGATTGACTCTGTTTTCACTTGGAAAAACAGCAATTCATAGATTGTAAGGTAGGATGCACCATGATGCTTTTGGTAAGTAACGTCAAAATATTTGCCCTACTAAGAAGCTTCTCTTTGCCTGTCAAAAACGGAGCCAGGGATCAATGAACTCTATGATCTGCTCCAATATTTTTAAGGGTGTTCGCTCAAAAGAATTAGTAGTGAAAGTATCTTCAGAAGTCAGTATAACTGCCTAGAATCTCAGTGTGACGTACAGAAAGATTAGTCACAGCTTTTTGTCAATTTGAAATTGTTTTCAGTACCCAATTATCTTAATTATAATAAAATTCTCAGCTTATTTTATTAAGTCATATGGATAATTGATCCTCAAACTCATGACAGATTTTAACTTTTTCTTGATTAATGGAAAAACTAGAGACAGATGTTAGGGCAATTAATGTTTTTAGTACCATTAATTGGTTACTAAAATAAGGTAAAATTTTGTATTGAGTTATATTTTTAAAATAGTTAAATTCATAGGTTTTAAGTGCCTAATTTGATTAGCTTTTACAAATGCACACACTCATGTAGCCATCTTCCAAATTAAGATACAGAACATTTCTTATTTACCCTGACATTCCCTCATGCTTTTTTCTAGTCAGCACCACACTCCTAGGACCCAAGCAGTGATTGTCAGAACAATGAATTTTCTCGAATTGCATATATAACTGAAATCATGCTATGTACTTTTCATGTACATGTACTGACTTATATTGGTCGACTTGATGTTTTGAGATTTATCCACATTGTTGTAGTATCAGTAATTGTCTCTTTTTATTTGTGGAATATCATCCTATTATGCAATGATAAAACTTATTGTTTAATCGTATTTCTCTCTACAGAAGTTTTGAGTTTCAGTTTTTGTTCATTACAAATAAAGCTTATATAATTGTTCTTGTACAAATCTTTTTGTGGAAATTCTTTTGTTTCTGTTTAGTAAAAACCTGTGAGTGGAATTTGTGAAAGAGTGTGGTCATATGGCATAATCTGGAATTTGATTGGGCTTTCTTAAGAGGTCATATAAACTGGAAAACTTTAAAACTACTAAGTCAAAATAACCAGTGTTTGTATATGTTAGTGTCTATATTGGAATCCATGAGTATCACATATTCAACAGTGAAACTGAGGTAGTTTTATGGGTAAAGGAATTGTAATTTAGACAAATTACACGAAATTATGGTTCATGGCAATGATCAGAGCATCAACTTTGGGTGAAGCCAAAAACTTAATTGCAGGGACATGCAATTTGCTTTCAGATGCTGTTAGATGGACAAACTTATGTCCTATTGAGAAGCTACTTGATGTTGATCAGTTCACTTTTAACTCCTTGAGTTTTGGTTTCATTTTGTTTTTGACTGAGAACACTAGCAACTACCATGTAATATCATTGTCATGCTTTGAGGTGAAATATGTAGAGTATGTAGCAAATTCTAATAGTATTTATTAAAAAGGATGTGAAGAGTACATGGCTTTCTTGTTCTCAAAGCTGTAAGCAGTATTTTAGTGGAAGGGAATGACAGGACAGGACATTTTAACAAACCACATGAAAGTTCATCTAGCAAGTTGGAAAGAAGGGGTTTGGAGTTAGTTTACATTCCTCAGGAAGGCATGTGAGCATCTTCTGAATGTATATAAAGTCTGAGTAACAGGTCAAGTAATTTTATTTGGGAATACAAGCGATAATATCCAACCCCATGTTCAAACTGAGCATTTGTTAACCTTGCTGTGTATTAAATATAGGAGAACAGCACAAAGAGATGTACTCTGTACTATAACAAATCTATGGGTACACACTGAATTTTATGTGTGTATGAAAACATATAAGTTTTGCAATTTAATGTGAAGATTCATAATACAGACCTTATAAAGTACAAATAAAAATTTAAAAAAGAAAAGAAGCTAGGTTGGTTTTATTCAAGATCTAAAAACATTGTTTAAGAACAGAGGTCCATATTATATGTATATATTTTTAAAGATTTTATTTATTTATTTGACAGAGAGCGAGCTCCCAAGTAGGCAGAGAGGCAGGCAGAGAGAGAGAGGAGGAAGCAGGCTCCCTGCCGAACAGAGAGCCCAATGCGGGGCTTGATCCCAGGACCCTGGGATCACGACCTGAGCCAAAGGCAGAGGCTTTAACCCACTGTGCCACCCAGGTGCCCCCATATTATATTTTGATAATTACTTACATCATTTCCCAACAGTTGGGTAATGAGAATCCTACACTGAAAGTAATGTAAAATTTTAATATAAATTTTGATTATGTGGATTATATAGCTGAACTTATATAATGGTACTCAGCATGATTTGAAAGTAACAATTTCTATCCCTCTTTTTTATTTCTATCCCTCCTTTTTATTTCTTCTCACCAAAAACTCCTTATAAGGTCAACAGTGGCACAAGTGTTCATTTGTTTATTTTAAAACAAGCGAACAAATATAACCATAATGAAAAAATCCAGAATAGTTCATTTAGGATAATGAAACTAAAAATTGATCATCTGATTTATTATTATTTTTAATTATAGTTTATTTCATACTCCTAAAGCTATAAATTCACCTTTCTTATTTATCCCTCAAAATTATTTCTGATTAAAACACATGTTATGCCAGAAAGATCATCTAGCTATCAGTACACATGGTTCCATTTCTACAGTTGGCTTCTGGGAGATCAGAAAAGCCTGTTAGCATATGTATGCTTCAAATTTTTCTGTTTCCTCTTTCTAAATGACTAATTTAAAACATTGTGCCACTGGAGTGTAAAGATAATGTTTTCCAAAGCATTTTAGAGTCTTAAATCTGAGAATTTCATGGACAGGAAAATGGTTTTGTATAACCACAGCTTTAATGTTTTTTTCATAGGAGAGATTACAAAATTATTATTCTTTCATCAAGAACTAAATATATTCTTTTATATTTCCAAAGCATGGTCCCTGTGGACAAGGACAATTGAACATAGTTAAAAAAGAAGCAGCGTTTAATTTATTTTCAGCTGGCAACCACGAGAATGGGTTCTTTCTCTTATTTATTTTTATTTAATGTATGAGGCTGATGGCTCCCTTGTGAGAGGATGATATGAATTCAGCAATCAGGACATTACTTTAACATTCCTTACGTGCCATATTAGGTTTCTCCATAGCCTTCCCTTGTATCAGGCAAAAGACAAAACAAAAAGTGTTTTGCAGCATGATCTTTGAATGTTCATTTAGTCTTCAGATACATCAAAGGCTCTAAGATGACCTGCAAATATAACCCAACAGATAATATGTGTTCCAGAGAAGTTAAATGGCCCTACCTGGCACTGTGTTGGATGCAGAATTGTACATATATATTTACTGTGTTTCATGATGTTAGAGAATACCAAAAGAACTTTCAGATATAACCAACTCACAAATACACAATGAATGTAATGAAAAGCAAGGAAGTTTATGGTCTTCATCTTGTTTTGTCTTCACTGGTGTATCCTCATTTTATTTATGATGAATTACTATAGACATATTTTAGCAAATTAATGGCATTATTAAATTAATCTTTGATGTATCATTTTCATGTGCTTTTCCCCATTGTACTGCCTACAAATGAATTATGTCTTTCCATACAACTTAGCAAAACAAGTTATGAGTATTCATGCATTATGAGATTGGAAGATAAAAGTGGCTAATTACAGGAGAATCCTATGGAATATGCTGCTTTGTCATTGTTTTTATGATTCTGTTCTTTTATCTATTGATGACAATGTAAACTTTTACCTTGTTACTAATCCAAGATTTGAAGTCAGTATATAGGATTCAAAATAATTATGATGGTCCATTTTTGATGCATACAGTATAAAAGTTTTCATTAATTCTTTTTTTTCATTAATTCTTGATGGATTTACATCTTAAAAGAATATAATAAAAAATGACCTTGCACAAATATTTTATTTTTTTAAAGATTTTATTTATTTATTTGACAAAGATCACAAGTAGGCAGAGAGGCAGGCAGAGAGAGAGAGGGAAGAAGGCTTCCTGCAGAGCAGGAAGCCTGATGCGGGGCTTGATCCCAGGACCCCAGGATCACGACCTGAGCCGAAGACTGAGGCCCGAACCCACTGAGCCACCCAGATGCCCTCTTTATTTGATTTTTTTAAAGAAATGATTACTAGAAATGTCTGTGTGGCTTAGTTGGTTAAGCATCTGCCTTTGGCTCAGGTCATGATCTCAGGGATCTGGGATCCAGCCCGACATTGGGCTCCCTGCACAGGTGGGAGGCTGCTTCTTCCTCTGCCTGCTGCTCCCCCTTCTTGTGCTCTCTCTCTCTCTCTCTGCAAATAAATACATTAAGTCTTAAAAAAAAGAAAAAATAAAAAAAAGCGATTACTATTTTCTAAAAAACCTAAGACTTCAAAGTAATGAAATTAACTGTTTTATCTAAAATATTCAATGCAGATAATATAAAAAGTATTGTGGTGTTTTTATTATTTTATTTTTTTTTAAAGATTTTATTTATTTATTTGACAGACAGAGATCACAAATAGGCAGAGAGGCAGGCAGAGAGAGAGGAGGAAGCAGGCTCCCCGCTGAGCAGAGAGCCCAATGTGGGGCTCGATCCCAGGACCCTGGGATCATGACCTGAGCCGAAGGCAGAGGCTTTAACCCACTGAGCCACCCAGGCGCCCCTATTGTGGTGTTTTTAAAAGAGAAGTCTATAAAACCCCAAAACCCAATTAGACTGTATTAATTTCATATGTGAAAAAGAGGCATTAATTAGATTCTACCAAATACTTTGAATTACTTAGAAACCTATTTTTAGAAATGTTCCATTAAATTAATAGCTTTATATTTAATTTTATTAAACTAAATAAATTACAGAATAGCCACTTTACATAAAAGGAAACATGTAGCAATATTTGGGATAAAACTATTCGCATAATTGAATTAATGTTTAAGACAAAAGTTAGGTACAACCTGAGTGGTACAGTCAGTTAGTCGTCGAAGTCTTGGTTTCAGCTCAGGTCATGATCTTGGGTTGTGAGCCCCACTGTCAGGCTCTGCATGGAGAGCAGAGTCTGCTTAAGACTCTCTCACCCTCTGGGGTGCCAGGGTGGCTCAGTTGGTTAAGCGTCTGCCTTCAGCTCAGTCATGATCCCAGGGTCCTGGGATCAAGCCCTTCATTAGGCTCCCTGCTCAGTGGGGAGTCTGCTTCTCCTTCTCCCTCTGCCTCTTGCTCCAGCTTGTGTTCTTTCTCTCTCACTTACTCTCTCTCTCAAACAAATAAATACAATCTTAAAAAAAAAAAAAAAGACTCTCTCGTCCTCTCTCTTTACCCCTCCTCTCCCTCTCCCCACCATGGGAGCGTGCTCTCTCTCTCTCTCTTTCTCTGAAATACATAATCTTAAAAAATAAAGACAGAAATCACACTGAAGGAAGATGGAAATGGAAAAGATGAAAAGTTTCTAGCTGGCTTATCTTTTGGTTGGTGCACAGAAGACAGATGTTACCACTATTTTATCTGCATGTAGCCTCAAGATATGAGGTGTGTACAGCTGAGATAACATGCAAGTGTAATAAAACCAAACAAATGACTGATTTTACTGTGTTAACATCAAATTTTACATTCTAACCATTTGTAAGGATGTAACTTTTAGAGATTCTCTCAGACTTAGCTATGTATTTTTTTCTTTTAAGTAAAGTTTTATGTCCAATGTGGGGCTTGATTTCAAGACCCAAGATCAAGAGTCACATGTTCTGTGGCAGCCCTTAGTTATGTATTTCTAGCATGTACTATTAAGATGTCCCATGTGACCAGTGAATGCAATCCTGATCTGTGAAGCTGCTTAAAATCATGCATTTATGTTATACACAGCTAATGAATCATTGAACACTACAACAAAGACTTATGATGTATTATATGCTGGCTAACTGAACGTAGTAAAAATATCATGCATTTATTGGTAAATATTACTTTTCTTCTGAATAGCAATTAGAGAGACAGAGCAAATAGTTAATGACCAAGCTACCATGTTTTATTATGCTTACATTTTTGTTTGCAGAAATATAATTTAAATAATTTTGAGGAGATGCTGAATTCCTTTGTAGAAATGTAGAAATAGACTTCAGGAGTATTCTGTTTTTGACTTGTTTTGAACTTTTAATATAATAATACATTTTAAAAATAATTGCTTTGTATTTTAAAAAGGAATTTTAGCAGATAATTTCTTAAATTGAGAAAATTTGGTAACTTTCTGCAACTGAAATATCATAATGACTAATTAGAAATGGATTAAAATGAAGTCATAGTAATGTACATAACTCATATGCCAAGACCTTATCAGTCTATTACTTTAATACATAGTTTCACTGACTTTCCTTCAAAGCTATCATTCTGCTTAGCTGCTGAAAAATCCAGTCTTTTTTCCAGATGCCTTTTCTTTAAGGAAAAGATTTGAGAAATCCCTGAAACAGTGTTTCTCAAATTTTGAATGTATCCCTGTCACCCGAATAGAGTCCCTTCCTTAGAGTTTTTGTTTGGCAAGTCTGCATCAGGGGCTCAAGAATTTGCATTTCTAGTGTTCCAAATTGATGCTTACACTGCTATTCTAGGGCCCATATATTGAAAAACATTATCTATAGGAATGCCTATAATTCCATGGCCCATTTTGTCTTTTGATCACCACATTAGTGCACTAGCTGATTACAATATTCCGATGTTTGACCTCTTGCCAGAAAGAGAACACTTGAGACTGTTTTTGCAGCTTCTTCCCTGGGGCTGATGTTGCTCAACTCAGTATCACTTCATCCTACCTAAGAACATTGTCTTTTTTGGTCTCTATTTCATTTATGTCCACTCTGACCTTCATTATGTCCTTTACACACAAAAAAGAAGAAAATTACAGACCACTATCCCTGATGAACACAGATGGTGTCGGTTGTGACAGTATGGATGGATTGTTTCCATGGGCATTAAATATTGTGTCATCTTACTTCTATGTGGAATATAAAAATACCAAACTTATAGAAACAAAGCTGATTAGTATTGCCAGAAGCAGGGGGCATGGTTAGGTGAAATGACGGAAGGTGGTCAAAGACACAAATGTACAGTTTTAAGATCAGTAAGCTTTGGAGATACCATGTACAGCATAATGACTATGATTAACAGTATTGTCTTATGTATTTGAAAGTTGTTT
Organism: Enhydra lutris kenyoni; assembly: GCF_002288905.1. NCBI lineage: Eukaryota > Metazoa > Chordata > Mammalia > Carnivora > Mustelidae > Enhydra > Enhydra lutris. The sequence goes on along the minus strand of NW_019154088.1, from coordinate 39,251,834 downwards.
ATTGGGGTGCCTGGGTGGCTCAGTCATTAAGTTTCTGCCTTTGGCTAGGTCACAATCCCAGGACCCTGGGATTGAGCCCCCCATCGGGATCATTGGTCAGTGGGAAGCCTATTTCTCCCCCTTTTGCTCCCCTTGCTTGCGTTCCCTCTCTCGCTATGTTTCTCTCTGTCAAATAAATAACATATTTAAAAAAAAATTCCTTTATAGAGTAGACCTTGAAAGCTCTTATCATAAGAAAAAGAATTTGGTAGCTATGGGAGGTGATGGATATTAACTAAACTCATTGTGGTAATAATTTTACATTATATACATTTAATAAATCATTATGTCATATACTTTCAACTAACAGAAAATTGTATGTCAATTATATCTCAATAAAATTGGACAAAAGAAACTAGAATTATCAGATATATATCACATGAAATGTTCAGAAAATTGAGAGATAAATCTAAAGAGTGAACAATACACAAATATCATAAGGCAAATTTTAAAAAGAACAGAACATAACTTTTAAAAGTTAAAGTTTAGAAATGAATTAAGTACAACACAATGAATGAGCTTATTGATAGATCAGGTATAGATAAAAAAAATCATAAACTAGAAGAACTACCAGAAGAATCTCCTTAGAATGCAGACCATATAGAATATAAAATGTAAAATATGACAGAGAGGTTAATAGGTTTGATGGATAGATCTGTTTAATGTATTATTAAGAATTGTGTTGGACTTTTTGTAACAGAGATCCAAAATAAGTGTCTTAAACAGGTTAGGGGTTTATTTTCTATTACATAAAATAAGACAAGAGGTAGACAGTCTAAAGCAGAGATGTTTGCTTCTTATTGTTATCAGAAATCCAGACTCTCTGCCCCATTAGCTTCTGCATTTCATTGAAAGCCAATGACCAAATCTTTTCCCATCATGGCCACTAGTCAGGTATCAAGACAATGAAATAAGGTAGCAAGAAGTGTCAAAGGCAATTGGCCTCCAAGTTAATTCTGACCCCTCTTTAAAGGAAGCCTGAACCCCAAATTTCATCTGTATTCTATTGTCTATAAACTTAATCACATTTACTGAAATTCCACAGAGAATTGAAGAGGGGTTTTCAAATAGTCTCCAATTAAATCAAGATTCTTTTTGAACAAGAGATTGAAAGTAAGAATATTGGTTAGAAATTTAGCAGTCTCTGTTTCTAGTAAGTATAGTAAAATATCTAGAACTATCACTGAGATATAAATTAAAGAGACAACTTCCAAACCAGTAGAGGGAGGGAAGTATTCCATTGTTGAAAATACAATCCTTTCTCCAGGGAATTATCTTGGAGATTTTGCCAAAATCAGCAAGAAAAATAAGAGTTATTTTAGGAAGGTCTATTTGGTTCCACTGATCTATATACCTATCCTTATGTCAGTACCATACTGTCCTGATTATTATAGCTTTGTAATAAGCTTTATTTTTTTTAAAAGATTTTATTTATTTATTTGACACAGAAAGAGATAGAGCGAGAGAGGGAACTTCAGCAGGGGAAGCGGGAGAGGGAGAAGCAGGCTTCCCGCCAAGCAGGGAGTCCTATGCAGAGCCCCATCCTAGGACCTTGGGATCATGACCTGAGCCAATTGCAGAAGTTTAACAACTCAGCCGCCCAGGCGCCCCTTTAATAAGCTTTTAATCAAGAAGGCAAGTCCTCCAATTTTGTTATATTTCAGGTTTATTTTAACTTTCCTGGGTCCTCTACCTTTTCCATATATATTTTAGTATCAGACTACGAATTTCAGTAAGAACGTCTGCAATTATTCTGGTAGGAACTGCATTAAATTTTGGGGGGGCAAATTGCTATCTTAATAATATTGACTCTTCCAATCCAGGAACATAACATGATTCACCTTTCCCTTAGATCCTTTTTATTTTGTATTTCAGTATATAAACTTTCACTTCTTTTATATATTGATCAGTATCCTGCAAACTTGGTAAGCTTTTTTGTTACTTCTAGTTTGTGTGTGCATGTGCACACACACACACACACACACACACACACACACACACAGGCATTTCTTTGGATTTTCTAAATCTAGAATCATGTCATCTGTGAATAAAAACTATTTTAATCCTTCTTTTACAACCTATATAACTTTTTAAAAAGATATCTATATTTCTATTTCTTTTTTCTCCCAATTGTCTTGGGTATAATCTTCAGTACAATGCAGAATATAAATGGTGAAAGTTGATATCCTTGCCCTGTTCTGCATTTCAATCTTAGGAAGGTATCATTCATTACTGCACCGTTAAGTATGACGTGTAGGTTTTTTGTAGTTATTTCTTTAAATCAGGTTGAAGAACTTCCCTTCTATATCTAGTTTGTTATGAGTTTTGTCCTCCCATTTTAAAGAAATGAAGAATAGGTGTAGTTCTTCTTTGATTGTATGCTCACTGATAAAAGCATACTTATTGTCCAGGCTAATGACTGAGGTCCAGATAGCCATCTCTTTGAGATTCTGTCTCTCTCTTTGCTTGCTGCCCTTATTTTTGGTTTGAGCCTAAGTCTAGCTTCATGTGATAGTTAAAAGATAGAAGCCGGTGGCCATGATGGTTACTGGCTTCCCTTTACATGTTCAGTTGGTGAAAGAGGAAAAAGAGAGAAAGAGATAGAGAAATGGAGTTAATATATTTAATAAACAGCTTTGCTGCTTGAACTGTTTTTAAAATAGTTATTATTTGCAAATCTGAATCTTGAGAAACACTTGGATATAAAAATGATTGGGTAGGATGGAGGGCCACAAGCAGAGGTGTTTCTGATTTTAGAATTGTCTAGTCAGGGAGGAGGTAAAGACAAGGAGAAGTAAGCTGTTGGAATGGAGGAGGGGCTTTGGAGAAACTGAAATAACACTTGTTAGAAATCAGAGAGGGAACTGAATAAAGCTATGGCTTGAAAATGGGTGTTTTTCTAAATAAATGAAAGGATGAACCCTGCTGAATTGTTGCCAGGCTCTTTGAAAATGTTCTAATGTCCTGATAGAAGTTTTCAAACTAATTTCCACAATTTCATTGATTTGAAAGATGTATTCTGACCTAGAATCTTGTCCATTTCAGTTTTGGGATCAATACTACAGACTTCTTGTTGAAAATAGTTGCCATGAGTAAAGTGGTGTTGAACATGATAAGGTTTCTGAAATTGCTAGATTCTATCGAGTTTTGTGCCCTAAGGCTAAGGACCAAAACCTTAAATTATTTTCAAAATTTGATTGGTATCAGTACAGTGCAGGAAGTACTGGTGTGATGTGACCTCAGTGTTCTTGTCCTCTGAAAGAACTATAATTGCCCCAGAAACTTCTGCTTGTAATAGAATTGGAAGTGTATGCAGTAGTCTAAACAAGAGGCAAGGATGAATGCATGACTTGAATAAAACCTAAATTATAGTAGGAGTTAATAATGGGCACTTTGAATCAGAGATTAAAGGTGACAATTATTATTTTTTATATTAAGGATTATTTCTATATAGGAATTGAGAAGAAATTAGTCTTTGAAAGGCCCAAGAATGCATATCACCTTCACCATCTGTGCACTACTATCCTCAATCAAGGGTGAGGGAATATTTCTTGTCAGAATTTCATATTCTATTCCCCAGTCACTTAGCAACACTTTGGATTTTTATTATAATTGAGTGTGAGCCAGCTGGATTTCAGTTATATTGTTAAAATGAAACAGTTTGAAGACTGGTTGTGGCAAAGATGTCAGTCGGCTAGGGATCATTTCAATTTAAGTGGCTTTGCCCAAAGAAATCTGAGTAGAATCCTGACATTCATAAGCAAAAATCACTTATAATCTTTTTAAGACCTCAAATTTGTGAATTATCACTTAAACACATGTATAATTGTGAAATCATGTTAAAATAAATGTGCAATATTGCAAATTTTCTAAAAGACTATCTGAACAGAAGAGATTTTTCTTTATTTTGTTATTGTGAATTGAGATTAACATTATCATACAGTAGGCATGGCTCAAACATCCCTCATTGCCACGATATAAGAATCAGTGTATGCATTGCTCCCCTTCTACAGACATTTTGTTATAAAACCAGATGGATTTCATCAGTGTTGAACCCTTGTTTCTCCTCACAACCCTTCCTTTCTAAGTTATGCCCTCTCTCCTGCTCCTCAGGAAGAAAGGCTAGTGCCATGTCTCTTCTCTTGTACTTTCACACATGCAGAGAGCTCTGAAATCATTCTGTTTCCTCAGACTACATAACTTCAAAGGTAAGTTACCTGATTTTTTCAAATTTCACTGAAGTTCTGTCTCTGTCACTGAGCAAACTGCCCTGGTGCTTTCATTCCATGAACTGTTTGTATTGTGTGCATACATACAGTAACTTTGAATGTCATAAATTTGGACACTTTCAGAATTTGCTATTCTATTCTTTATTCAAAATTTCCTTCTAGGTAACTTTATATGCAAGACATTTTTAGTGTTAGATCCCTTAACTTTATATGCAAGACATCTTTAGACCCCTTAACTTTATATGCAAGATGTTTTTAAGTGTTCTCTTTTTAGCCTATAAACATAAGGTTTTATTTTTATTTTCACGAGTGACTGACAACATAAAGATGACAGAGAGCAAGGAGACTGGATGGAAAGCTGCATACTGCATGGCAGGCCAGGTTTCCTCTCCAGCTGTGGGCTCCTATGTCATATTAACCTAATGACTCATTTATTTCAGCAGCTTCAGAAATATTAAAAATTGTTGCTTATCATGAACTTTTGAAGTGGTTTGCAATTTTTTAAAGATTTTATTTTTTTTTAAGAAAGAGAGGAGAGAGTCTGCATGTGTACTCACGAGTAGGGGGAGGGGCAGAGGAAGAAGGAGATCTTCAAGCAGAATGCCTGTTGAGCATGGAGCCTAACCTGGGGATCAGTACCCTGACCCATGAGATCATAACCTGAACCAAAAACAAGAGTCCATGCTCAACTGATTGAGCCACCCAGGAGCCTCTGGTTTGCATTTTTTTTTTTTTTAATATGACAATTCTCTATCAAAGTCTTAAAAGTTTTTAGAGCTACTTATACACATAATAACCTCTTCAACACTGTTAGACATAAAAATGAGACTCTGTCGGGTCAAGGTTTTAGAACTTATCCTCAGGCCTGTTTCAACTTTTAACTTAATTTGATCTAGACTTTAGAATAATATTGTTTTACTCCCACATCAAGTCCAAAGGAAAACAACATGATAACGTGGAAAAAGTATGGAGCTAAATATATGTTTAAATTTTAGTTTCTTTACTTAGTTTTTGATTGTCTTTACCTGTAATTTGTCTTTTCTCCGGAAAGCATAAATAATGAATTTAAAAAGTCATATTAGGATTAAATGAGATAGTGCTTCACTCTATTTTCTGCTTGTTCTGGAAGAGCTATAGCATATAATGTGACATATTTGTACTATAAATTAAAAGCAGAGCAAAACAAGATTGTAGTGAAATGGAACTAAGGGTAAAGTAAGGTATTTACAAGAATGATACATATGTTCTGTAAGTAAAGCATACATGTGTCACAACCTGCAAGCAGTCAACTTGAAAAAATAGAAACTTTATAATTTATACAATTTATTACATTTTTGAGATAAACAAATTTTTGAGAAAATAGAACATCACTAGGTAGCATGGTCATTTATCTTGGTAGAAATTAATGCATAGTATGATAATGCCATAGTGAATAAACAACTTGAACAATATCTTTATAATTGACCAAATTAAAATCTCATAAGGCTATTAATTACAATATAAGCAGATGTAATTAAAAGGACAATTAATGTGAACTATTCTTTTTTTCTTTTTTCAAATTTTTTCCAGTAGTATCACCATCTTTTTTTTCTTTTTTATTAACATATAATATATTATTTGCCCCAGGGGTACATGTCTGTGAATCATCAGGCTTGCACATTTCACATTTTTTTCTTTTTTTAAATTTAAATTCATTTAGACAACGTATAGTACACCATTAGTTTTTGATGTAGTGTTCAATGATTCATTAGTTGCGTATAACACCCAGTGCTCATCATATCATGTGACCTCTTTAATGCCCATCACCGAGTTACCCCATCCCCCACCCACCTCCTTTTCCACAACTCTCATTTTGTTTCCCAGAGTCAAGAGTCTCTCATGGTTTGTCTCCTTCTGATTTCTTCCCATTCAGTTTTCCTTCCCTTCCCCTATGATCCTCTGCACTATTTCTTATATTCCACATATGAGTGAAACCATATGATAATTGTCTTTCTCTCACTGAGTGATTTCACTTGGCATAATAACCTCCAATTCCATCCATGTTGGTGCAAATGGTAGGTATTCAATCCTTTCTGATGGCTGAGTAATATTCCATTGTATATATGAACCACATCTTTTTTTTTAAAGATTTCATTTATTTATTTGTCAGAGAGAGAGAACAAGCAGGGGGACAGACAGAAGAAGAAGGCTTCCTGAGAGCCCTATGCAGGACTCAATCCTAGGGCGCTGGGATCATGACCTGAGCCAAAGGCAGACACTTAACCAACTGAGCCACCCAGGCATCCCCTACATCTTCTTTAACTATCACCTGTGAAGGACATCTCAGCTCCTTCCACAGTTTGGCTGTTGTGGACATTGCTGCTATGAATATTAGGGTGCAGGCACCCCTTCTTTTCACTACACCTGTAGTGAATACCCAACAGTGCAATTTCTGGGTTGTAAGGTAGCTCTATTTTTTTTTTTAATCTTTAAGACTTTATTTATTTATTTACTTATTTATCAGAGAGAGAGAGAGAGAGAGTGCACAAGCAGGCAGAGTGGCAGGCAGAGGCAGAGGAAGAAGCAGGCTCCCTGCCCAGCAAGGAGCCCGATGCAGGACTTGATCCCAGGACCCTGGGATCATGACCTGAGCTGAAGGCAGCAGCTTAACCCACTGATCCACCCAGGCATCCTAAGGTAACTCTATTTTTAACTTCTCAAGGAACCTCCATACTCTTTTCCAAGAGTGGCTGTACCAGCTTCTATTCCCACCAACAATGTAAGAGGGTTCCCCTTTCTTCACATCCTTGCCAACATTTGTTGTTCCCTGTCTTATTAATTTTAGGCATTCTAACTGGTGTAAGGTGGTATCTCATTGTGGTTTTGAATTGTATTTCCCTGACGGCAGGTGATATGGAGCATTTTTCATGTGACTGTTGGACATTTGTATGTCTTCTTTGGAGAAGTTTCTATTCATGTTTTCTGTCCATTTCTTGACTGGAATATTTGGTTTTTGAGAAAACTATTTTTCATGGGGTTAACAACATGCAGTTTTGGTATATGTGGAACTTTCTTCTTTTTTTTTAAGATTTTATTTATTTACTGAGAGAGAGAGAGAACAAGAGAGCGCACAAGCAGGCAGAATGGCAGCCAGAGAGAGAGAGAGAAGCAGGCTCCCCACTGAGCAAGGAGCCAGATGAGGGACTCGATCCCAGGACCCTGGGATCATGACCTGAGCTGAAGACAGATGCTTAACCAACTGAGCCACCCAGACAGCCCAAGGAAGTTTCTTCTTTCAATGGGAAAAATAAATAATGGATGTTTTCTATGACACAATCTGTTTCTTTGAATACCCAACTCTCCATGCACTTCCTTCCTTCTCCAAGGTGCAGGCAAAATTCCATCTAGTTACAGTATCCAGCTTAAAGTCCAGGGTCTCTAATAGATGTGTAATCCGTTGCCTTGAATCTGATATATAGCCTTAAATCTGATTACACATCTATTAGATGTGTAATCCATTGCCATAAATCTGATATAGTTGTCACTAGTTTAGGAACAAGAAATTTGCTAGTAGCATGTTCAGTATAAAATGATGTAGATCAAGGGGTCAGTAAACTATTTGTAAAGTGTCAGATGGTATATATTTTCAGCTTTGTAGGCCATACTCTCTCTGTTACAACTATTCAATTGTCACTGAAGGGTGAAAACAACCAGAGGCAAAACTGAATGGGCATGCTATGTTCCAATAAAACTTTATTTGCTAAAACCAGGTAGTAAGTCAGACTTGACCTCTGAGCCATATTTTCCCACCTCAGCATATACACAAAATAATCACGAGATACTTATTTGCAGAAAAGAAGAAAGAGAAACATAGTAATTATAGGTCTATAGCAAATCTTAACTGTATGTGAGTATAAAGTACAAGTTCTTTGGTTAGCTACCTGGTAATCCATAGCTCTCTGGGAATTTGTCTTTGACCAATTTCTTGCATGCTCATATCTTAAGTGAACAGCATCAAAAATGTCTTTCTTGGGGACTATACAATTTTGGCAGCCAGTGTCCTGGAGATGCAGTTTGTTTGTGTGTGGGGATATTGCAAGGAAGGGCTGTTACTCTTGGTAACTCTAAGAGTTTACAGTTACTGTAATGTGCAAGGCAAGATTGGTTTTCTGTCAAAGCAATCTTCCGAAAACTTAGTTTTAGCATAGTCAAAGCTAGAGATCTTGCCAGATGTAGTATTTGAGTCTGAAGTCTGTGATCTTTTCTTACTGACTGTGATTTATTTATTCCCCTCCATCCCAGTCCTTCTTCTGCAAATAGTAGCAGCTTTTGGGGGATCATTTGATAAACATGATTTGGGTGTGATGGCAGCATAATATTCTTATCTTTTTTTTTTTTAAGATTTTATTTATTTATTTGACAGACAGAGATCACAAGTAGACAGAGAGGCAGGCAGAGAGAGAGGGAAGCATGCTCCTTGCCGATCAGAGCGCCTGATGCAGGGCTCAATCCCAGGACCCCGAGATCGTGACCCAAGCTGAAGACAGAGGCTCAACCCACTGAGCCACCCGGGTGCCCAGTATTCTCATCTTTGTAGGCTTGTATCTTTGTATGGCAAGGTAGTTACTTTGTTCTTTCAAAGCTATCATTAAGAAAGCCTCTATCACACAAGCATACCTAGAGACAAAGTAATAGAAAATGCAGCATTTATCCTGAGTAGGGATGTATCCAGGTAAAAATCAGGAGTTTTAATTTTAAATTTTTCATTGGGCGAAATGATTAGTAGAGAATGAGTAGTCACTGTCACATTGTTCTATTCTTTGTGAGTCTGGCTTTGTCTAGAATATATTTCAGAATATAGAAAGACAGGTATGATACATAATGTATCATATGTAATATGAATATTGTTTCTATTAGCTGGGATTTTGATTGTTGAGTTTAAAATCACACTCACTAATATATACTAAAGTTATTCTGTATTACTAGCTGAACATACACATACACTTGAACAAATAATCAAGCTAAAAGTAGGTTACTGTCATGGTATTTATTTGCTTTTATTTAATGGGAGACAGATGCCTCAGTAACAGAGGTACCACAATATGAATTGTTTCTTCTTTTAGTCTTAAGTGAGCTGAGGGCACAATCACAGAAAGAGTCTTGATTCTCTTTGCATAATTGTTTTGACTCTGTTCCAGTTTATAAAGGATGAACAATTAACACTCTAAAGTTCTTTTTCATTCAACATTCTAAAGTTCTTTTCCATTCAACATTGCTGAATAGTTTTGTTCAGAATTATTTTTAAGTCAGGGGTAATCCAGCATCAGCTGAACCTAAACAAAATCTGCATGAAATATTATTTGTTCACAACGCTGGGGGTTTTTCAGGCAAAATCTAAAACTGAACCCTATTCACAGAGTGCAAGGAGAGACTAAAGAAAGAGGTAAACCACTCCAGATTGGTGGGTGACAGTTTTAATAAGCAAAGGAACTTATATAAGAGGCTGGTCTTGGGTGGTTACAAGAAGAGTAGATTTCTGTATTCATCGGCCAGAATCCCAAACATTTACATAAAGACCGTAACTGAGTTCAATCACATATTCAGTCAAGATAGTCTCAAAAATACCTTATTTTCTTAAGGTTATATCCTTAAAGCAACCCCTAGTATGGGAACAGTGAGTAGAATGTACAAGAACAAGGTGTGGATGAGAAGCTTCTGATTGCTTAGGTCCAGCTCAGAGGTCAACTGGCAGTCATGTCTTCTGGATGACCTCTTCAAACAAGCATCCATCTAAAGAGTGCATTACTTTGGGCAATATTATTTTATAACAATTCTGGATGTGCTTTTTGGGGAATACATACCAAGGAATACAAGTAAGCTATCTTATTGTAATAGACTATAGTATTTACAAACCCATTACATATTTAAAAATATATAACAAGATTTATTTTGGTTTGAGAATACTTGATATATAGCCCCTCTATGCAATTGTTAGAAAATAAATTTTTAATTTTATTTCAGATTATGTCTACTTTTAGATACACACACACATACACACATAATATATATATATATATATATATATATATATATATATATATAATTACCCTGAATTAGCCAGACTTCGAAGTTAAGGCATAGTCCTCCAGATTGCCAAGTTTGCCTGAGGCAGAAGCTTGGTTCCTAAGCCATCCTCAGTTTTAGTAATTCACTAGAAATGTAGTGAAACTAAATGAAATGTAGTGAAACTCAATGAAAAGTAGTAAAACTCAATGAAAATGATTATACTGATGGTCTTATTTACTATAGGAAAAAGGTACATTAAAATCAACTAAGAAAAGAGGTGGATATCTTAGAGTCTAGGAAAGTTCCAAACACAAAGCATTCTTTATCTTTAGTATACATTACTTTTTATATTGATAAATGATAATACACACAGAATATTGTCAGCCCAGGAAGCTCATTGAGCTTCAGTGTCCAAAGTTCTTATTGGGACATCATTACTGAGGCATAATTGATTGATTAATTGTCCACATAGTAGAACTTAATATCTAGCCTCCTCACCTCCCAGAGACAAGGTGATATCACATAATCCAGAGCCCCCAATCTAAATCATATAGTTGGTTGTTTCAGTATGTCCAGCTTCCCATCCTAAAACAGTCACATTGGCCACCTTCACCTTCAGTCTTATTACCATAAAATATCAGGTGTGCTCTGAGGGGACCACCATGAAGAAAAAAAAGGTACACCTATCACTGGAGAAATCCAAGGTTTTAGAATTCACCTCCCAAAAGCCAGAGCAAAAGCTTTTCTAATTTTCTGACTTTTCCTTAGGTAAAACCAAATTCTTTACTATACCATTATCTATACATAATGACTTGCATATAGATGACTCTGTATCCATCTATAACTTTTAATAGGACACTCTTATCAAATTAGGCAAAAGATGGTTAATATATAATTTTTAAGAAATAAGGAAGAAAATAAGAATCTGTTTTACATTTCTAGAAGTTTCTACCTTCTCTATCTAATTTATGTTCCCTCCAAATCTGATTCTGCATAGTAGCATGATGCAGTTTCTGAGTGCCGACAATAACATAGTCATAATTTTGAGCTTGTGCAGATTGGGCTATAAATATCATTTCTAGCCACAGTTGCAAAGGTCTAGGAAGGATCAATATGAAAGATCAGAAATAGCTATTGTTCCTGGGAGATTTCATATTAAGGTATAACAGTGATCTGTGTGGAAAAGCAGTAACTAAAGACAACCTCTTCCTCCGTCAGTATTCAGCTAGTAATTCCAGATTACCTCCTGGCCAGGAAAACAGCTGGCATTGTTTTAGGATGGAATATCCAGAAAAGAAGTAGATCAGTGTTTTGTAAGAAGTAGAGGTCACTAGTTCAGAGTTGGTCCAGATTGTAGGAGATACATGTGAAGAACATGATATCAATAATTAGAGCTTGTTTGTGTGACTTCTCAGAATACCTTAATGGATTTAAGTTTTTAAATCAACTGAACACCGAAAATATTAGTAGCCCACAGTCAAAATATTCTTTGAAAACTATAATTGAATGGTTTCTAAATGTAGGGTGAGAGGCCTTTTCAGGAATCAATGGAGGTCGGTACCTCTGTGACTTCATTTACCAGATTTGTGTTTCAATTTGCTGGTATCTCAGCATATGTCCTCTGTGTCAAGATGGATAGCCTAGCTCAAGTGCCCAGTATTTTTTTTTTCTTCCTAAGAGAATGTGTAAAGAGAACGTGTAAGAGGATATGTATCTGGGTGAAGACAGATCAACTGCAACATTTGGAAAGCTGTACAGGTCACTGTTTGAACTGTTTGAATCATAGGAACAAACATCGGTTTGTTGGTGTCAAAAGAAATTCCTAAGGCTTCAACCAGGGTCCAGATTGTGATGTGATTGTAGCTGAGGTTCATTCCATCAGTCATAAACCAGATGAAATCTATGTCATGATTGAGATCATCCCTTGGCACTCTTAAGATTGAGTTATTTGGACAACCACACAATGTGCAGCCCAGCTGCATCGCTCTGTGAAACCAACTGGATAGGATTGACATACTAGAACCAGATGTGGTTGTGTGGGTCAAGCCAAGGTATCCATATGGTGTCATCTCTAAACCTAAAAATCTATAGAAGCACTTCCTGATACAGCTAAGCATCTACAGCTATGTCTCTGTGGGTTGCACCTGAACAGTGATATTTGTACAGTAGCCTTTTTCTTTACTTGAATAAAAATTTGTATTGTGAATAAAAAGTGTATAAAATTAGAAAACACTTCAAATATTCCAAAACTTAAAGGCAATTATACTTACCAGAGATTATAAGAACATCAGCATTTTACAGTATTTGGTTAAGATCTCTTGTCTATTAAAAATAAAATGTTAAAAATAAAACTAAGACCCACATAAGCATCTTTTTCACTTCCTCCTTTGCTAGATGTAAGCACTATCCTGATGTTTGGTAAGATCATTCCCATGAGTATTTTTGCATTTTACTTAAACTAAATTTAGTTGATCCTCATTCTTCATGGGGCATGTCTTTGCAAATTTGCCCACTAGCTAAAATATATTTGTATTGCCAAAGCAAATACTCATGGCACTTCTCGTGGTCATTCACAGGCTTGCATAGGGGCACGGAAAATTTGAGTTGCCCAATGCACCTGTTTCTAGCTGAGGTTGAACAAGGCGACGCTCAGCCTTCTTGTTTCAGCTCTCATACTATAAATAACTAGCTTTTTGCAATTTATTTAGAGCCACATTTTTTACATTTCTGTTGCTTTTTACATTTTTGGTGTGTTTGCTATTTATTTATTTATTTATTTATTTATTTTAAAATTTATTTTATTTTGTTTTATTTCAGTGTTCCAAAATTCATTGTTTATGTGCCACACCCAGTGCTCCATGCAATATGTGCCCTCCTTAGTACCCACCACCAGGCTCACCCCACCCCCCCCCCAAAAAAAAAAACATCAGTTTTTTTCTCAGAGTCCACAGTCTCTCGTGGTCCACAGTCTCCCCCTCCGATTTTTCCTAACTCACTTGGGAGATGGAATTTGCTATTTAAAATGGCTCACAAGTGCAGTACTGAAGTGCTGTCTAATATTCCCAAGTGTAAGAAGGCTGTGATGAGCCTTATGAAGAAAATATGTGTGTTCAATAAGCTCCATTCAGGCATGAGTTATAGTGCTGTTGGCCAGAGGTTCAATGTTAATGAATCAAAAGTACGGTATATTCAGAAAAGGGAAGAGGATATTTACCAAATGTACATGAGGCCACTTTGGAAAGTGCCAAAGTAACATGAGTGAGGTGTGATAAAGCTATAGAAAAACATTGAAATGTAGCTGAATCTATGGATTTATGAAATGGCAATCAAGTTTTAAAAAGTGTAGTGGATAGTATTGTTGTGACCCCGAAAGCCAAAGTAATTAATGATCACATTATCTAGGGTGAGAAAACGACAAACCCATCTCAGCTCGTGCTGGCTGGCTCACGTGTTTCAGAGGGCGGTATGGCATCAAAAAACATTAAACTTGCAGGTGAGTCAAGTGACGCAGAACAAGCGATACTACCAGAAACATCATTTTACAAGTCTCCTCACATACACGTGGGTGGATTTGTCCAGGATACATAAAAGTGGAATTCCCAGGTCATATTATGTACGTCTTCCACTTAAGAAGTCCTATGAATAACTCATTTACGTAATAATGATATGTAAGAACTCATTGCAGAACCCAGTGGCCTGTAACAGAAGACATGCATTTTTCACTTACATGTTTGCCAATTGGTTGCTGTTCAGCTGATCTAGGCCACATTCAGCTGGATTTTGCTCTAAGCTGAGGCTTGGGGGAGACTCCTCTCTTTTATCCTCCTTGCACCAGCCACTGCCTTAGGCATGCTCTTCTTATGGCAAGAGAAAAGAGCACACACATTTGAAGTCTCTGCCCATCTCACATATGCTAACTTCTCAATGACTATAGCAAATCATTAGCCATGCCCAGTATCAAAGTTATGGTGAAATGTACTCCTTCTATGGAAGTTGAAGGGGAAAGGGGGATAAATATTTACTAAACAGTAATCTGATCTGTCACATTAATTAGTCCCATGTTTCTATTCAAAAGAATGTGAATATACCAATTTACATTCTCAATTTATAATTATAGCAGCAAGACACATGAGTTCCTTTTGCCTATGTCTGTGCCAATAATAAAAGTTATCGCCACTTTAATTTTCACTCATATTCTGTTATTAGATGATGTACATTCTTTTAGTTTACATGTTTTCCTGGGCAGTGTGAGAGTGAGAGGGCTTCCTTGGCAGCATTGCAAGAGACTACTCTACAGCATCTGCACAGCAGACAGAGCTGAATATTAATTTTAGGAGTGGCAGAATTTCAAAGGAGTTTATTATTTAGACCAGGTAAATCAGAGACCTAAGATGACTATGGTCTGATGTGCAGTTTGGGATGAGGATCCTGGATATATGCAATTAAGAGTCTCAAATTCAGATTTTCATATTTGGGGCAAATCTTAGCAGAACTCAAAGGGAGTATTTCTAGACGATTTTTTTTTTTAAAGACCTGTTTTTTTAAAAAAGACTTTTTTTTTTTTTTTTAAAAAGAGCATTATATGCTAATAATAATATATGCTAGGATCTAGAAAACATTACCAGCAGGAACTATGAGAATATGTCTGTGGATCTGAATGAGGGTTTTAAGAGGCCTGGATCAAACAATCTATCAATCAATAAAAGAAAGTTAGATATGGAGGAGTTTGTTAACAATCCCAGCTGGATGATGTTGAGATTTTTCCCTAAACTATGAGTTTATTCATATGGGGGCTCTTTCCTGTGACATAGGATTTAAATTCTGGAAAGGATCCAGATTGTTCTAATACACCACTTAGATGGATCTTGGAGATTTTATAAAAGCGAAGGCACGCATTAAATGATGCCAGAACTGCTATGACAGTCTTGAAAGGAAGAGGTAAAATAATCAGAGAAGTAAGCATGCTAGAATGGGCATATTCTACAGGACCCCAAACTCCCCAACTGATTATATTCCATAAGAGGGCTGAGTGGCTCAGTGGATTAAACCCTCTGCCTTTAGCTCAGGTCATGATCTCAGGGTTCTGGGATGGAGTCCCACATTGGGCTCTCTGCTCAGCGGGGAGCCTGCCTCCCCCCCTCTCTCTGCCTGCCTCTCTGCCTACTTGTGATTTCTGTCAAATAAATAAATAAAAAATCTTAAAAAAAAATAAAAAAGAAGAGGGCTGGAGGATAGTCCATTTACCAAGTCAATAAGGAGAGGCATGTACATTATTGAGAAGCTCATTAGTTGTTGCTCTCTATAGGTCAATGTGATGGTAGGAAATCTATTAAAGAATTGGGTTTTCTAGTAACAATGCAGATAATAGGATTTCAGAATTGTGGAGCTTAGTGGAAGCACTTAACTGTTAGAAGCAATGTTAAGTGTAGTTACCTTAATATATAAGTAGCACAGTTGAATGATAGCAAGGCTCTATCAATGGGATCCTTGGAGATGGTTAACAGAATCAGTATCCAAGGGGCAGAATATATGGGCATCCAGCAAGGATGTCTTTACCTGTATCTGTCTACATTTATATACTGATATCTTTCTATATTTATCCATCTACATGTATATATATATATATATATATATATATATATACACACACACACACACACACACGTGTTCTTGATCATATATATATATGATATATATATATGATATATATACACATATGTACACACACACACACACACACACAGAAAGCCAACCTCAGCCTTTGGCACATGCATTCTTGGTCCCTCTTGTATGTACAGAATATACAGGAAAAGATGGAAAAGAAAGGACCTAGGTTTGTGAAGGTTATCTGAGTTGATACCAATTCACAGGTAATTAGTACAATCATAACCCCATGCTACCTATGGATATTTGGGGGTCAGGTAATATTGGAGTTCTAATAGAAGTCCATCTAAAAGGGTCCATTGTATTTTTGGCACACCAGATGTTCTTCCAGGTCACCGTGGTATAATTGTAATGGACATACTTAGCATTTATGGGGCATTATCCTTCAACACGCAGTGTATCCTTCAAGACACAGTGGTCATTTTATGTTGTTGTGTCTCTAAGTAGATTACATGGGTCTGGAAACCAGCTGGTAGAAGTAGGAATTTCCCTACGTACCATTACTTCTGAAGACCAGCATAGGTGACTTGTATTCCTAACCCTGAAACTTTGTGCTCATGTCTCTAATGGAGCTGGGATACAAAGGGGTGATACTGTTGTGAGGTGGAAAAATGTGAGGTGTGAGGAGGGGAAATAAGAATCCCACTAAAATTGAGGCCTTAGCTTCCGTCTGTTCATATAGGGTTTCTGTGGGGGTGAACCGTCAATCACAGAAAGCAGTTATTGTACTGTCTGAGACAATTGAGTTTGGTCATCATGAGAGGTAAGATGCTGCCTCATAATGGGGACAGGGGGATTATTTTGGTACTCAGGTGGTCCCCTGGGTCCTCTTCTGGTAGTATCCTGTTCTATTAGTTTATTCTTGTTTTTTCACATCAGAAAATCTCATCATGAACTCAAAGGCACACACACGTATCCACACATGTACACACCAAGTTAAATTTTCTAAGCAAGTTTCTTCAGTATTACTACTTTAAATGAATATATTCTTCTTTGGGGCCAAGCAAACTTCCCACTTATCGATAGTTGCCATTGGCATTTGAATAAATAACTACAAGTGTTTTAGTTCTTCCCTGGGGTACTTAGAATTAATGTACTTTAAATTTTCACAAAATGAGCCGATGAGCATGTCTAAATAAAAATAAATCCATCTTGTGGCAAAAACACATACAGTAAGACAAACTAAATCAAACTTGTTAGGCCTCTGAATTAAAATAAGAAGAAAAAGATCTCTGTCTGAGGAGAGGAGCAGGCTAAGAAATACAAGGGAAGTCAACAGAAATTGAACTGGGACAATGTTTTTCCCTGATTGCTAAAGAACTTACATTTCTGAAGATGAGAAAGTAAATACTTTACAACTCGGGTTTTTTTGCGGGTACAGCCCATTTTTTTTAACCTATCAGTTATTATTTAAAATTCAGACTTAAAATATTAGTTCGACCTGCATTTTCCTAATTATCACTATAAAGTTTGAAATGGTTCCATTCTGACATTTCAAATTTAACACAATTCCCATTCCTCCTTTCCTTCTGTTTAATTTTCCTATTAAAAAATATAATCTTAGCTTTCAGATGCAGAATAATTTTATTAATTTTGACCACAATTTTTCTCAAAGAAATTGTCTTGATATTGATATTGAAATTTAACAATGTTTAGTTTAGAATTCATCCTGTTTTATGTTTTCTTTTAAATATTCTTTTTTTGTTAATCACCACTACTTTTGTTCCCTGATTTCTCCATTCTTGAATTGTATATCTGCTTAAAAGGAATACACCTTTAAGCATTTTTTTCTACTGGCAAGTATGCATGGAAAGTTTATTTTCTAATAAGTGTGCATGTGTGTGTATCTTTTCTTGTGCTCATATAGAAGGGCAATTTGCTGAACATAAAATTTTTGAGTCTTAGCCTTCTGAGTAGCAGTTATTTCCAGAGATAGCAGAGTCAGAGGATTATTATAAAGGTTAGTTATATTAATATACACTCTTCACTATTATGACCTTTATGCTTATTGGGAAGAATGAAGACAAAATGTTTTCTTGTTTTGTTTTTGTTTTCTGGTTCTCTATAGGATTTTTAAAAATCCTTGAAATTAAAAATTTACAGCCGGACATGTTAGGTTCACCAATGAATGTTGCCAACATGAAAAATAACTTTTCTTTCTTTAGCAATTGCTTTCTGAATCCTTAACAAAATTCTAGTACCATAGATGACATGCCTTGCTATCTTTTTGAGATCACAAGCTAAAAGTCTTATATGAGCTTTCCTACCACTGTGCAATAATTCTATTACATAAGAAAGCATTTTCTAATTATTCATATAGACACCTTAAATTTATGTGTACTTTCCTGCTCACCCTTGCAATGGAAATAACTCGGCTTATCTGGCACTAGAATAAGTTTGTAAATCCTAATCAGTGGGGGAGAAGAGACTACAGTAATGGAGAAAAGAGTTTAGATTTGTCATTATATGACTTTGCTGGTTCAGCACTAAAAGCAGCCCTAACAAAGAAGAAACAGCACCCATGTAGAGGAAGCCACATCACTTAGCTTGGGCATTGCAATAAAGAAATCTTCTTCTCAATTTCAGGTGGTAACCAGCAGTTCAATGGGGTGATGCTTTCATTTTGCCTAACATAACCTCCCTTGTTAGAAGTCAGTAATAGTAATGTTTTCTGTTTGGCACATCCATCTAAACCAGTGGCCTTTAACCTGTGACACCCTTTCTAGAATAGCTGGTTCTGCCCAAATGCACCTTCTGGCTGCCCCACATTTTTCTTTGTTTTTCAGATTAGGGAGTATTATTGAGATTTTGTGAAGCTATGTTTTCTGCCATTTAACACATAAGCAAGCTATGTTTTTCCTTCACTGACAGAAAGTTATATTCAAGTTGCCCTTCCTTCATTAGAGTCAATTAAAAATTACATATAGCTCAAATTATTTGGTTTTTCCAGGAAGTGATTGCTATCTATTGCCATTTGCTAGAACAAATGAATATTTCCCCCCTAATTTCACTATTCAGTTGGTGTTCCAATAGAACTGTTAGAAAAGACAAGATTAACACCTTTGCAGAAATTTGTATTATGCTCAGAAATTCACTTCTAAAACCAACAGACTGAGTGGTGGTTCTTCTCTGAAATTGTCCTTGTGAAATTACTTTGTGTCAAGGAACACAGATATCTATGATGATTTTCGTTGAAGTAGAAGTCAGTAAGTAATTTCAACCACCAGCTAATTAACCTGCAAAGATGAACTTAAACTATCAGCTAATTAGGCTGTGGGTCTGAGCTGTAGACTATTGAAAGGATTTGGAAGGCAACGGGCTGAAAGGAAAGGTATCATCTTTCTGTTACAGTGAGGACGTTGGGAGTGGGGGTAGGGTCTGGTACTCTTTTCTTGACAAAAATACAGTTAAATAAACTGAAAGTAAGTGTTAATTATAATTTGGTTTATAAACATATTAATTTAAAATCAGGAGTTATTCATATTTCTTCTCATATAAATCCCTTACCTCTATCCTTTGCCTACTTTTCTACTGTGTTTATTGTTTTTTTTTTTTTTAAGATTTTATTTATTTATTTGATGCAGAGAGAGAGATCATAAGTAGGCAGAGAGGCAGACAGGGGAGGGGGAAGGGGAAGCAGGCTCCCCACCGAGCAGAGAGCCCGATGCGGGGCTCGATCCCAGGACCCTGAGATCACGACCTGAGCTGAAGGCAGAGGTTGTGTTTATTGCTTTATTCCTTATTGATGGAGGTATAGAGGTTCGGAAAATTGATCTCACCACTATCGGCAAATATGTTTTCCTAGACTGCTGCTTGTCAACATTTTTTGTAGTCTTTTCTGTTCAGAGGTTTTTAAATTTCTCATTGCTCAATTTATCTATTGTTTCCTTTGTGGTATGTGCTTTCTTTTTCTTTTCTAAAAAGTTTTATTTTATTTTATTTTTTTAAGTAAATTCTACCTCCAACATGGGCCTCAAACTCATGACTCCAAGATTGAGGGTTGCATGCTCTGCTGGCTGAGTCAGCCAGATGCCCCTGTGCTTTCTTTATCTTCATTATGAAAGTTTCTCTACCTCAAGGGTCATAACATTGTTTTACTTATTTCCTTTCAGCTGTTGTAAATATTTGTTTTCCACATTTAGATCTTTGATCCATCTGGAATTTACTTTTAGTGCTGGAGGTAGTGATCGAGTTTTATTCGTTTTTCCCCTAAGGAAAGTCAATTTCAAAAACATGATGTACTATATATCTGTTTTCCCACATATGATATCAACCTGTCCTAGACCAAATATCCACAAATACACATGTCTGTGTAGTGAAGAATTTAGCCTTGACTAAAAAGAGTTTCAGATTTGGTCCTGGGCTTCTTAAAGGTAATTGTAGGTTAGTGATAGGAATAGGAGTGATAGGAATAGGTTTCATTTTTTGTTTTGTTTTTATTTATCTAAAACATATATAAATAAAATAGGAATAGGGTTTTTTTGTTTGTTTTTATTTATGATGGACCCCTCTGACCACACCTGATAGTTTATGCCAATGAGATATTGAATCCCCATCTGGTATGAAACCAAACCATTGGGGAGAGGTGCTGCTAGACACTAAATTTAACCAATGGACAATCAATTAATCAAGAGTGTCAACATAAGTCAGATACGCATGCTCATGCAAGCTTCCTGGTTGACAGTACTTTGTTAGTATTGTCACACATCCATGATCTACCCGGAAAGGACCTCAAGCTTCATATATCGACCTCCCCCTTGACTGTGCTCTATGCATCTTTCTTTGGCTGGTCGTTATTTGTACCCTTTCCATGTGGTAAACCTTGTGACCATGAATATAATGGCTTTCAGTATGTTTTCTGAAATCTTCCAGCAAATTACTTAACAGGAGGGTAGTTTTGGGAATCCCCCCAAACTTGGAGTTGGTGTCAGAAGTGAGGACAGTCTTGCGGGGACAGTACCTCCAAACCTCAAGGTTTGTCTGACTCTGATTATAGTCTTTTTCTGGACCTTGTATTCTGCTTCAATATCTATCTACTATTCTATTTCTGCACCAATATCAAACTGATGTAATCAGATTAGGTTTGATAAAATTAAACATAAAACATTTTGATATATGATAGAATTATTCATCCATTCTGTTCTTTTTTTCAAAATTATTTTAACTATTTGTGTACATTTAATCTTCTTTTTAAAATTTAGAATCAATCGGCAAACTAAAAAAAAAAAATCTTTTGTGTGTGTGTGTGTTTGTATGTGTGTGGTGGAATTACACTGAATTTACAAATTAATTTGATAAGGCAACTAACTCCTAATTGCCACACAAAACTTTGAAGTTAATTTAACCTTTATAATGTTGAATCTCACCATCTATAAACACTATTGTTTATAAAGTATACATTTATATATCTACATATAAATGTTAATTAACTCAGCAAATACCTATTATATGTATAGTACTTTTTAGGCATGTTTTATACCCTGGGGAATAAAGAGGTGAATGACTCAAACTGAGGGCTTATTTTTGGCAGGAGGAGAGAGTAAACACATAAATATGTAAAATAATTTTAGGTGGCAGGTTAGTGCTATGAAGACATGTAAAGCAAGATAAACAGATAGTAGCTGAAAAGGAGAGTGAGCCTTTTATAGATACTATAAAAGGCTTGGGAAGGATCTTTCCAATAAATTGGTATTTGATCAGAGTTCCAGATAAACTCGGGCCGTAATTCTATGTGCATGAAAGAGCAAAATCAAAGACTTTGAGGTAAGAAAGAGTCTTTATGACCCTGAGACACACAGAGTGGCTACTGTGACTGAAGCCAAGTAAGAGAGCAAATTGGGAGACGAGTTGGGGAAGTCAGGGACTCATTAATGAAGGTCAGAGTTGCAACATTAGCTTAACTGATTTTAGAGCCCATTGAGGTTTTGGGATGGGAGAGGAATGTGATCTGCATATTGTTTAAAAAAGAAAACATGATTCTGAAAAATAGGTGACAGAAAATGAGACCTACAAACTCATTTTTATACAAATGAATAATTATTACAAATTAAAATACTTTATCTGTAATGAAATCATAAACATGTTCTTCATATTTCTGTTCTGCCACATATTTTTCCTTCAGCAACCTATTTGTTTTTTAACTTATTCATCCATTCATTTGTTTAAAAAAAAATGAAGTTTGCTCTGGTCTTGTACTGTGCTAGATGCTAGAAAACCAACAGAAAATAAGAGAGATATGACACAGATGCAGAAAATGACAAAGAAGTAGTTATAGTAGCAATAAAAGGAACTATAACAATGTAAATCAAAATGGTATTGAAAAAATACCAAAAGGAAGAATAGGTTACTACATTTTTATTTTATTAACTTCTCTTTGTTCTATTCAAAAATCTGTGTTCTGACTCTGGATGGAAATTGAACTTTCTCCCATTCAGTCTTAGGTCATCCAAATACCCCAAGCATTTTGCCTTTATTTTGAATTCTCTGCTTTGTCTACTTTTGGGAGGCTTTGGAGCATTATTAAAAGGACTTAACTCTGTGTTTGCAGTTTATTAGAGAGAAAGTGTTAATTTGCTTCTTAGCATTTTTAATTAGCTCTGGAAACCTCCAAGCATCTTTGCTGTAATTCCAGAGAAACTCAGGCTTTGTAGTGAGTAGAATGATCTTCTAATTACCCTTTCAGACTTTCTGGCCTGATGTGCCCCGTAAGGTAAAACAGAAAATTAAAAAAAACAAAAAAAACAAAACAAAACAAAAAAAAAACCAGGGTTCTCCTTTGCCTGTTTGTATTTACAGGTTTGTTTTATTCCATTCAAAAAAGAATTCTCTTGATAGTAAAAATTATATTCACCCAACAGATGCCTTCATCTGTCCGATCTTCGAGGCCTGTTTTTTTTTTTTTTTTTTTTTGTAAAAGTGATTGTTTTTTGAAACCCTGAGGATTATCCATTATATGGGCTATACATCCTCAATAGCTTATGAGTTATTCTCTCTGTTTGAGCAAATCAGAAATTTTATAACAATAAGGTGATTATCCTTAACTAAATAATATTTTAAATATAATGTCCAATTTATTATTTTTATTTGGATGCATTTATTATGTTAAAGAAATATTGTTAAAATAGGTTATAATTGCATGTTTGAGTTTACATAAAGTGAACATATCCTAAAGATGGTTTAACTTATTATTATTAACTTATTATTCCCTTAATGAAGGGAGCTGGTAGTATAGTACACACAGCTGATACAAAGGAGAATTCAGAGCCAGAAGCATATATTGAGAATAAGAAATGTGGAATGCATTCACAAACACATGCAAAATGGATATACGCAAGGCAATAATCAATGGTATTCCATAGGACACAATAAATTTGAAGTTCTGTAATCAAAAATAATCTGCATTATTATCAGTTTGTTCCAATTTATAGAGTCGTGAAGTAGCTGACATTATCTCTGAATTACATTCAGAGATAATGAAAAGGTGGTCTGGTTAGTACTCCGCTCGCTGTTCTTTACAGCGAGCGGAGTACTACAGTCTTTCACACCCACCCAATCCCCATTTTGTGATTATAATAATCTCAAAAGAAGTGACTCTTGATCACAAAATAAGTCCTGTCACATTAGATTTGGCCTGATTAATTATACAGGTATAGAAAGAGTGTCAATTTACCATTTAGGGCCTCTTTAAGTTTGCTTTGTGGAATCTAGAGCCATACAGTATTGTACAATTACTAAGACCACAAAATTCACGTCTATCTGAAAGTTTTCATAAGGAATCCCAGATTGGACAGCTAAAGCCCCTGTGATTTGATTTCCTGAGGTTCAGAAATAAGCCCAAGATAGGGGCTCTGCCACTTTTACTGGCTTATCAGTAAATTACTCTCTTCTAAAGTCTATAAGTAGAGCCAACTAAGTTACTTGAAAGTGACTTATCATGCATACATGATTGAAGGAGCATGATTCTCAAATATGACATTCTGGGTCAAGTCTATCTTGTATTATTTAATTTTTTTTTTAATTTTAAAAATTTAAAAAATTTTAAAAATTCTGGTGAAAGGAAAACAGATTTTTATTGAATGTATGCAAATAACTGTATTGCATGAAAAGTAAATATTTAAAAGTTTTTAAATTTTGGAGACTCGGATACAATTTTAAGCTATTTCATTGTAGTGTATAAAAGCAGAATCTAGGGGCGCCTGGGTGGCTCAGTGGGTTAAGCCTCTGCCTTCGGCTCAGGTCATGATCTCAGGGTCCTGGGATTGAGCCCCGCATCAGGCTCTCAACTCAGCAGGGAGCCTGTTTCCTCCTCTTTCTCTGCCTACTTGTGAACTCTCTCTCTCTGTCAAATAAATAAATAAAATCTTAAAAAAAAAAGGCAGAATCTAGTGTCTGCTGGGTTCTGTCAGTTAAGTGTCAGACTTTTGGTTTTCACTCAGGTCATGATCTCAGGGTCATGGGATGGGCCCCGTGCTGGGTGGGAAGTCTGCTTGAGATTATTTATTAAATAATAAATATTTATTATTATTATTAAAACCATATCAAATATATCAAATTACCACAACAAAATTTTCCTCACCAGGTCCTATGTAACTAATTATATTCCTTTCGGGCTTTGGTTCCCAATCTCATGAACCTATTTTTTGAATTAAAAAAAAAAAAAAAAAGAGGGTTGGTGTCCTGGAAATCCTACCTCACCATATTGGTATGGACTGAGTACCATCTAAGCAGTGCATCTGAGCAATGTTTATCTGTTCTCTGAAATATAGTAAGCAGTTTAAAGTATTTGGTCCAGTTGTTTACCATGAAGAAATAATTTTATTATTTGAGGGAAACAATTCCACAAAAAGTTAAAAGAATTGCTCCTGTGATGATTTATTTATAGCCCATTATTGCACATCTTAGCTAGCTAACCAGAAAATACTTAACACAAAAATTAGGTAAGAGCCTGGGATATTGCCAGTCTGATTTACATTTGAATCACAGCTTTGTTAGGTGTGTGCCTGAGAGTATTAAGTGTAATAACAATACAGGTGAAATGATAACATACTGACTAGCACATAGTGATATCTCAATACACATTAGTTAAATATTGAACATATAACTGTGTTGGTGAAGCCAATGTGCTAAGAACACTGACGCTGTAGATTAGTAACTTAAGAACAGATAGACATTGGCTGTGGTATGATGTCTTAAACAATTATTAATACAGTAGAAATATCTTTAAATGTATACCTATATTGAAAGCAAAAAGTGAGTATAACTTCTTTTCTTATCCTTCAATTTAAAGGACATCAAACCAGCATTTAATTCCTTAGGAGTGTTTTTTGAATCAATTTTAAAAGAAATTTGGAGTTTTGTGGTCTTTATTTTTAAAGATTTTATTTTTTTGTCAGAGAGAGAGAGAGAGAGAACAAGCAGGGGGAGGGGCAGAGGGAAAAGCAGACTCCCCACTGAGCAAGGCGTCTGTTTCAGGACTTGATTCCAGGACCCTGAGATCCTGACCTGAACTGAAAGCCTCACTGAGCCACCCAAGCACCCTGATTATTTTCATATTTATTGGTTTTCTTCTTGTTGATTGTTATGTGATGTTGGTAATAAAAAGTCATTCCTATACTTTTCTAGTTATTTTCAAAGAAAAATGAACAATTTGTGTAAATACCATTCTGTCACATAAAAAAAAAAAAGAATCATTCTTGAGGCTAAGAGTCACATTTGGGAGATGACTGTCAAAAATACAATTGATAGGGCAAAGAGAATATTTATTAACAGTTATACTAACCCCTACAAAATGCATTTCTTGAATATATTATTTTAACCTTTGATCTTTTATTTTCAGACTTTTATGTTTCTAGATGAACATAATAAGTTGGTTGTTTTCCCACTTGATTGTTATAACTATTCAATCCCATGTCAAATTAATTTGGCTAAATTTATATCATTTTCCTCAGTTGGCATAGTCAGGGCAATATCTCAGGAGACTATCTTTTAGTGTTTTATTTAGGTAAAAATGAATGTAAAAATATTAGAAAAAGCAATACTGAGAAAGACCATCTTAAAATATGTCCATGGCCAGAGGCCCGTGTTTACCTGAATTGGCCACTGGTGTCATACAGCTTAGGTGACTTGTTGCAGATAGATGGGTGCAGGGATATTAGAACATGTCCATATTCTACTCAAAAACATCTCTGTGTGTGTGTCTAATTCCATTTAATAATTTAAAAAACAGGTATTTCTCCCAAACTGTCCATCTTATTCTAAACTGAACCTGGAATGGTATAGTATCTTGTGACATTTATAACCTAAAGTTAGAATTTGCTTATCATTTACAACAAAGGATGACAAATCTTGAGCATTTTTTAGAATAAAGTCATCTTCTCCCTTTTTTATCACTAAATCTTGTTCAAGTATGGAGACAAACTGGAAACTAACCCTGGAGTGTCCTGCAACAAATGCACAAAAGTAATTTTAATAACGTTGGAAAAGGGCTATCATCTGAGACTTGAGATTACGACCATAGCATTTATTTTTATTGAAAAGTAACAAGAAGTCCATTTTTTACTGGCTAGTATTTAAGTAGCATGCAGTGTAGTCTTTGTGGTTGGTTAAATAACGGTCCTCCAAAAATGCCCAGGTCTTTGTCTTCAGGACCTATGGATGTTATTTTCCATGACAAAAGGGAATTTTTAAGATATTACTAAGTGAAGGATCTTGAGGGGACTTTATCCTTACTTACAGAGTTGGGCCCCCCATAATCATGAGGGTCTTCACAGAGGCAAGAATCTAAGAGAAAGAGATGTGATGATGAAAGCAGTTTGGAGAGATCAGTGATCACAGCAAGGGGACCTTGAGCCAAATGTAGTGCACAAGATCTAGAAGCTGGAAGGGACAAGGAATCCAATTCTCCTGTAGAGCCTCCACAAGGAACACAGTTCTGCTGATAGTTCACATTTAACCAAGCAAGACCAATTTTGGACTTCGGACCTCCCAAACATATGGTAATCAATTTGTCCTGTTTTAAGTCACTAAATTTGTGGTTATTTGTTGCAGCAGCAATAGGAAGTTAATACACACCATAAACATAGAATTATGTTTTTCATTCAGTGAGTGGTTGAATTGTGTCTTTCCCTGGATTTAATATAGCCACTGCTGTGTTAAGAATTATAAATTTCTTATCAGGCAGATTTTTGAGCTATAACTATAGATCATCCTTTTCTAGTTTATTTGATAATTCAAGCCATTTTTAAATTTTATTTATTTTAAAGATTTTATCCATTCATTTATTTGAGAGAGAGCTCGTGGGAAGAGTGGGACCAAGATGGAGAGAGAGAATCTCAAGCAGATTCCACACACAGCACAGAGCCTGACCGCCAATCCCATAACCCCAAGATCATGACCTGAGCCTAGACCAAGAGTCAGACACCCATCTGACTGATACACTCAGGCACCCCTCAAGCTATTTTTAAACTAAATACAATGCTTAGCACTTAGTGCTGATATGTCTTAGGGACTTGAACTCATGACCCTGAGATCAAGACCTGAGCTGAGATCAACAGTTGGATGCTTAATGGACTGAGCCACCCAGGCTCCCCTAGGACTAATATCTTAATAAGAATAATTGCTCTCTAAGTTGATGAGAATCAGACTTATTCAAATGCTCTTTCTGCTCTACATTTTTACTAGAGCCAGTGCTACTTCAGGAGCCTAGGACTAGTGACAGAGAATGCTTCACTCACTCTTTAGGCTCTTCTCTTGATAAATTTACTTCTCCCATGGAGCCTATACTTTGCAGCTTGTCGGTAATACAGTGTATACAGTGAATACATGACAAAGTCATTTTAGCAACTTAATTAAGTGTTCTCTTGCATTTTCTTCCCTGCATTATAAGGGGCAGTAAGAGGTACATGGGTGCTTGTGTAGCTCAGTTGGTTAAGCATCTGCCTTTGGCTCAGGTCATGATCCCAGAGTTGCGGGACTGAGCCCTGCATTGGACTTCCTGCTCAACAGAGAGCCTGTTTCTCCCTCTCCCTCTGCTGTTCCCCCTGCTTGTGCTCTCTTTCTCTCTCTGTCAAATAAATAAATAGAATCTTAAAAAAAAAAAAAAAGAAGAAGAGGAAAGAGGTATATTTAAAACACTGTCGATATACAAATTAGAGGGGAATTACTTTTATTAAATTGTGAAGGCTTTTGAAGAAGGTTAAAAATGGAAGAGGAACCAACAGGAAAGACAAGCTAACAGATGTCTCACAGATATCATTATCTTATTGAACTTCCAAAGGGAAAGATCTGGCTGTAAACACTACCATGTGAATAAATTTGGCCACTTTATTATATCTTTAAAAGGAGGCATTGGAGGGAGCAATCTCTGATGGGTTGGTGGAGGCTCTAGGACTTATCTTTCAGTTCAGGGCTACATGAGAAAAACGTCGACTTTACTTAGCTTTTATGTTTATTTGGGGTGACCAGGATGGAAAATTCTGAAGACTAGTCAAAAAATAAAACCATCCTTCCCTAAACTAACTTTGGGCGTAACCAGAGATCAAACACCTAAAACTATGAAATTGAAAATGGAGGGTCTCATTAGCTATAAATTCATATTTAGCAGCCTCATATAACTGGTTTTAGGACCAAAACACAGATCTTTGTTACCAGAGGTATATAGAACAATATAGTGTGATTTCAGTCAAATCTTGGTGGCTTGAGATACTTTTGTCTTTTCTTTTTTTTTTTTTTTTAAGATTTTATTTATTTATTTATTTGTCAGAGAGAGAGAGAGAGAACAAGAGAGGGAGCACAAGAAGCAGGGAGAACAGCAGGCAGAGGAAGAAGCAGGCTCCCTGCTGAGCAAGGAGCCCATGTGGGACTCAATGCCATCCCTGGGATCATGACCTGAGCTGAAGGCAGGCACTTAACCACTGAGCCACCCAGGTAGACCTACTTCTCTCTTTTCAAGGTGACTTTATCTTACCACTTTTATGAAAATTCTGTGTTTTAATTCTCAGAGCAAATTTACTTCCTTTATTTTGTATTTCTTTGAAGGGAACACATGACAGCTTTTATATACCAGCCGCAACTTTGTTTGGGTCACTAACATAGTGAAGTAATTAATCCCATTATTTATCACCATCTAGTGTTTAAAACCAGTAGAAGTTGGCTTGGCCACAAATGATACTACATCTCAGATATACTTTTCTTCCAGGAATGACTCAGGGAAGATTGTATTGGCAAGTAAATAAGGTAGCATCTAAAAAGTAAGCTGCCGGCATTCAAATCTGATCTATCCAATTACTGAAAACACCTCAACATCTCTCCAAACTGCTTCTCTCCCATCCCCAGTGCCATGGCATAGCTCAAGCCTCATTATTTCTTGTCTGGATTAATGCAACAACCTCCTAGTTGGCATTCTCTGTCATCAATCTTTTCTCTCCTCTTCAAACTTCTTTATGGTCACAAGTGATCTTTCTTACACAGAAAATGCAACAGCATCACTTTTTTTCTTAAAACTCTCCAGTGCCTATGACAGCCTTCAAGACTCTGAGTCATGGTTTTTAATCCCTAGGTCCCATAAGAAGTCTGATGGATCTCTCTCTCGGACTTCGGAACATACTATTCTTAAAGCTCTTAATTTCTTTATGTTTTTTAGAAAATACCTCACTCTATTACTGCTTTTTTGACTTTCACACCTGCATCACCCACTGTCTGGAATGCCTTCTACATTCAAGCCCTCCAGATTCATCTGTTATAGCACCTCTCTCTCATTTCCAACTCTTCTCTTCCTTAAGGCTTACATTTCCTATCAGAGCCTTATCACAATGTATTATGCGTAATTACCTTTCTACCTATTAAGTTTAATTGCATGATATTTTTGTCATGGAAGTTTTATCTTCAGCCTCAAGAAAGCACAAAGTTCATGTTGTGTATTTTGGGATTAATAAGGAGAGTAGGAATATACAGGATTTCTGGAAATGTGTCAAAACCACAAAATCAGAGTAAGCTATATGTCAGATGCCTACACCCATGTAAACATTCTTCTTTCTCAACCCTCCAACAAAGTAGTACATGGTAGCCAGGAGAAAAGGACTCAGAAAAATAATGCATCCCATTATTTCAATTTTTAATTTTTTTAAATATACATATTTTTAGATTTTTATTTTAATTCTGGCTACTTAACATACAATGTACTATTAGTACAATGTAACAATGTAGTGATTCAACACTTCCATACATCACCTGGTGCTCATCACAACAAGGGCCCTTCTTAATACCCATCATCTATCTAACCCATTCTTCTACTCACCTCCCCTCTGGTAACTATCAGTTTGTTCTATATAATTAAGAGTCTATTTCTTAACTTTCTCTCTCTCTCTCTCTCTCTTTTTCCCCCTTTTGCCTCCCAATATTTTAGTGGTTTAATATACTAGGGACTGTTTCTTACCCATACAGTCAGTTGAGTGGTCAAGAGAGAGGCATGGTTTTCCTTCATGTGGTGATTTGGTAACTGAAGCACCTTATATTTTGCGGCTATGTCATCCCCTAAGAACACATAATTATTTGCACACAGCTGGTAAATGGGGAAAGTAATAGAGGCAGTACATATTAGATTTTAATGTGCCAGAATTTGGCTTATATCACTACCAACCATATTCCATTGGAGAGAATTCCAAATAGCCATATGTAACTACCAAGAAGCTGAAAAAATTCTAGCTATATGTCAGGGATTGGAGATGGATTTCAGTGGATGGCACAGATGTCTCTTTTAAGAGGACCAACAGTGAGTACTCATCTAACCTGTTGCTCTAGTGCTGCCCCTTTTTTAAAATATATGCATATAAAGTAACATGGGCTTTCATCCCACGGACTTGTTCAAAGCCCAGGGTTTCCTTAATGGTTCCTAGAATCTACACATTCTTGTTTCATAAATGCTTACCCTCTCTTGTTCGCTACCTATTGCATTTTGTTCTGTGACTTTGCTTCAGGTTTATTTATCAATTGCTTTCAATTCTCTTATTCTTCCTGGTTCCCTTTACCTGGATGTGAATAAGGATTGTATGCCATCTCCCAAGTCACCATTAAACAATGTGTTATATGATAACAAAAATTTCGTGAAATTTTTGCTGTAATGAAAGGAAATTAGAGCATAGAAGAGTAACCAGTTTGAACAAGCATCCTCACGACTTTTCCTAAAACTGCTTGGGCACATTTATTTTTACTGATGACCCATTATCAAGGTCCCTACCTCATTTTATGGCCCTATGAAAAACTCCCCAAATCCCTTCTTCATCCCCAAGTCCCTGTATCTATTTGAGCTCTCCAAGGAAACAAACTAGAAAACATAAACATAAAACTCAAAATTCCTTTTCTCCAATGCAATGATCAATTGAGCTCAATCAACCTGTTGTCTTAAGATTATTGTGCAAAATGAAACAAAACCCTGCCCTATTAAAGAATGCTGACTCACTCTAGTGAGTGGGTTTGTTTGTTTGTTTTTCCATAGCAGTTACTTTCCCTCACTTTAGTGCTGGTAATTTATTGTAAACCTCTATAGCAATTTGTGTTAGAAGAGGGATTTGCTCTACTGACCATGCAGTTACCTTTGTCTACTGCTCTTCCATATCTGAGACAGATAATGAACTCTCAGCAGTAAGTCAGATGCTTGAGAAATGTTGCTCAGTCAGCAATTTGATCTGACTGGTTTGCCCTTCTCGTTGAATTTCTTGCATTTATATTTTGAAAAGTAAGATCTACATTGGTTTAATTTGGTGTTAATCTAAGTGACATGTCTCTGTGAGTTCTTTTCATTTCAAAACTTAGGAATCTCTCCCATGTCTTGCTTTTAAATGTTTACTTTCCAGCCAGTGCCACATTCCCCAGTACAGAGCTGGCAGCTCCTGTGGTGGAGGGCTTCAATTCCTAAGCAAAGCACATGGTGTGAGAAATAGAAAATTAACCCAGGAATGGAGAGGCAACACTCGCAACAATTGAAATAAAATTGTTGGGGTCACTTTCCTTACAAGTATATCTGGCAGGCATGGAAAATTCATAGTCCATCCGTATATTCTCACAGATTCAGAGAAACAACATCAAGACTATACAACACAGTCATTTCACCCCCCTCTGTCAACTAATTCAATAATATCTGGGGTTGTTGTGAGATTGGGAAAATGGAGTATCATAGACATCTTCATCTCTTTGATCTTCAGGATTAATTGTGCTATTCTGATGTGCCCTCTTATATGGCACCACAAAGAAGAATGCCTTGTCAGGAACATTAAAGTTATATATACACATATATATATATATATATTTTATATATGTATGTTGTATATATTGTATAAACTTAGAAAACAAGATTTTTTTTTTTCACAGTAGAAGGGAACTGGAATTGTAGTCATGAATGGCCTTAGAAAATTGTCCTTGGGGTGCCTGGGTGGCTCAGACGGTTAAGTGTCTGCCTTCGTTCAGCTTGGGTCATTATCTCTAGGTCCTGGGATGGAGCCCTCCATCGGGCTCCCTGCTCAGCAAGGAGACTGCTTCTCCCTCTCCTTCTGCCTCTCCCCCCCTGCTTGTTTGTGTACGCTCTCCCTCTCTCAGATGAATAAATGAAATACATAAAAAAAGAAAAATATCCTTTATGTTATTCTCTCTTCCTTTGACCATGCCTATCACATTCCTTTGTTTCTTTACTTGTATTTGGAATTATCTACGTCCATGTCCATGTATGCATGTGTACAAACACAAACATCTGTGCCAGAGGAGCTGCTGTATCAGTTAATACTTTTCTATAATTTCAAGCATTTAGCTTTGCTAGATAATACACTGAGATATGGTGGTTCAAATTTAGGCCTTTTCCTCCCTTAATTTAGTCTAAGCCTTTTATGCCTTTAAAAAAAAAGTTACATCTGTCATGTGCCCTATCCGAGCAGACTTAATCCCCTCTAGCCTGCTTACTGTCTTCCCTCCCTCATTTCTCTCACCACCATTTTTCTCTCCCAATAGAGAGAAAAGGATAAATAATAAGAGTTGGGCAAAATCTATTGTCAATGATCATGGCTTTCACAATCATTTTGCTTTTCTAGTATTTTCTGATTCTTTTGTCAAGTAGTAGGGATAAAATATGCTTTCAATAAACATTTTTGGAATAAAGATGTCTATGTCTGAACGTCCATGATTACATTTTATCACTGTGTATTTATAAGCCTACAGAGACAAATATCTAATAACAGGGGTTAATGGTTTTAACTTAATATTGGGAATAATTATCTCTTAAAACCCATATTTGCAATGGTTCTTAATACTAAAGTGCATTATGATAAAAGTCATTTATGAGATTAATGACTAATTTAATTATTTCATCATTTTATTGGAATATTTTTAACAATATTAGAAATAATTAATAGCTTTTTTTGAGGAATAAAAAGTGTTGGAAAGAAAATTAACTTTTTCTTTACAAACCCTTTTAAACAAATATTGTACCCTTGGGATATTCCAAAGACAATATTGAAAGGCCATTTTTAAAAACAAAGACATACAAGTAAATTACCTTTATAGGTGTTATTAGGAAACTACAAAATTTTCTTTTTAACACAAATGTTCAACAAAGAAATCATTGTAAAGGACTATGATACTTTATACATGCTTGTGCCAGTGATGTAAAGTTTGTGGTTTTCAGGAGTCAGAGCGTTGAGTGTTGTGTGTGAGGGTAGGACAGGTGGAGTGTATGTGAGTGTGTGAGTAGTTTGTAGAAAGTGGTTTATGTTGTGTGCCTGTGTGATATAGATGGATATGTGGTATATTGTAGGTATGGGTTTTATGTGTGTGGTGTCTGACTATGTGTGTGTGGATGATGTTCATGTGTTTGCTATGTGTGTGCCTGGCATGTATGCTAGTGTGTATACACATATATCCTATGTATACACACATGTCCTCTTATGATACTTAATATCCTTAGCTGTTTGTCACTTTTGACAAACTATTACCATATTATATCTGCATGTTTGTGATGGGAAGAGAAATAATTTTGATTAGAAGATTGGAGTATTGGAAATAAGGACGAAATGTGAATAGCACATTATTGACGCTCTTGCACGGTGGAATGAGTGTATCTATGTCTTGATGCCCAGTCTTGTCCTAAACCATTTTTCTCCTGGATACATTATATTTATTCTATGCTGTCCTGCCCAGCCACCTCTCTCTCATGTCTGTTTTTCCCTATAATCCAGATTGCACACTATGTTTTTGTTTTAGTTTTTAAGATTTTATTTATTTATTTATTTATTTGAGAGTGAGAGAGAGAGACAGGGACAGAGACAGAGTGCAAGCGGAGGGGAGGGGCAGAGAGAGAGGGAGAGAGGCTCTGAAGCTTGTTGTGCACTGTCCATGGAGCCCGGCCCCGGACTCAACATCATGACCCCAAGATCATGATCTGGGTCAGAAATTTAAATGACGGAGCCACCCAGGTGTCCAGCACACTGTGTTTAACAGATGAGAACAGAGAGCTGAAGGTATAGGAAGACATTTAATATGTACAAGCACAAACCAAAAAATAATCCCCCAAAATACTGAACAAGTGTGATTTACCGTGAGGCAAAACACACATAAATAAAACTTATTAAAGATAAAAATGAATTGTGCTGATATCAGGTAGAATATACTTCCACACCATTTTTAAAAATAAACATGAATAAGTAAGTTACATAATGCTTTTGGCAGCTGACATAGGGAAATAGCAAAGCTTAAAGTAACAACAGATTGAATTTTACAATGAGCTAATTATTAGTGAGAGGAAATAACAGCTGTGCAGTAACACCTTCCATAAAAATTTCCCCCTTGGGACGCCTGGGTGGTTCAGTGGGTTAAAGCCTCTGCCTTCAGCTCAGGTCATGATCCCAGGGTCCTGGGATTGAGCCCCGCATGGGCTCTCTGCTCAGTGGGGAACCTGCTTCCTCCTCTCTCTCTGCCTGCTTCTCTGCCTACTTGTGATCTCTGTCTGTCAAATAAATAAAATCTAAAAAAAAATTTAAATAAATAAATAAATAAATAAATAAATAAATTTCCCCCTCAAGGAAGAAAGGAAGAATGACAATATATCAAAAACAATCAGGAGTAGTAAATTAAATTAATAAATATGCCTCTTTAGAAGTCTTGACAGCAGGTGTCTTTAAGCTGACCAGGTTTTCCAGTTCATATCACCTTCCTTGCATTAATAAAAATAAATTAAAAAGCTAAGTAATAGAAATACTGGATATAAAATGATCATTGTTTTATTAGGTGTTAAAGTGACAGTTATTAAAACTCAACAAAATTCTGAACTTTACAAGAAACTTTCATATTTGTTGGGAAGGGGAGTTAACATCTAGAATCTAATTCTATTTTTGTCAAAGAGTCCTTTGGAGCTCAGTTCATTTTAGACATAAAGATAGTTCTATTTCAGGGGCGCCTGGGTGGCTCAGTGGGTTAAGCCTCTGCCTTCGGCTCGGGTCATGATCTCAGGGTCCTGGGATCGAGCCCCGAATCGGGCTCTCTGATCAGCAGGGAGCCTACTTCCCCCCACCCACCTGCCTCTCTGCCTACTTGTGCTCTCTCTCTGTCTGTCAAATAAATAAATGAAATATTTTTAAAAAGATAGTTCTATTTCTGCATCAATAATGATGACTAGGGCAGTGGATATAAAAC
Organism: Enhydra lutris kenyoni; assembly: GCF_002288905.1. Lineage (NCBI taxonomy): Eukaryota > Metazoa > Chordata > Mammalia > Carnivora > Mustelidae > Enhydra > Enhydra lutris. The sequence goes on along the minus strand of NW_019154088.1, from coordinate 39,216,189 downwards.
CAGAATCATTAATGTCATAATCTTAAATTGTAAGAAATGTTAATGTATGTGGACAGGAGAAAAAACTATTTGGTAGTGAAAGAACCCTGAGAGTAATTGAATCATTTTTATCCCAATCCATCCTTCAGTCTTTTTAGTGTGGAAGATTTCTAAACTCTACCATCCTGAGTACGAATTAGGTCACATTTACAATATCACACAGCTTGATCCTCTGCCTTAAACAGTTCCACTGTTCACCATGACTCATTGTAGTTACACAGTGTCAGGTGACTAGAACTGGCAAAGGCTTTGTGAATGAATGTAATGGGTTATTTCAGGGCCAAAGCCTTTAATTACTACAGGGAGACATTCCAGCACTGCTTTTCTCTTCCACATAGTTTGGAGAGACTATGTGTTCCAGATAGAGCAACTGAAAAGTGTTGGGGACTTCATTAACCTGGATTGCTGAGTTGCTACAAAGAGCACAACTGTCCTGCATTGTTGCTCAGAGACTCAGCCAACTTGGCATAAACTAAAAATGAACTTCGATTGTACTAACTCACTAAGATTTGGGGGTTATTTACAACATCTGCATATCTTCTAGGTTGTCCCAATTTGTAAATGTTCCGGGTCCCCCATCTTGACTACTAGGAACTCCAAGCATTTACTAGGACTTCCAAGCATGTCTAAAGCTTGATACATTTCTGTGTCTAACCACATGGGATGGGATGGGAATCCTTGAGGACAGATCCTTCAACTTCTGCTCTACTGCAAATCTTGAGAATGAGTTTTCTCAATATATTCATCCCTATCATTTGATCTGGGTTTGCCAAGCGCCCAGATAGCTGTGGTTCAGGCAGGGAGTTTGAGAACAGAGTCCATTGCTTCTTCTGCCACACCAATGGTAGAGAAATACGTTTGCCCAGGCTTACACCTTATAGTCCAAGATTTTATGGATTAAAGCAGAAGAGACCTCAAAAGAAGCTTTGTGGTCATATTCTCGTACCTATTGGCTTTAATGTCACCAAAGATTTTAGCTGAATTGCCTAGGCAGTAGTTGCTCCATAAGATGAGAATGCTTGCCCTACCCCCAATTATCAGTTGAGGAATATACTCAAATGGTTTTTGGCCATTAGGTCTTGCAGTTAATGGAAACAGCTCTTTCAATTCACACAAAGAGCTCTCTCCTGAGACTATTTTTCCTGAGTCCTACAGTACTTAAAACAAGCTTCCATACTTGGGATCACCTTAACCTATACAAACTTCCCTTCAAAGTTGTTTCAGAGATTCTGTCCCCAGAATCTCACCCGTGTGCAGAACATTTTTACTCAAGTTGCTCTTCGGGGACTTCCTATGGTAACTGATGCATCAGTGCTACATTTTTTGGAGCCCTTGACATTTTATGGTTTGCCAAATTTTAGGAGGTTAGAAAATGACTCTTTCGTGTCTATGCTTCATTTGCCTCCAGGAACCTGAAGCATAATTGTTGTCCCCAGGGTATCACATAATCTCTGGTGGCCAGAAATTTCATGAGTTTTGGGTCCAGGCCAAGATTATATGTGCGATGTTTCACAGCTGACCACAGGTAATTACAAAGGCTTTGTTTAACAGGCTTCAGGAGGGAAAATGTCTTCCCCCACACAGACATAGTGCATAGCACATGCACTGCAGTTTCTCCAGGGAGCTGCAACAAGGGCCCAGGCTGTCTGCCCCACCTCACGCCTCATGTTTATACAGAAGTGAGCATTTCTACCTCAAGCAACTGATTTCCAAAGCCTTCTTTATATGGAGGCCTTGACCGAAGCACTTTGCAGCAACTCTGCCTAGACCTCTCTGTTGTGTGACCTTAAGACATTTTTCTTCATTCTGATTTTGTACTTTTCCACTACTAGGCCTCCCTCTTTGCAGTCTCCCCAGCTTCTCCAGCTCCATAAAACAGAAGGAACCTTTTGTTCAAGGTTCTTCTGCAGTGACATTTTCCATGCCTGCTCTGAATGTCACCAAATTGACCCATACGTGATGGTGTTCTGTGGGGAAAAAATGGAACATTTCTTTTTCTTTGCCTTTTACCTGCACCATCACAGTAAATGTGTACAGTCTCGATTGTTACTTCTTGCTTTTGGATGGTCCCAATTGTCTTAATTAACCACCTTGACGCCTAGCAGGTCAGCAAACTTTTCAGATCTTTTCTTCCAATCTTTCTTCTTTAGTGATACAAAATTAATAGTCTGCTTTTGTTTGGGCAGAGGAGGATTGAATGCTCCATCCCTTCATGTTCCTTTATCCTCTTCCTAACTGTTGTTTTTTCCCCCCAAAAACAAAAACAAACACGAAAAAAGGAGCCAATAGTTATATTCCTCATTAGCAAAAGCACATTTCTACAAAATAAGAGGCTGCAGATAGCTATAGCTATTGCATATTAATAGGTCCTTACCTGTCAATCAGCTCTTATTATTTTTTCAGAAAATTAGTTTTAATGGTGCTATCTGTTGTAAATTCAGTACTGTTCACTATTTCTTTGCGAACTTCATCAATTAACCATTTAAAGTTGGGTGGCTCTTTTCCAGCAAAAGAGTCTATCTCTATAATTAATGGGGCAGAATTTTTTTTATCATTAGCTAAAATCAGCTCTACCTTTTTAGGACTCACTATAAATAGACGCATACATTAACAAATTCAGTGAGAATAAATGATAGGTTAAAAAGATATAAAACCTGTGAACATAGTCTATTGCAACCAAAAATTTTTTGGAGTGAGCTTATATTCATAGCCAAGGGAGGCTCTCGGAAATAGCGGGGTTATGTTAGAAGGTGTATCTCTGGGGATGTTATTATTCAGTTGCCATGTTACTAATGTCCATTACATAGTTTATGTTACTATTTAAAAAATGAATAAATGAAAAAAGGAATAAATATATATTGAGATGTCTCATAGCTTAAGGTGAATGCTCCTCTTAGCATTAAGAAATCTTTCCTTGACATAAAAATCATTCCCTTTTGTTCCTCTGAAAGGAATATTAAAGAATATTCAAAAATAAAGACCATTTCCATATCAAGCAATGTGATTATACTATAGAATCTTATGTTTAAAAAATTATGACACATTATGTTTCATGCAATATTATTTGCAAAATTGGTTCCAAAAAAGGCAAAACAGGAGTACCCAGGTGGCTCAGTCAGTTGAGCTTCTGATTCTTGGTCTCAGCTTCAGTCTTGATCTTTGAGTTGTGAGTTCAGGCACAGTATTGGGCTCCACACTGGGTGTAGAGCCTACTTAAAAAAATAAATAAATAAAGGGCAATACAATGAGATTTAAAAATACATGGAAATGCATCTTGATGGCCTGAATTACACTCTAAATATTTTTACAGAAGCAAGTTAAGATTATTGACAGAAGAAAAAATATATTAAAAGTTGTACCATAAAAAAAAAAAAAAAAAAAGTTGTACCATAAAGAGTCATATTCAAATAAACTACTTTCAAATGTCAATTATGACAGGAAACACATGCTTAACTAAACACATTTCTCACCTGAGTATTAATTACCTTCTCTAAAGATATGCAACAAACTAAAATTTCTACTGAAGATTTACTCTAAAACAACATGCTTGCCTTTCATTTGGACATTTAGAGCATCAACATACAGACATATTACAAATCGTATTGTTAAACATGTATATCATGGCTTATTATTCTGAAAGAGAAATGAAGACAGTTGATATGAAAATTATGAGCTAGCATAGAAGCATATCTAAAACCTAGGAAAAAAGAGATTAATAGTTAAAATGAAGAATAAAAGCAAAAAAAATAATTAGATTTTTGCAGGTAATGGTAACATAACTAAGAGACCACTAAACATATAAATTATCTTAAACTTCGTGTGACTTCTGATGACACACAGTACATGCACACACACAAATAGAGTAAAATCAATAAATAAAGGAAAACACAATTTAATGAAAAGATTCACCACTTTATAGAATAGCATCAGTGTTGTGGCCAGTCTCTCTGAGAATGCTCACTTTCTTAAAATACCAATCCTTTCTAAAAATATTCATAGTTTATATGGAATAAATTGTAGATTATGTGGAATGATGTAGTATAAGTAATACGCTTTTAGCTTAAAATTCTGTTTGATAATCTAATCATTTGATTGCCTTTGAAGTTTGAGTACCTTGCCAGGTAGACCACATTATTTTCCTTATCAAAATAGTCTCATAATTTACTACAACAAATTTATTTGTTTCTTTAACTTTTTTGTAAAAAAATTTACAGACATACATGAATTTTGTGATAAGGAAGCAAGCCTAGAAGCTGAGAGGTAAGAGTCATCTCGGTTTAGTTGATGTTCAACACAAGCTTTTCAGCTGTTGAAGAATTCTTATGCTCCATTTTAGGAACCTTTGGTTTCACCTCTATCCAGGACCTTCGGTCACAAGTTCTATCCCTGGGTAATACTTCAGTGACAAAATCTGCATATGCCCAAAGTAATTATCTGAAGGTGCAGTCCAATAATAATCACTCATATCCATGTTTTCTGCTTCAGGCCTTTCTGTTGCTATTAAGTGCTAGGATGCTATGAAATTTACTGGTTTCGTAGTAAGAAACTGTAGGAGAATTTTAGCACTCAATGGAGCAAACTATTGATCAAAAGGAAATGAAAGCTAGTAAACAAAAATCTTTCACCCCTTCCTCCAATGGATTATTCAGAAGAAGCAACCATATATATAGTCTAAAGGACAGTGGTTCAGAGATTTAAGCAATTAGTTGCATTTGATACTAAGCAGTGTTCAGTTTGGCAAAACTCTTTTCCATGGTTATTCTCTTTTTTCTTTTGCTTCTCTTTTTTCTCATTTCTGTTATTTGGGACTACCTGATATGGTAGAGCAGAAAAGTCCCTGTCATGTGATACTGACATAAAAACTACAGTTGTGATGGTTGGAACCAAGATGAGCCTAGAAAGCAGCCCCTATGGATGAGATTTAGAGCCAGATTTTTCAGTAGTCTGACAATTAGGATCTTCTCTCTGGTGCCACATGAGGTGGTAATAATCCTTCACATATAGTGGCATCACAGTTTATCAAGCTTGTACCTTGTGGCTAATTGGGTCTGTTGACAGGTGCAGGGTGGCATGTTAAGAAGTGCTACGGACATGGTAACAAAAGGTGTCAGAGCAATAATTATGACACATGATCAGGGTGGCTGCTATTGTAAATACTGGAATCTTTGGAAAAATAAAAAAGTGGGCCCAGGAATGCCAACTGTCAACTCTAAGATCTTATAAAAACTGTGGGCTACTGTGGAATATTTGAGAGGCAGACTATGCCAGAAAGTAGGATCAAGAGTCTAATTGTCAAGCCGGCAGAACTATCATGGAGACTGACCACATGTGTCCTAGATCTGAAATAGGAACAACTGGGTTCATGAACCTGAAAATCTAGCACCTCATGTAAAACATGTGGGGAGAAAGAAGAAAAAGGTGCGATTAAGATAGGAAGGATTAAGAGGAAAATCCTGCAATTGCCCTTTTCCACCCCAGACAATACAGTAATTAGAATCAGCATTGCAGGAAGGAGGGAATTCAGAGATTAGTGTTACCATAGCACACTTGAAGGTGCAGGTTCCAGTCATATCCCTAATCCATTTTAAATTTATTTTGGCCAAGAGAAACTAGATGGATCCTGAAAAAGAGAGGTGGACTGACACCAAGTTAAGCAGGCAATAGCCCCAAGTGCAGCTGCTATGTTGAATTTGAGATCTTTGTCAGAGCAGATAAAACACAAACTTCCAGTTCTTGATCTATTGCTATTGATGTGGCAAGTAATTTCTTCTCAAACTCCATCATTAGGAAGGATCAAACACAATTTTCATTTACATGTCAATAGCGGCAATCTATAGTCCATATTATTCATGGATAATTTTCTCATAAATTATTTAACAAAAAAACAGATTACAGTGAGTTCTAAATAGAGTGACTGTTTTCTTATTTTCTTTTCAAAACATAACATTTTCTAATTATTTCATGATGCCATGAAAGGTCCTGGTCTGTCATTGCTTTGATGGAAAATATTACACTAACAATTTTGGATTTCCATGGAAGTACTATAGTTCTAGCCACATAAAAGATCTGAATAAAACTGAATAAAACTGAATTTTAATTACCTTGAAGAACTTTTGTGTTTTGCTTCAAGAATTTCTTCAAAGATTTCATTCTCATTCAGAAACACTTTTCTTGTCAGAATTAATCAGACCTTTATGTATATTTATAACTCCATCTATCACTGCAGTAATCACAGACCTTTTTAGAAAACCTATTGCTACTAAAGGTACACATGTGTTCATATGATTAAAAAAGTGGTCTTTACCAGTTATACTTAGCACAGTAGAGAAGTAACTTATTAATTAATTAATCAACAATCTATTTATTTTTATAATTATTATTTTAGCAATAATCAGTGAACTAAAGATTCTGCAGATTTATTTCTCTAAAAGTTCAAGCCTATAACCAATTAAACAATGAGCTACCCCCAAACTATACTTTCTTTTTTAAAGTTTGTGTTTTGGTTGAAATGAACATCAATATCAATGGGGGGGGGTGAGGTGGACAAAAGACAGAATAGTTCAGCCTAAAGGCGTGAATGGGTAAGAAAGCATGGTGAATAAAAAGGAGAGGTGAAATGTAAAATATCTCGGTTAAAGTCTTGGCCTTAGAGATGGAACTTGGGAAAATCACTTCAACTCTATGACAGTTCGCTTTCTAGCCTTTAAATAAAGATATACCTACATAATATCTTAGTTATATGGAATTTTAAAAAAGTGTGTGGGATGCATAACAAATTGAAAACTTCTTGGACACACTCTTTAACTTGGCCACGGTAACCGGAATTTTTTTTTTTTAGAAGTTAACCAGCTGTAGCTATCATGGTCTTTATTATTTTCACTTCTAACACCACATGTATAGAAAGCCTGCATGGGGTGTAAATTATAGATGACATGTTTTTATCATGATAGCACTCTCAGTATAAGTAGTTGCTTATTCAGTTGACATTCTCTCCTTCCTTACTAGTTAGAATTCTAACTAATTTCATGTAGTCTAACTAATTTCATGTAGTGAAATTAGTTTCATTGGGTGAAAATGTGCTAATTAAAATATTTATCTTCTCACATTAATTTGAGGCCACAAAAGGCCATTATGATGCAGTTTTAGCCAATGGATTTCAAGAAGTTGCTGGGTTAGACTTCCAGGAAAGTTTTTATAAAAAGAAATATAACTTGTTTGCCTCTCTTTTTTTGCTCTACATCCTTTCCCTTTTATACTTTTTCTTTTCTGAAACGAAAACCGGATACCTAGAAATGTGACTGCCACAAGCCGAAGGTGACAGAGTGGGACAAAGGAAGGGCCACAAGTGCCTGGGGAGGTGGATGACCTTCCATACCAATGTGAACTGTCTAGCCATGACCTTCTTGTTGTACAAAACAAATAGACTTATTTTTTTCTAAGCCACTATTCATAATGTTTTTGTTATTTGTAGCTGAACGTACCTTAATTAATAATAATGTGTATATAGTATAACATTTGACTAGGGGGTACATCATTGGCCTTATGAGAATAAGCATGTATGGGGAATCATTCTTTAAGTCAATTTATGAAAAGGATTATTAAATTTGTCCTTTAGGAATGAGTGAGTTAAATTTGATTTAAGGGTAACTTATATTAGTGTATTGAGAAAGTAATTTAGACAATTTGTAAACTATACACATATAAAATGCACAGAGATATAAGTAGTTGTTAAGAATGTCTTCCTTGAATTTAACATTAATCTTGTTTCTTTTCTGTCTTAACCCACCTTATTCTCTTTATTACTCCCACTGCCCTTTCATGATCCTCATTTTTATGTTACATTGTTTTTCACTGTCTGTAGTTTGAAGGACAAGAATATATTCTTTGCTGAACATTGGCATAAAAAGGGATTTCTACTTTAATATATACATTTATATTAATATATGCTAATGTACGCATAACATACAACATTTTACGCTCCTTTTACAGTATATATATTTCTCCTGCTCCTTGGTACTAGTACTTTACACCCTAGGGCAAAGAGGCTCTTTACGATCAAACTTTTCTTCTATTAAAAAGTGAAAAATATAGTTTCTAAATCACTCACAGTGATTGTCCAATGACCCAAGCCTGGGACTTTTCTGATATTTCCAATACCTGTTTGTGATCACTGTTCCAGGCCTGGTGAATTAATCTAACTTAGGGCAGTATGAAACTGTCCTTAGGAGTTTATACTGAAGATGGGTGTTTTCTCCTGTGTCATGTTTCTATACATATTTGAGCCCAGAGCTAGTTCTATGGAGAATGGAAAATAAGAGATTGACAAAAAGACACATGGATCACAAGAACAGAAAGGCTTGATAGAATCTGTGTCTCTCTCTTCAGTGGTAGCTGCCACTAGACGATTTTGAAATAGTCAATTCCAAAGTTACTTCAGTTGGGTTTTGGTTGATTAAAGACAAAAACAACCCTTGTCTCTTTAATTGGAATTCTTTCTTTTTTAGTTGTCTTTGTTCTCTTTCTATACTTCATGAAGCTAAATTGCGCTTTTACATGGGAAATGTAACTGTTACATAAACACAAACAAAAAAACTCCTCTCTATGTGGAAGTAAGAGGCATTTTTATCCAATCTTGAAGAAATAGTTTCCATTTAGGAAATAGGCCATTTAGAAAGCTCTCTATCCAGCATAACCTCAGAGAGGGTCTCTAAATGGTGCTTCATGTTTGATGTACCTTTAAGATCAAACAGGACTTTCTGATATGAGGTTGGAATTGTTAAACTGGCCTCATTATTATTTAAACTATCTTCATGTCTGTTTTTTTATCATCGTAATAAATTAAAAATAACCAGGAATGATGTTAAACAGTTTGTAAAAATTGCTCTAATCCGCCCACCAAACTCGCATCATTTGAAAAATGATGACACTGAAGGATAAGCAATATAAATTACAGTCACAGTGTCAGATTGCTAGTAAGAAAGGAGCAGAGCACAAAACTGAACCCAGGGCAGTCCAATTTTAAGACTGAGCATTTTCAGGTCACCTGAAAAATGAGAGGTGGAGAGGGAATGACCCTTATTTTCCATATCTCTGTCCCAGAATATTTGTTTGGCAAGTTGACCACGTTTCACAGACTAGTCTTTCAGTTTCCTTGGAGCGTAATCTCTTAATAGTTCCACCATATGGAGTTTGTTCAGCTGGTCTATTTGCAGTTCATAACCTTGTTGATTTTTCACCATCAGTTTCCCCATTAAATTATCCAGAACATCAGTTTCCTTTGAAGACATAAAATTCCATGGGCTTTAAGAAGCTATCAAGCAATGTTTAGACTCAGGTTTGAAATTGACCCACATTTGTTTTATTCTCACTGTTTAATTGATACTTTTGGATAATTCAGCAAATTTGCTTTTAAATGTGGGATCCTTTTGGAAAATAATTTTTTGCCATATACGACTTATTGCACATCATTAAGGAAAACATGCAAGACTGTCTTTTTTTTGTTTTTCTGATAAGTGCAGTTTTGAGCAGTGATGTTCAGGCATAGTAAGTGCTGATCATATAATAGCTTCATTGAAGTAACTGTAGAAAAGACACTCTTTCTGCAGTATTGTGATAGATGTTGACAGGAAAATGATCATGAGCCAATGCAACGTGAGGTTCATCACAGTGCCCTTTTGAGCTTGACAAGAAGAGGACATGCTTTATAGTAGAGGTGACAATAAAAACTGGGTATTGGTAATATGAAATTGAAAGCTAAAATATGAATCAGTCTTTATTGTAGCAAAAATGAAAAAATATTAACTCCTTTCAGAGAGGAAAATTAACCTCAGTCTACTTTAGCACTTTAACTGAGGCAAATAATACATATAGAATTTGTTTGATACAACTGGTTAACTTTAAGGGCACTGTATAAAAACTATTAATGTGAAATGTGCTGATCTTAATTTACCAATTTTTATTTTAATGGTATTACTGCTACAACTTTAAATTTCATTAATATCTTCGACTATGGTATAATTTACATGATCCCACAATCTCAAACTGTAGTCAATTCCTTCAAACAGATGTTTTAGTAAATTGAAACATTCAAATGGCCACTGATTATTTACTTCTATACATATATCTCTCTCAAACAGATTATATATTTTGTTTAAATGTCTTAGCTTCTAAATTCTTAAATTCCATTTTTTAAAATGTTTTCTAGGGAAAAGGAAGTTATTCTAATTTTTTATTCAACATATTTTTTGGTAAAATAATACACCTACATGCTCTCACTTTCCATCTGTGGCTGGTAGTACAGATAAATCAGATTCTAACTTAAATATTGTCACTGAAATTTTACTACTTTGCCTTATCATTTAACTTAGTTTTATTAACTAGGATTAAATGTTCTTGAGATTATTTTTTCCCTTCGTAGATCTAGACAGGCTAAATCAGATATCATTAAGTCATGGGGAATGAATGGACTGGGATAGTATTATGACCCTTTAGAAGGGCAGATAGAAGTGGCAGGGTCAAATAAGTTTCACTATGCCTTTTCATTAAAACTGGTTCATTCATTCATTGGGTAATCCATAATACCATTATCCATTCTGGGTAGTCATTATTTTAGATTTGTGAAGGTCATTTTGTAATGTATTATCAACTTACACTATATCTTCAGATGTGAAGGGAGACATAAAAAGGAAAAGAGTCATCAAAAGTTTTCCTAATGTGTCAAAGACGTTTTCATTTTAATATTAGGCCATCTTTAACAAAGAGTGCCTCTTGAGTATTAAGTCTGAGATGTTTAATTTGGCTTTTTAATCAGTGAAATACTGCAATATGTAATTTCTCACATAAATAATTTATCGTTGCACTGAGAAACAGTAAAGATGGATATATACTATGTAATGAGAGAGATTTTGTTATCCATTTTTCCTTTCAATAAGCCAAAACATAATCTTTCTCAGACAGTCATCCAGTTAAGGTCTGCTGGAATAGCCTCTTCTTTATGAGAGATTTACTTCTTGTTTCTAATATTAAGTAATTGCTATATAATATACTAGTTAGTTAAAAAAAAAAAAACAACTAAATCTAGCCTACTCTTTGAAGAAAATGTAGAATCAAAGGAAGAATCAAATTGGTTGGTAAGTTGACCATGTGATGGTTATGGTCATGTATTGTTGTATTTGTACTATTTGAAAGAACTGATGTTCTTTGTAATCTAAATGAAAAGAGCAAGCTGAGTTGTAGAAGTTGGCATAACTTGTATAGAGTCAAACTACTAAATGTGGGGAGCATCTAGTTTTATGTGTCGTTTGTCTAGACAGGCATCTTTGGAGATGCCTCAGGATCTTGTCCACAAGATCCTTTTAGGTCTTGCAGCACTCTGTACATCATTTGTCTATACTTGCAAATGCAGACATCATTCTGCCGCTCTGCTGTCAGGCAGGAGGACGAGATTCTCAGGAAGGCTGTGTGAGGTCCTCTCTTAGAAGTACATCAAGCAGCATTTTCTGTTTCTGGAATATCGCTCCTTCCCTGGTTATCTACCTAGGAAATGAGGTTATCTTCCTTTATTTTGGCAATTTGTACAGAACAGCTTTCTGCTTGAATGGGGACAAGACTATTGAGTGAAAGAAATATGGGTATAATTGTTAATATTTTAAAATACTCTCTGGAAAATGGTTCTTCTTGTTAAGATGCTACAACAGTCCACGTGGCATAGTGTACAAAGCTTTTCATGATCTGACTTCTAGCTACCTATTCATCCCTGTCACTCCCTGTGTCTAAGTTGTTCTAAGTTTCACTCTACTTATTTTTTTTAAGATTCATGTCTAATATTAATGACTCAGACTTTTTTTCTTACTGAAAGCATTTTTTTTTTCCACAAAGCCTACAGGGCTTTTTTTCACAACACAAAAAGGGTATACTTTAGTGCACTGATTCAGTTACATAGCTATTTCTCCCTAAAGTAATAGTAGCTGTTTCTCTCCAAATAGGTACCCTTGAGGGCAGTAAACTTGCAGTAAACTTTCTAGTGCCTACTGTTTCTTTCAAATAGAAAGCACAGTTTTTGATTGTCCTTTGCATACAATGGTGATAGTCTTCAATCAGGAAGAGCTGCTGCTTCACTTTCGTGGAACTTCAGTATATCTGTTTTGAATAAATGATACTGTGGAACTCAGTATTATACAAATAGTTTTATTTCCAAAGCCCCTTTTTAAAAAACTTCCTATATACAGATTTTTCAAAAACTTCTAGCCCTGCTGTTCATACTCTTTTTCCTGAAACTCTCCCTTCTCTTAGTTTACCTGATGCTATGTTCCCTTTTTCTGTGATTGCTGCAATGTTTTTGCCCATAGAAATGCCTTTTTTTCCCCCTACACAAATACAGTCACTCTCTAGGATTTTACTTGGTCTAAGATACCCTTTCTAGAGGAACTTTTCCGTTTATAGAACATCCGCCATCAGCTTTAGTAATTTCCTAACTTTTGTTTCTTGCATGACTTCTTGAATATCAGAATTAGTTTTCTAATTGCCTGTGGATTTTTTTTTTTCCCCACAGAGATGGCTAATGGATGCCTTAAATATGAGATAAAATGAACCAACCCTTTTTTTCCCCCATTGGAATGTTCTTTTCTTATTCAGCCAGAGTGAATATTTAAGCAGTTTTAGGAAGTCTTTCTTTCCTTTTTATCTCACACTCCAACATTCGCAAATCATTGTATATTGTGTTTTATAAACTCATTAGAATCTTAACCTCACTTTACATTTCTACCCTTCCCACTCCACTTTAGGTCACTGAATTTTTATGCTAATTTTGTGTCCTAATGTTTCCCCATCTTTTCCATTCTTCTCATTCCTCTTCTCTCTCCTCTTCCCCCCCCTCCTCCTCTTCTTCTTCTTCTCTCTAATTTGTCCACCATAAACTGATACTTTTTCTAGTATATATTATCTATCAAGGATCTGTCTTCAGCTGAAATTTTTGATGCTTTTTTGTTACCTATTTAGTAGCATTCAAATTTCTTCACTGCTCTGCCATAATCTGACAGCAAACTTCACTTCCTTATTTTTCTTTCAAGTTTTCTTCATCACAAATAAAAGGTAGTCCAGTAAATGTGGGCCATTAATCCTTTGTCAAATAAACAATGTATTTCCCCAGAAACTGTGGAGAGAGAAATAAGCCATAAGTAAGGATTTAGAATTCATAAAAATATAGATAAGAATTAACATAATAAAATTATATCAACAAAACTTTTATATTAAATGAGATAAGAACTCTAAGGCAGAACATGGTGGGATAACATTTGATTGAGGGGTGGTAATGGTAGTGCTGCTGAGGGAGAGCAAAGCAGTAGGACACTAAGAAAGTAATGTTATCTCAGGGGATAAGTGAAGGGAGAATAATATGATATCAGTATTTCAGAGAACTTTATCAATGAGACTCTAACAATTTTTTGGACTTGGAAGTAGAAAAATACAGGTTAATTGGACTAAACAATTTCAGTTTTTTAAAAAATAAACTTAGATTCTGCAGACTTGAAAGGTGATATCTTATAGCTAGAGAAGTAGCTATAAGGAGAGGAGATATTAAGAGATAGTACATAGTAGGAGATATGGGGTCCCTCAAGAGCTGTTAGAGGATCTGCGATACTGGTTGTTTTTCTTATCCTACTGGGGAAGAAGTGAGTCTCCAACTCACTTAGAGAGAAGCTAAACATACAAGAGAAAGAAGAGTGAGTAGCTAAGGCAACAGGTCCCTGTGATGCAGATCTGTATTCAGAAAATGTTGGCAGGATTTAGCCTCAAACAGAAGACAAGATTTCTTGGTGTCCAGAGGAAGAGATGATTATGGATAGACATGTAAATATGTAGTATTTATACAGAATGAGTGACTCACAAAATCTATGTTTTATAGTCTGTTTTCAGTGAAATCTGGAACACATTCTTCCACAAGAAAATTTAAGAAGATTGTAAGAGTTTCACAATTTTAGTCATGCCTACAACTATATGATAGGATGATCCAAGCCTGAGGGACAATCTAGAACTCACTTCTCAAATACTAACAATAGTCAGAATAAAATATCATTATTCTTTGAACTTTTAAACATAGAATTGAATCTAAAATATTGAAATATTATAAGCTAAAAAATATTCAACTAACAATGTTTATTTTGACAAAATAGCATTTAAATTAAAAGGTTAATAAAAATAAATAGAACACCTTACACTAACGAACTATGACAGGAAAATAAGACCCTTGTGAAATGTATAGCTTCCATTACAAAAAGCAAAAATAGAATTATAAGGAGAAACTGAAAAAAATGTATAACTTAGAAAGTTTCAATATTTATTTTATAAAATGAAGGATTAGGAAAGGCAAAAACTAATAAAAATATAGAATATGTTGACAAGTTTTATCTAAAAGATATATAGAGAACTCTGCCTGCAATAAATACAGAATATACATTGATTTTAACATTTGCAATATTTATAAAACATCACCATATTGTAGGTTGCAAAACAAGTTTCAACAAATTTCAAAATGATACTACTGTACAGTCCATTATATCTGGCCACAAAGCAAAAATGTTTTAAATAGTTATAAAATCTCATGTCTTTCTATCTATTCACATATGACTCAGGGGTTAAGAAGAAATTATTGTGCAGCCACTATGGAAAACAGTATGGAGATTCCTTAAAAAATTAAAAATAGAACCACTATAGGATCCAGCAATTCCACTTCTGGGTATATACCTGAAGAAAATAAGAAAAACTAATTTGAAAACATAATATGATCCCTCATGTTCATTGCAGCATTATTTAGAATAGACAAGATACAGAAGCAACCTGTGTTCATTGATGCATGAATTGATAAAGAAGATGTCTCACACACACACACACACACACACACACACACAGGAATACTATTTTGCCATAAAAAAGAGGCAAATCTTATAACAACATGAATTGATCTTGAAGACATTATGCTAAGTGAAATAAATCAGAGAAAGCTATTATATGATCTCACTTATATATGGAATCTAAAAAAAAGAAAATAAAAACAAAAACAAACAAACTCATAGATATGGAGAACAAATTGGTGGTTGCCAAAGATGAGGGTAAGATGAAATGGGTAAAGAGGATCAAAATGTACAAACTTCTATCTCGAAAATAAATACATAATGAGGATGTAATATATAGTACAATGACTATAGTTAATAATATTGCATTGCATATTTGAAAGTTGTCAAGATAGTAGATATTAAGAGTCTTCATCATAAGAAAAAAATCCATAGGTATGTCATGAGTAAATGTTAACTAATCTTTCCTTTTTTAAAATTTTATTTTTAAAGATAATCTCTATACACAACATGAGGCTCAAACTCATGACCCCAAGGTCAAGAGTCCCATGCTTTACTAACTGAGCTAACCCGACACCCCAAATGTTAACTAATCTTATTGTGGTAACCTTTTTGCAATACATACAAATATTGAATCATTATACCTGAAACTAATATAATATTATATATCAATTATACCCCAATAAAAGAAGAAATTATGTTGGAAATACTGCAATATTTACAACTGAATAAAATGAATTCATAATATATCAAAATTCTGGAATGAAATGAAAGTGGTAATTAGAAATAAATTTATAGCATTAACATGACTTAGTTTTAAAAAGTTTGAAAATGAATGAATTTAGCATTCATCTCAAGAAACTAGACACATTTTAACAGAATAAACATATAGAAAGTAGGAGGAAAAAATAAATTCTCTATGAGATAGAAACCAGGATCATTGGAGAGGATAATCAAAACCAAAAGCTGGTTCTTAACAAAAAAAAGTAATAAAATTGACTTGTTTCAAGTAAAAATGATTAAGAGAAAAATGAGAAAAATAATCATAAAAAACTGTATTTAAAAAGATGATATGGTCTTTCATCTTAAAAATAAATCATAAGAATATATAATTCCTTAATAAACTAATTATCGTAGAGGAAATTGAATTAGTAAATAAATCTATTTACACCAATGACTCATGTTCTATCTAGTATTATATGCGGTTTTGCAAAGTTAAGGAAAAAAAAAAAAGAAGAAAAGCACTCAACACAATGTTTAAGGCCAGAATAAACTTGACCAAAACTATAAGACTGTCTAAACTAGAAGACATATCAAATAGGAAACTTTTAGATCAATCTTTGTGTTATTATATACTGCTGTAACAAATTACCACAAATTTGGCAGTTTAATGTAATTTAATATTTAAAATTTCTATAGGTCACAAATCCAATATGGATCTCACTTAGCTGAAATCAAAGTGTCTCAGGACCACCTTCCTTTCTGGAGGCTCTAGAAGAGAATCTGTTTCCTTACTCTTTTCTGCTTCTAGAGTTCACCCACATACTTTGGGTCCTAGTATCCCTCTTCCATTTACAAAGCCTGCATGTTGCTTCTTTCTGACCATTCTCCCACAATCATGTTTCCCTCTGACCATGACTGAGAAAGTTCCTTCACTTTTAAGAACCCGTTTATTACTATATGGAACACGAACCTCACAAAAATAATGTTGAATGAAAGAAGCCAAATGTGAAAGGGTAAATATTCTGTTTCTATATATAGTAAGTTGAAAACCAGGCAAAACTAGTTTCTAGTGTTTAGAGTCAGAACACTGGTTATCTTCAAAAAGAAGATTTAGGTTAGTGAAAGACAGTATCATGGCAAGATCTTCCAGTACTACTTTTCGGTACTAGTTCCTGATCTGGATGGTTGTTACACGTTTTTACTCATTATAGAAATGCATTTTGCTCTTCACTAAGGTTGTGTGTACTTTTCTGCATGCATGATTTTAGTCAATAAAATTTTATTTAAAGTAAAAAAAGAACCCATTTGATTAGATTGAGCCTACTTGGATAATCCATTTCAAGATCTTTAACCTACTCACAGTTGCAAAGTCTCTTTGGTTTGAAGTAACATTTTCATATGCTCTGAGGATTAGGGTGTGGATATCTTTGAAGGGGTGGCCATTATTTGGCCTACACAATCTAATTTTTGATGTTTGTGTGCAGACATCCTTTAAAAGTTCTTATTCAACTTTGCGTGTATGTGTGTTATCATAAATATACTGGGTTAAACTTAGGAATGCAAAATATGATAACATGAGAAAACCTGTAACTGTAATGCACCAAGCCAATATACTAAAGAAAAAAAGAACATAAATAGTAATCTCTTATTCTTGGCACAGAATTTTAAGAACTTTTCAAAGAAATCAACAGTCAATTAGGAAAAAGAAAAAAAAGAAAGGAATTATTCCTGGCAAACCAGGAAGAGAGGGGTAGTTTTATTTCATACAGCATGTTTATAAAAAGTCTTGTTATAATGTGTCAGATACCTCAGATACCTGGTGCTCTGCCTTGGATGCCCATGATGACAATCCTAATCTCACTGGAGATGAGGTAGACAAAAATGTGGGTTTTTTTTCCCCAAATGTTATAAATATTGGTGGGCTTGGAAAATATGAATCAACAGGGATTCTCAGTGGGTAATTTAGTAAGGAGAGGAGAATCCATTAAGAGTGTAGGGTAGGGGCGCCTGGGTGGCTCAGTTGGTTAAGCGACTGCCTTTGGCTCAGGTCATCCTGGAGTCCGAACATCCTGGAGTCCCGGGATTGAGTCCCGCATCAGGCTCCCAGCTCCACCGGGAGTCTGCTTCTACCTCTGACCTTCTCCTCGCTCATGCTCTCTCTCACTTTCTCTCTCTCTCTCTCAAATAAATAAATAAAATGTTAAAAAAAGAAAAAAGAGTGTATGGTAAAGGAATCTTTATTAGGTTCTGGGACATAATTTTGAAGCTTGTTACAGAACAAAGGCCATAGACCAGTAGACAGCTAAATACTTTTTTAAAAAATTTTATTTAACAAATAATTCTAAGTGAATTTTAGTCACTTGGTGACTTTTGAAAATATTTGAATTTTGGTCTCAATCATTGATATGGAATGAAAAATAAAATGTTTTCATCCTCTTACATGAATTATGTAATGCTACACAATCACCACTCATAAAGCCAGTTAGTAACACTAACCAGATCTATTTTGTGGGATGTTGGGTTTGGTGGTTTTTTTTTTGGTAAGTCTAAAAGTTCTTCAAAGTAGACTAAATATAGTGAAAGACGAGAGAGTGAGAAACAGAGAGAGGGAGAGAAAATGATCTGTGTTTATTCCTTCAGGGAGTCAGAAGAAACAAACTAGAATCAAGAGGAGAGAATAAGAAGGAAGAAAGAGGAAAAGAGGAAAATGAGAAACAAAAGAATTTTAGGCAAAGTTTCTGATCCTTATAGAGGATAATTATGTTCAAAGATGCTGTATTCTACCTCCACATTCTCACTGCATAGGAAATCTTGTCTTGTCCATATGTTCTCCTACTAATTCTTCTCTTCCCACAAAGGAAATCTAGGTACAGTTCTTTAGTTGTGGACAGGATAGCAGGGGTTTGCCGGTCCATTCTTGAGTGAACAAAAAGACTGCTATACCCTTTCAGTCTAAAAAAGTACTTTAAAAAACCTAGATATATTATTTTCTGTGTTTCTCTTACAGAGAAAGTTAAATGGTAAGTGACTGGTAAATGATGACAGATCTCTGCTTGCGAATGAATTGCCAGAGAATGAAACAGAGCAGCTATTAGGAAGCATAAGGCAATGAGGTCTACTCAAAAGTGAAACAACAAAAGCAAGAGAAGTCTTGGGAGAAAATGTCATACTGAAGTAAGATCGATTAAAGGGGATGAATTAGCGGAAAAAGAAAAAAAAATAAAAGATTGCCACCGCGGGGCACCTGGGTGGCTCAGTGGGTTAAAGCCTCTGCCTTCGGCTCAGGTCATGATCTCAGGGTCCTGGGATCGAGCCCCGCATCGGGCTCTCTGCTCAGCGGGGAGCCTGCTTCCTCCTCTCTCTGCCTGCCTCTCTGCCTACTTGTGATCTCTGTCTGTCAAATAAATAAATAAAATTAAAAAAAAAAAAAAAGATTGCTGCCGCAACACCATGATTTCTGCTTTGAGTTATATAGGACATACTGACCGTGGCTTTTTGTATGATAAAAAAAATTTTGACTTAATATGAGGGATACTCTTACACATTCTACAAATGTTTGTTGAGCACTGCACTGGTTTCTAGAGCATGAGAGATACAATGATGAAGTAGACAAGATCTAAGATCTCAGTGGTTTCAATTTAGCAATGGGTTTTATTCTTAAGTAATACAGAGAGGCGTTGTAAGATAGTAGTTGAGGTAGACCCAGTTTGAAAACCAAAATCTGTCAATTATTAGTTTTGTGACCTTGAAAAAGTTACTCAACTTCTCTAAGCCTGTCAACTTATTTGCAAAATAGGGATAATACTATTTAGCTCACAGGGTTGTTATGAGTATTAAAACTGAGCGATGAATATATAGCAATTCACAAAGTACCTGAAGCTTAACATTCATTAAATGTCAGCTTATTATTATTGAAATTTTCATTATTATGATCTAGTGCATATTGTGATGACTGAACCCTATTGAACAAGCCAGGAATATTTTAGGCATAATCCAAAGGTGACTAATTGCATTCGCATTTGTTGGGGCTGTGTGGAGGGAGGGAAGGAGGGAGATAAAGGATACATTTTTATAAGCCTAGAAAGGAAAACAAAAGAAATTTCAACTGAGCTTTTGATTTCAAAGACAGAGAGAGGTTTTAGGATTTCTTTTTAATATGGAGTCAAGCATCAGCTTTTATACAAGCTAAATAAGTAAATAGGAATTTTGAGCCTGATATGTCAGTATTTTACTTATTTTTTAGCTCGTGTTATACAAGTTAGTGAAATATCAAAATATTCTTGTATTTTGGCTTACAAAATAACAATTTATTCAAAGTATAATTCTGAATTGCTGAAATACAATAAGGAGCTCTGATTGATGGAAAATTTAGAATTATCCAGAATTTATTTATATTCTATAGTGACATAGTCACAGTTTTGCTATTATTATTATTAATGATATTTTGTAAAAAAAAAAAACTATAATAAGACTTCATGTAAAATCCAGTCTTATTTGACTTACTTGAAAATATTGACAAATTCAAAAGTATTCAAACAGAAATTAAACTTTGAGCATAAAATTGCACTTATTATTTTCTATCCATAAAACAAAAATTATCTAAAAAACCTTCAACTCCTCTCTCTGAGGATCTTGCACATTCAAAGTATTAACTAGATATATAGGACATTATTTTTTCCCTTCCTAATGAGACCAGTGCCTCAGGGTAAGTATAGACGCTAAAACACTGTGTTATTTTTATGTACAGATAAATTACATTAATCACCTCCTTAAGAATTTTCATTTGATCTCTGTTTCCCAAATAGAACTGTCTATCTTCAAAAAAAATTTTTTAGTCTATATTTAAATTCTCAAATATTTGTACTTCTTGTTTAATGAGCAAGTTCAAGTCCTTTTAGTAAATTAGCTAGTTAATGTCCATTTAAGTTACATCTATTTCTAGAGGTTCCACCATATGCGTGTGTGTGTAAAATTTAGTTAAATACTTCAAGATTATTTTTTCTTTAAAATAAAAATGAGGGGCACATGGGCGCCTGGGTGGCTCAGTGGGTTAAATCCTCTGCCTTCAGCTTGGGTCATGATCCCAGGATCTTGGGATCGAGCCCCGCATCAGGCTCTCTGCTCAGTGGGGAGCATTCTTCCTCCTCTCTCTCTGCCTACTTGTGATCTCTGTCTGTCAAATAAATAGATAAAATCTTAAAAAATAAAATAAAAATGAAAGCCATATTCTTAAAAATTAAATATTTTTTTATATGCCCCATTGCTGCTAAATATCTCAGAAGTTGTATGATATAGTGTCTGTGAACTCCTGGGATCAGATAACAGAAGTAGCATTAAGTCCAATATAATTATTGCCATCATCAAATCAAGTCTTTCAAATTTAAATAATGCACTTGAAATGTGAGACAATATTATGCTATCTTAGATATTCCTGGAGTTTCAGAAGGGAGATTATATTGTTACATAAGTAATTCTTCATTTTCTGTTGGAGGCTTTTCCCCAAATGTCTTCATTACAATGTCAGGCAGCAGGAGAGAAGCCTTGGTGCTTCCCAAGTATAAAATCTTGGGAGAAGCTCACACCTGTGGAGGGGTAAAAATCAAGGAAGCAGAATGGATAAATTATTCAGCTTTCAAGGAAACACAGAGGGTATCCAGCTTTTGACTGTAGGGGAAATTTTACAAAAAAGATTAACAGAATTTACTATAGTGAAATATACCTGATTCATTCAGTAAATACCAATTATAGCCTTGTATGAGGTAATATAAGTAGAGAGAAGAGATTGACAGTGAAATGTGACTAACAATATTTCTAGTGAGAAAGAAATGTGTATCCAGAATTTCTGATATTCCAACTCAACTACAACAGAACATAATAGTGCATGACTGACTACTTATGCTCAATCATTACAGTTGACATCTTGGTTTAAGGTGGGGTCAGTGGAAATCAAGAGAAGTAGAATTAATTAGAGCTACATTTTAAAGGGAAAAAGAACTCTCCTTTAAAAGATAAATAGAAAGTAGATATAAAAATAACTCATGTTTGTGTAACATTTGGTCCACTAAAGTTTAAATATATATACATATTTTGTTGTGTACAACTATAAGACTTTTATTGCTATGACTATCTTTTCACATATAAAAAAGCTGGAGGTTAAATAGTTATATATTGTATTCAGGGAAGTTTTCCATACATACACATTTTGATATTGGATAGTTTTCTTTAATATCACTTTTATATTTTCATGCATTTATTCCTTTATTCAAAACATCTCTTATGCACCATACCCCATAATGCAAACTGGATAGACAGACATGCTTGGAGACAATCTTAATAAATAAATTTAGACTACTGTAGGTACTTTGGTATAAGCAGATGATAGTAGGGATGACATTTTATGATGAAGAGAGTTAAAATATGTTTGATAAATAAAAAAATAATCTGATGTTAGCTTTTGAAAGACATGATTTAATATTAGCGTAAAATTAAAGAGAATTTCTGATGCACAAGACTACTAGTTCAGAGTGAGGAAAGAGTTCTCATTTTGAGTAGAGGATAAATCAGCACATCTTTGTCACCTGAAATGAGATCTTGTCATTTATCTTTTTTGATATCCCTTATGAAATGGAGGCTATAAGAAGTTGCTTTAAGGTACATTTTGGTAATCCCTGAGTACTCTATTTTAGTTCTGATTCAGCCATCAATCTGGGTGTTTGCTATATCCCTGGTAAAAAGGGAAATAGTAACACCTAGAATATAAATGTATAGTAGTCTAACAGCATAAATACAAATATATATGTGTGTGTAGAGAGAGAATGTTTGTACCTGCATATGTGCATGGAAGCTTGTGTATGTGTGTACATGTGTGATGTATGGTGTGTATCTTTTCATTGGAACATTAGTGGGGATGTAGTGTGTGTTAATAAAGAAGTCTGTAGTAAATTAAAAAAAAAAAACCAGAAGCTGACATCAAGAATATGTATCTAAATCCAAGTTTGCCCTCTCAAGAATACTTAGTGCAAACTCTAAACTTTCTGGCCTAGTTTCCTCTTTCATGACCTGTGTGGTGAAGAAGTGCCCAACTTGACTTGAGTCAAGTCAAATATTTAAAGGTAACATAGACTTGTCACTGCTTTTCATATGTTAGTCTGTTTTCTGTTATTAGTTAACATTATCTTTTTTGTTAATAGAAGCTTTTTGTGAATAATTCACTTTTTAAACATTTAGAAAAATTTTAACAAAAAAATCATATAATTAGCTTTAGTATAATCAAATTAAGTTATAAACTTTAATTTGAATATTGCTTTCTTTAACCTGTCTTGTTTTAGTATGCACCTTGGATAAATAATTTAGCCTTCCCTTTTTTTAAAAATTTTATTTGCAAAGCTGTAGCTACATTTATTGATCTCTTGCTATGTGCTAAGGATTTCTCTAGGAAGTATACATTTATTTATTAATTTATTCCTTAAAGTAAATAAGTATTATTATCATTCTCTTTTTATGAATGAAAAGCTAAGGCCACAGAAGTTCAGGAACTTAGCCAATTTGCATAGTTGGTGTATGGTGAAACCCTAGAGAAAAGAAACTTATTTAATTTAGGGAGAAATGGTAAAAATACTTGTAAGTCATTCACAACCTCTAATAAAATATTAAAGTAATAGTAAACATACTTCATGAACACAGTGTTCAAATTCTTTTTTTTTTAAAGATTTTATTTATTTATTTGATAGACAGAGATCACAAGTAGGCAGAGAGGCAGTCAGAGAGAGAGGGGGAAGCAGGCTCCCCCCTGAGCAGAGAGCCCAATGCAGGATTTGATCCCAGTACTCTGGGATCATGACCTGAGCCAAAGGCAAAGGCTTTAACCCACTGAGCCACCCAGGTGCCCCTCAAATTCTTTTTTTATGAAATGAAAATTTCTGCATTGGTGAATCCCCTCTTCTATTCATCATTTACCTTTGATATGAGATAATTTTACACACACACACATGCGTAATCTAGTATCATCCATATTATATATAAACTAGTATATATATATATATATATATATATATATATATAATTATACACATACAATCAATGTAAGAACTTCCTATAAAAATAACATTACATTGCACGAATGGCTGTTATTTTTTTAGAAAATATCTTCAAGCAGTATTAAGACTTGCTTTGTTGTCTTATGATTAAACATGATTGCTCATATCTATGCAAAACGGAGTAGTAACTCCTGGACAGATAATTAAAGTTAAGATATTCTTTCTTGAGGGTGGCACCCTAAATTATAATTGTGATGATTTAATTGAGCATCAAATATACTCATGATGCTCGTAAAGCATGAATCAGGTGTGCAGCTGTTTTCCCTTTGTAATGCGTACCCTCCCGAATCTTATCTTCTGTACTGTTTTTTTAATGACTAAAAACCTGGTTTTTCCTGTTTTCCTCGTGTACCACAATGTACACCTGTGACTAATCTTTTTTAATTACGAGGAACACTGCGGTTGACACAATTTGGTTCCATATGATAATATCCATTACATCCCTTGAAAAATTCCTGGCAAATGGCATTACCACAGATGCCAGGTTATGTGGATAATTAAAGTTATCTATCCTTTGCTTTCAATTTTGGATATTTGTATTAGGCAAAAGAACCATTTTGAGAAACAATAACTGAGCTTTGATATATGGAAGTCTTCAAGTTATTAAAATGCTTTGTTCCATTCTATTGAAGTTGCCATAAAGTAAAATGTTTTTGTGTAGTGGAATATGTTTATTGTTATTTGAAATAAAAATGAAAGTAGCTGGGCATGGGAGTCAATTTAGGGGAGGACAGGTGAACACCTGAAGTTTCGGAACTGCCAGAAAGGTAATCTACTGAAACTAGCATGGTGTTTTCTTCTCCAGGTATTACTCCTGGATGAATGCTACATCATTGGGAATATAAGCGGGTCACTGTTTAATAGTTTAGAACTGTCTGATCTTCAGGCTACTACTTTACTCCTTGTAGTGATTGTGTTAGAGTTTTCTGTATAGAACTATGGATAGATTTAATTGAAAAACTGGTATAGAGAAAGACTTCAAGTAAATGATAAACTTGAGACAAAATAATTTTTCACGTATTCTCAAGGTCAAGAATGACATATCTGATATACTCATCATGCATTAAACAGCTAATATTATTTTCATCACCACAAGTAAAAAGTAAACTCCAAAATAGCATGTATAATATATTACTTATAAAAGTATAATCTATATGAACACTATAAAGGCAAAATACAGAGAAAATATAATTAAACTATATATAGTTTAGTGGTCTACTCTAATTTATAGTCTAAAGTGGGACTTTGATCCTAAAATGGACACCACTATTTACCTTGAAACAACAGGCATAAACTGGGATTATCTTGGACAAATTGGGATGTATGGTCCTGTAATTATACACATACTTAAGATGTAATTAACAAAAGAATGAGTGCTGTGAAATACTTATGTTGATGAAAATAACTGTTCTGTACTTATTATTTATTTATTTGTTTATTTAAAAGATTTATTTATTTGTTTAAGAGGGAGAGAGAGAGAGTGCATGTGGAGGGAAGGAGAGAGGGACTCTTAAGCAGGCTTCACACCTAGGACTGAACCCAATGTGGGACTCAATCTCATCACCCTGAGATCATGACCTGAGCTGAAATCAAGAGTTGGGCACTCAACCAACTCAGCCACCCAGGCCCCCTGAGATTTATCTAATTTCAAACCTCAGAGTCTTTTGGTTTCTCTATTACTTCTTCACTTTAGGCATTTATACATTTAAAAAAATTTTTTTGGTAAGATTTTATTTATTTATTTGACAGACAGAGATCACAAGTAAGCAGAGAGGCAGGCAGAGAGAGAGGAGGAAGCAGGCCCCCCGCTGAGCAGAGAGCCCGATGCGGGGCTCGATTCCAGGACTCCGAGATCACGACCCGAGCCGAAGGCAGAGGCCTTAACCCACTGAGCCACCCAGGCGCCCCTATACATTTTAATTATAACTTCAGATTCACATTTTATATTATATGATATGCACCCATACCAAAAAAGCACTATCAGAAATGTAAATAGTGAAAAGCAGAAATCTGATACCAATTAGTTCAATAAAACCAGTAAGTTATTTATAAGATAAGGCACAACCAATAAAATCAGTACATATTAGCTACAAAACTCATGATTTCCATTTTTAAAATTTTAAGGCAATTAGCTAATATTTTTGGTCATGTTGTATTAAAGAAACTTTTCTGATACATTTTTATGTTTGACAATAATTTTGGTATTGGTGGTAATAGGGCATTTGCTAGTGATCCATTAACAGATTATAGTCATTAAAAAGGCATTTTACTACACCATTTGGTAAGGTTCATATTTTTTATTGTCTGATATATTTTAGGAATCAAATATTTACATATAAAGGATAATAAATAAAAGAAGGCAAAATATGGCAGGCACTTTTACTTTCTCCCTTAACAAATGTTGAGTTCTGAAATAATTGAGTAGAGAATGTGAGTGTCATGTGAAGTGCACAGCTGAATGCTACTAATAAATCATTAATAATGTATGAGTGGCACATATGGGACACATGAGGCTTTTGTTAGTTCACGGTGTGTTTAAACTGAAGGTGTTATAAAAGGAAAATAGATTAATTCCTCAACATCATCTTATATTTGTATGCTTTAAAAATGATATATCTTAAATAGTGAAGGTTTGGTTTTATAAGTTTATCTAACTAGAACTTATACACATTAAAATTCTACATCCCTGATTTTCCATTTTTTTTTCTGACATTTCCAATTCAAATCCAGAGTTCAATTCTATTATGAAGTCATTAACAAATGTTTCTTAGATAGTAGAAGAAACATTAATTTTTCATTTGGCACAGATATTTTTATATGTAATCTCCAGTTATCTGAGCATTTCCAGAAACATCTGGACACTTGGATACTTAACCAATGTGGGCCAAAAGCCAGTAGAAGAGTATAATTATATAATGTACTGTTTTTGGTGAAGTTATTACATAGGAATTTATGGACACATATCCAGGATTCTATGCTCAAACAAAACATACTCAAGAGCTGAGCAGTTAAATTGGTTTCGTGCAAACCCTTTAAATTATAATTTGTCCCAAATACTTAATTAAAGCAAATTGCAAGATTGGAATGAAACCATTGGAATGAAAAAGGCAGCTCATTAACTGATGTTATACTCAAGCCAGTGTAATCTTTTAAATGCGTGGTTATTATTCTCTTAACCATAACTTGAACATGAATATTGTCTCATTAAATCCTGTATAGGATGAGTCTTTAGTGAATAGTAGCCAGTTATATTGAGTTAATTAAAAGAGTGCTTTCTGATTGAGCAAAAAATGTTTACTCGATTTCCTTTATATACTACAATGGACTTCAATTATTGTTCTTAGATATTTGAGAAATTATCTTCTTTGTTGGATGAGTAGTGCTCACATTCCTTTAAAAAGAGAACTTAGAGAAGCAGGTTTGCCAAGGAAGAAGTAATTAGTGTCACCAACTGACACTCATACCTCACTTGTAAGGGAACAACTTAGTCATAATGTATAGCTAGTGACTGAAGGCATGAGATACCTGAAGCAGAGACAAAAGACATCGTTACTCAAAGCAAAAGGAATGACCAGTGTCAGAAATTGTTCTTTGACTTCTGACCTCCAGTTCCTGCAGGGCTACCCAGAGTAAGAGATGACACCCTACACATGCAGCTGATTGACTTATAGGAGAGCAACTCAGGGTCAGGAGCCCAGTAATTTTTCCAGCTTTATCAAGAAATAATAGACAAGTAAAAATTGATGTAGTTATGGTATACATATAATATTTTGATATATATATACTGTGAAATAATTACTACAATGAGGTTAATTAATACATAGTGGCGTGTGTGTGTGTGTGTGTGTGTGTGTGTGTGTGTGTGTAGTGAGGCCATTTGGAATCTATTCTGTTGGCAAATTTCAAGTATGAAATATAGTATTATTAACTATAGTCATCATGCTGTACATTAGCTCTTCAGAATTTATTGACCCTGCATAACTGAAACTTGTATTTTTTACCAATATCTCCTCATTTTCCCCACCAACCAGGCTCTGGCAAGCATCATTGTACTCTCCACTTCTTTGAGTTTGATTTTTTTAGATTCCACATGTAAATGAGATAATGCAGTATTTGCCTTTCTGTGCTTGGTCTATTTCATTTAGCATAATGCCTTCCAGGTTCACCTATGTTTTTGAGCTAGCATAAACATTTTTGCAAGGTGCAAACAAGCCAATCCTCTTCCCTGCAAGGAAAGAACATTTATTTTTCTTAGTCTTGACCTATTTAGTTGCTTATGTGACTAATTATGGAATTAGTATCAAGAGAAGAAGAGTTCTTGTAGTAGAACAACCTTAGCAAAACAAAACAAAACAACCTTAGCAAAAAAAAGGGGATACCCAGGGCCCTTCTACCTAGTAGACCACCTCTCCACTTCAATTTTTCATGAGTTTAATTTTTTGTGAGTTTAAATTTTTGTGAGTGATCAGTTTAATTTTGTGTGTAGTTTCTTAAACTGAAATACTAATCTGAATCTTTGCCATACAGTACCACCCTGGAGAAATGTTATCATATGCAATTAAGAAATTAGTAAACATAATAATGAAAACAATTTGACTTCTGAAGTTTGCTCTCTTAAATTGCTCTCCCATAGTATAGTACTTAGCTCTTTCTTTATAGATTAAGTTTAATCGTTGAAACATTTAAGCTTGTGTTATTTCAGGTCCTCAGAGAAGCAAAAAATCAAGACAGGATTCAGTGTGCAAGGATTTTATTAGTGGAAACACCCATGAGAGGAAATGAGGAAGAAGGAGAGAGGCTGGGATAGCTATCCAATCATGAGGCAAGTCTGACCACAAGTG
The DNA here is from genome assembly GCF_002288905.1 of Enhydra lutris kenyoni. Classification (NCBI taxonomy): domain Eukaryota; kingdom Metazoa; phylum Chordata; class Mammalia; order Carnivora; family Mustelidae; genus Enhydra; species Enhydra lutris. The sequence continues at coordinate 39,187,641 of NW_019154088.1, read as the reverse complement.
AAAAAGAAAGGAAAAGAAATTTGGCTAGAAAAGTCCTGGACTACTTAGAGACCAAATCCTGTCTGCCAAGGCCATGAGCATTCTTCCAGCCAAAGCTGGCATGGAGAGGAGTCTCTTGACTCCCAAGAAGGAACCAGTTGTGCTCAGTCATTGGCTGGGAGCAGCCCATGGGGGAGGTATGGCCTCTAGTCAAGTACAGAGGTAGCTTCCAGAGCAGTCTCTGGCACCTGTAGTTGGAGGTCAACTGCTCCTTGTAGTTGGAGGTCTCCAAGATGCGTTCACATGGCTGCTACAGTCTCTTCCTGAATTAGATACTATTTCAGTGCTGCTCCATCCTGATGAATGGACAGATACTCACATTTCTGTATAGTTTTATACTAGTATTTGGACTTTAAAACATCTGCTCCAACTTATATTGCTATTAGAAATCATGCAGATGAAATCTCTAATAGTTAAATATATTGAAGTTCTTATTGAGGAAAAAAATTTGCTCTCCTTTAAAAAATCCTCACAACATAAGAAAATCAAGTGTTTAAAATTGTTCACTGTGTTTAAAACATTTTACAGAAGTATACTATTAGTGTTTTATTATAAAAAACCTGCCAATATAATTTAAAGATAGAATATATTTTTATATGTTTAGCAATGTTTACAAAGTGCCTATAACAACTTCCCTCACATTGGCATTCAATATCTATTTGTTGGTAAATGACTGGATGATCCATTAGATTTTAGTTTTTTCTACTTTTAAATCAATAAACTCATGATTATGCATTTGAAGGATGAATTACAATACTGTAGGTATACCACTTTAAGGATTTACAAATAATTTTTGTTATATTCATTTATAGATTACATATTAATCTGATATTTAATCATTTGTGTATATGTGTACCTTGGTTTTTTTTGTTTGTTTGTTTCTGTTTTGTTGGTTTTTTGGTTTTGTTTTGTTTTGCATAACTGACTTGCTCATTTTCAACAAGCATCTTTTTTTATTTTTTTTTTTCGAAAAAGCATCTTGAGTTGGGTTTTGTATGACGTATTGCAGATAACACTGATAAAACTTGTTTTATTTATTGATTGGTAAATTATACTCATCAATATAACATTATTGTAGATTTTTGATGGTATTTTCCTTCCAAAATGATTAATGTTGCCCCAAGTCTCTCCACTCATGACATCAAAACCTTTTTTTTTCCTTTAGAGAAAGGGTAGATACAACCTAGGAAATAGAAGTCAGTTTGAATTTGCAGTGGCTTTTAAAACTCAAAAGGGAGAGTATTGACTTGAAATTAACCCTAACTCACTGGAATAGAAAATATTTCTACTTTGAAATCTGAAAGATCTTGGGGTAAAATATCCAGTCAGAGCATCAATATCTAGAACAGAGTTTATTAATGCTAACTGTGCTTACAGATAGATGTAAGGTATAACTTAAAGTTCCATCCCTACCCCCCAAAAAACCAGTCAAAATCTTGCCTGTTCCAGGAGAGGAGGCTGAAGAGTTTCACAGGTCAGAGGCCAGGAATTCTACTCCTTGTCCATCACATGTGAACTGAAAAATTGGAGGGCCGAGATTAAAGATTCTTTTTTTTTTTAAAGATTTTATTTATTTATTCGACAGAGACACAACCAGAGAGGGAACAAGCAAGGGGAGTGGGAGAGGGAGAAGCAGGCTTTCTGCTGAGCAGGGATCCTGATTCAGGGCTAGATCCCAGGATTCTGGGATCATAACCCAAGCCGAAGGCAGATGCTTAATGACTGAACCACCCAGGTGCCCGGAGAAAAAAGATTTTTAGATAGCTTTGGGACTTTCAAAACAGATGTGGTTTCTGCCTTTTTACCTGCTAAGAAGTCTGTGACCAAGGTAATGGGAAGAGTGCCCATGATAACAAGGAATCTTCTCAAAGGAACAGATTTCAGGAGAGGACATGAAACTGCCGTTCTGAGAGATAATGCCTCTGCCACCCTCCCCTGCCTCTGTATCCCCATAATGTGATGTGGTGTGGAGAACATCCAAAGGTCCAATGAGTGCCCAAAGTGCTGAGAAGCTAGTTGACTGGAAGAGATTTAGGAATTTTATGAAAATGCTGAAGGGTAAGTAGATCTTTTGTCTAGAGGTCTTGTGTTATACACAGATATTGACAACAGCAGATGCCTGCATATGTCATAGGCCAAGCATAGTGAGCTACCTAAAAGGAAAGCACTGAGTCTAAAGTACTTTATATAAATTGAAGCTTGATCCCAAATTGGCATTATGGTGTGTAAACTGCTGCACACTGTCCCATGTAGTCAAGTGCCACCAGAGGAGAAGGCAAGGAGAAGGGGCATGAAGAAAAACTCTGAAAGACTAAGTATTTGTCCAAAAAGACTAAATTAATGTGAGAAAGATTAAGTTTGAACTGGTAGTGATCATATTACCATGAACATCAAGTTCATGCTTATTCAGAAAATATTATCAGACCTAGTTCATTTCAGAACAACAAAATTATATATGTGTATATCCATGTTATTGTGATAGAGTTTAGACTTGCCTGTTAGCTTCATTTTTCATTTATTTATATTTGTGGCTTAATTTTGGCTCCTGGATAATGTGCCTTGTGTCTTCAATATCCAGTTTTTTTTTTTCCTTTACTCTGTTTTTTAAAAGATTTATTTATTTGAGAGGGAGTTGGGGGAGGAACAGAGGGAGAGAATCTTCAAGCAGACTCCATGCTGAGTGGGGAGCCCATCATGGACTCAATGCCATGGCCCATGAGATCATGACCTGAGCTGAAACCAAGAGTCCACAGCATTCCACTGACTGAGAAACACAGGAGCCCCTTCTTTATTCTTCTAATGTGGAGTATAATTACCAGAGTATGTTTAGTAGATATAAATGATATAACTGAACAGGCTAGAGAAAAACTTTTTGTTATGATAATTTTCCTTTTCACCTACTCTGAATATATAATATGGTCTAGGAGTTTTAGTGGAACAACTTGGCATTAACTATTTCCTGTGATATTTCTAAAGATGTGGTGCCAGTTTGTGTGCAATTTGAATTGCACTGTGTGTGAGTGTGTATATGTGTGAGTGTGAGAGAGAGAGGGCATGTAAAAAATAAAACTACTCTGAGGGTAGCAAGAGAATGAGGATGGAACACACTATCTTATTTTCTCAGTTTCATTCAACATTTAAATGAATTTTTGTGAGTGCATTTCTGCACTAAAATCTACTTCTAGCCCGAGAATTACAGAAAATTGTTGATTCCAAGAATGGTAGTGACTTTGGTCGTTGAAAGTGAGTGTGGCCTCCCAGAGGTCAATGTGGGTTTGTAGGATACAGTGAAACTATGAGAAGGGCAAAATTTAAGACATACTTTAAGCTGTTCACAATTTTCTGGGCTTATATTAAGGGCTTACTAAAGTCTTTGAGATGAAAAATAATATAAATAATATAAATATAAAAATAATATAAATTAAAATATTTAAAGTGAATAATAATATAAACAATAATTCTGAAAAGGTTCATTTCTGAAAATGAAAATGACTGTAATGTCTATGTAGATATCAGTAAAGTAAGAGCATGCAAAATGATTTTATTTCTACCTCAGATTTTTAATTGCAAAATACTAACTATTGTACTAGAAAAAGAAATATCAAACAAGTTTAGAAGGAAATGTGGGTTATGTATTTGTTTTAGATATGCACCTTGAGTTGGGGGTCCAAAAGAGAAAAATGTGAATTAGCCCATTGTATAAACCATAAGGGGAAAAAAAACTTTAAAAAAGGGGTTTCCCAGGGGATGCTGCCCCACTAGCAGAGGAAAAGATGTTGGACACTTAGCTATTGCACATTCTCAATATTGTGTAAGAGAGAAGGAGGAAAACAGGAGGCCTTGGAAAGCTGACATTCTCAAGTCCAAGTGCTTTAGGTTTAGGTTATTTGTGAATCAAAGAATGGATCAGGTCAGATGTCATATTATTTACTATATAGAGGAAAAAACGTGTTGTTGTAATATTAACACTGATTATTCTAACATATAAGGTGGACATAGAAGAAGGGAAAATAGAAAGCACAATCTTTACTAAAGTGAATCGTGAATAAGTAATTGCTGAAAAGATTATTTAAGTTCAAGCACAGCTGCTGTTTCATACTTCTTTCAAAACTTGGGACTACTTTTAGGATGCGTAGAGGAAGAGGAAGTCATGGACCAATCAATGAGAAAGGAAAACCAAGGGAAACTGAGGTCACTATAGAAATACCAGAGAACAACCTGCTGACAAATACAGATGAGCTAGCTCTTGACACTATGTCATGGGCCAAATTTGTCTTTTGGGAAAAGTGAATGGAATGCACGCCCTGAAGTGCAGACATCAGAGGAAATCAGCATCCCAAAGATAATGTAAACCTTCTCAGTAACCTTTTATAGAGAGGATAGGAATTAAATATGCAAAAAATATTCCCAAGACTTAATTAATTGAAATGAGGTGCAACGTTGTTGTAAGTTGGGGAATTGTTTAAGTGATCCAGGGCCTTCAGAAAAAGGTTCATGAGAGATAAAGGCTCTAGTCCTCATCTTCTAGGGATTTGTGGGACAGAGGACAATGGTTCAGATAGAATAAAAGGAATTTGGGGCTCAGTGTGACATCACAGTGTGGTCAACAGTTAATGTTTTTGTTGTTATTGTTCAAAGAAATATAAATGCAATAGAAATATACTCTTGGGGCACCTGGGTGGCTCAGTGGATTAAGCCGCTGCCTTCGGCTCAGGTCATGATCTCAGGGTCCTGGGATCGAGTCCCACATCGGGCTCTCTGCTCAGCAGGGTGCCTGCCTCCCTCTCTCTCTCTCTCTGCCTGCCTCTCCATCTACTTGTGATCTCTCTCTGTCAAATAAATAAATAAAATCTTTAAAAAAAAAAAAAGAAATATACTCTTGACTAGTTATAAGCCCAGAAAAGTGGCTTGGGAAATCAAATGCAGAGAGAGCACATTTGGAGCTGGTGCTAGTGATAATGAGTCTTATTTATGTTGACTTCTTAAAAAATCATAGCGCTGATCACTACTGAGTTTTCCTTGTTTATTTTTGTTTACTGTCTCTCTCTACCCAATAAAAAATAAATTCCATGTGGTCAGAAAATTTCCTGGATTGTTTATTGCTGCATTTCTAGCATCTAGACCATTGAACATATTATATACTAAATAAATACTTTTAATATGTTCAAGGAAAGAAAGAAAGAATGAATGAAATCACTTTGCCAAGAGAATGTGATAACTTGGTCTTGTATGTGTCCTGCTTCAAAGGAGATACTCTGATATAAGAAACATGCAGACAATAAATTGTTTATCAGTTTTAGCAATTTTTTTGGTGGAGTCTTTTGGTTTTTCTACATAGAGTATCATGTCATCTGTGAATAGTGAAAGTTTGATTTCTTCCTCACCCATTTGGATGCATTTTTTTAAATTTTTTTAAAAAGATTTTATTTATTTATTTGACAGACAGAGATCACAAGTAGGCAGAGAGGCAGGCAGAGAGAGAGGAGGAAGCAGGATCCCCACTGAGCAGAGAGCCCGATGCAGGAGCTCAATCCCAGGACTCTGGGATTATGACCTGAGCCGAAGGCAAAGGCTTTAACCCACTGAGCCACCCAGGCACCCCCATTTGGATGCATTTTATTTCTTTTTGTTGTCTGATTGCTGAGGCTAAGACTTCCAGTACTATGTTAAATAACAGTGATGAGAGGAGATATCCTTGTCCTGTTCCTGACTTAAGAGGAACAGCTTTCATTTTTCCCCATTGAGGATAAGATTAGCTGTGGGTCTTTTGGTATATAGCCTTTATGATGTTGAGGTGTGTTCTCTCTATCCCTACTTTGTTGAGGGTTTTTATCAAGAATGTATGCTGTACTTTGTCAAATGCTTTTCCTGAGTCTATTGAGAGGATCATATGGCTGCTATCCTTCCTTTTATTAACGTGGGGTATTGCATTGATTGATTTACAAATATTGAATCACCCAGCCATCCCAGGAATAAATCCCACTTGATCATGGTGAATAATTCTTTTAAGGTTCTTTTGGATAGCAAATGTTCAATTTGCTATCATCTTGTTGAGAATTTTTGCATCCATGTTCATAAAGGATGTTGTCCTATAATTCTCCTTTTTATTAGGATCTTTGGTTTTGATCTCTAGATAATGCTGGTCTTGTAAAATGAGTTTGAAAGTTTTTCTTCCATTTCTCTCTCTTTTTTTTTAATAGTTTGAGAAGAATATGTATTAAGTCTCCTCTCAATGGTTAGTAGAATTCCCCTTTAAATTCTTGGTAGAATTCTACCAACCAAATGGTTGGTAGAATCTGGCCCTGGAGACTTTTGTTTGTTGGGAGATTTTGATTATTCATTCAATTTCATTGCTGGTTATGGGTCTGTTCAAATTTTCTGTTTCCTCCTGTTGTAGTTTTGGTAGCTTATGTTTCTAAGAATTTATCCTTTTCTTACAGATTGCCCAATTTGTTGACATATAATTTTTCATAATATTCTCTTATAATTGTATTTTTATGGTGTTGGTTGTAATCTCTCTTCTTTCCTTCATGATTTTATTTATTTGCATCCTTTTAAAGAGTCCTTAAGTTTAAATATGTGCTGTCCAAATATTACATAGAAGATATTTTGAGTTTTATGAATAATGACTACTCAAAATATTCATTGGTCTGAAAACTTTAGGCATGAATGTTACTTAGCAAATATGAGTTCTGTTGAATCACTAAAATAATTGAAGCACATAGTCTCACAAACTGGGAGAAAATAGACCACAAATCATATCTCCTCTGTGTGAAATTAGGTGAGTTACTTATGCCTTTAGCCCCTCCAAATCTTGATTATAGAACATAATTAGGATGACTGTGATTGAATGAGGTAATAAATATTAAGAACTTAGACCAGTTGCTATTATGGTTATTACCATGGTCATTATTATTACCACTAACTTGGTCGATTATTCCAATTATAAGAAAATTAAACTTATTATGACTTAATGTTTACTGTAGTTGTTTAAAAAATAAATTGAGGAATTAAAATATATCCCTTATTGATTCAGTCCAGCATTATCTGGTCAAAACTGAGGCAAAAATAAGAAGCATGTGGTGTCAAGACCACAGGGAACAGGAGCAATCCTCTCTTGCTTTTTTTCTCCCTTTATGGTTTAGTGAGTGGCCTTTTAGGATTGTTTATGTCAGATTTCTGACCTAGAAGAAAAGTTTATTTATGTATTGACAGCAGTTTGGAGGACCTTAGAAGCAATCAGCATGGGGCAAGTCAGAGCATCCCAGAGTTATGGCTAGAGAAGTGTGTCTCTAGTAAAAGATAATACCCTATTAACAAATTACGTATCTAGGCTTGTGATACTCCACATCACAGTAGTAAAGAATCTTCTTGTACTTTCTGGAATTGCATCATTTTACTTAACCTCTATAAGCATTAGTTTTCTTCTCTGAAAATGAGGATAATATCAGCACCTCATATGCTTGATCTGAGAAATGAAAGAGCCAAACTCTAAATTAAATAGAACAGTGCCTGAAATGTAACAAATGATATTGACTTAATTATTAATTATTAAGATATCATATTCATATTCATGTCTTATAAGATACAGCAGGTTTCAGCAGTGGCTGATTGTACAGTTCTTGGCCTTTCTTTCTTAACTTGGCTGCACGTTAGAAGGAGCCCTCCAAAAGTTCAGGTCCCTGAGGTTTCCAAAATTAATAGGCATTTGAGGTTTTCCCCCAACTTCCATTCTCGGCCACATAAATTCCACATGAATCAGTAATGACAACAATACTAATACCTAATACCTTTGCTCAGGTATTAGGATTTTCACTAATTTAACAGAATTGAATATCTCAGGTTGATGGAAACATTGGGAGGAAGAACAAGGAGTGATTTTAGGCATCTACATACCACTGTATCATTGTGGGATAATCTGATTTTCCTAATATCAGCGGTGTTCCCATACTTACGTCCTCCCTGTCTTTTACTGTTTTGTTGTTGTTGTTGTTTTTGTTATTTTCTTTTACCTGAGTGAACATTTCAATAAGTTTCTTGGAGTTGCATAGATGGTGGAAGGCAATAAGATTAGCATGTACTCAATAATAATAGATGGTCCTTTCTAAGAGAGGTAAGAGGGACTAATTTGTGTGGTTTGGGGCTTTATAAAAGGTAAAGACTGTGGGTTGCCAATAATGACCTTAAAGATGAACAAAAGACTGGAGATATAAACAATTGAGGGGAAGGCACTAAAATGAAGAACCATGGGGGAAAGGACATATATATTTAAAGTGAGATATGCTGACATATTGTTTTTTTTTTAATTTAATTATTTTTATTAACATATAATGTATTATTTGCCCCAAGGGTACAGGTCTGCGAATCATCAGGCTTACACATTTCACAGCACTCACCAAAAAACATACCCTCCCCAATGTCCACAACTCAACCATCCTCTCCCTCCCCCATCCCCAGCAACCCTCAGTTTGTTTTGTGAGATTAAGAGTCTGTATGGTTTGTCTCCCTCCTGATCCCATCTTGTTTCATTTTTTCCTTCCCTACTCACCAAGCCCCCCACCCTGCCTCTCAAATTCCTCATATCAGAGAGATCATATGATAATTGTCTTTCTCTGATTAACATATTTTGCTCAGCATAATACCCTCTAGTTCTATCCACGTTGTCATTGCAAATGGCAAGATTTTATTTCTTTTGATGGCTGCATAGTATTCCATTGTATGTATATGTGTGTGTGTATAAAATTACTTCTTCTTTATCTATTCATCTGTTCATGGACATCTAGTTGTCTTTCCATAGTTTGGCTCTTGTGGACATTGCTGCTATGAATATTTGGGTGGACATGCCCCTTTAGATCACATTTGTATCTTTAGGGTATATATCCAGTAGTCTGATTGCTGGGTCATAAGGTAGCTCTTTTGTCAACTTTTTGAGGAACCACCTTGCTGTTTTCTAGAGTTGTTGCACCTGCTTGCTTTCCCACCAACAGTGTAGGAGGGTTCCCTTTCTCCACATCCTTGCCAACGTCTATCCTTTCCTGACTTGTTAATTTTAGCTATTCTGACTGGTATGAGGCGGTATCCCACTGTGGTTTTGATTTGTATCTCCCTGATGCCAAGTAATGTTGAGCACTTTTTCATGTGTCTGTTGGCCATCTGGGTGTCTTTTTTGAAGAAATGTCTGTTCATGTCTTCTGCCCATTTCTTAATTGGATTATTTGTTCTTTGGGTGTTGAGTTTGATAAGTTATTTCTAGATTTTCGATACTAGCCCTTTATCTGATATGTCATTTGTGAATATCTTCTCCCATCTCTCAGTTGTCTTTTGGTTTTGTTGACTGTTTCCTTTGCTTTTAATCTTGATGAAGTGAAAGATTTTAATATTGATGAAGTCCCAATGGTTCATTTTTGCCCTTGCTTCCCTTGCCTTTGGTGATGTTTCTAGGAAGAAGTTGCTATGGCTGAAGTCTCAGAGGTTACTGCGGGTGTTCTCAAGGATTTTGACAGTTTCCTGTCTCACATTGAGGTCTTTCATCTGTTTTGAGTCTATTTTTGTGTGTGGTGTAAGGAAATGGTCCAATTTCATTCTTCTGCATGTGGCTGTCCAATTTTCCCAACACCATTTGTTGAAAAGACAGTCTTTTTTCCATTGGACATTCTTTCCTGCTTTGTCAAGGATTAGTTGATCATAGAGTTGAGGGTCCATTTCTGGGTTCTCTACTCTGTTCCATTGATCGATGTGTCTGTTTTTGTGCCAGTACTATACTGTCTTGATGGTTACAGCTTTGTAATAGAGCTTGAAGTCTGGAAGTGATGCCACCAACTTTGGCTTTCTTTTTCAATATTTCTTTGGATATTCGAGGTCTTTTCTGGTTCCATATAAATTTTAGGATTATTTGTTCCATTTCTTTGAAAAAAATGAATGGGATTTTGATAGGGATTGCATTAAATGTGTAGATTGCTTTAGGTAGCATAGACATTTTCACAATATTTGCTCTTTCAATCCATGAGCATGGAATATTTTTCCATTTCTTTGTGTCTTCCTCAATTTCTTTCATGAGTACTTTATAGTTTTCTGAGTATAGATTCTTTTGCCTCTTTCTTTAGGTTTATTCCTAGGTTTCTAATGGTTTTGGGTGCAATTGTAAATGGGATCGAGTCCTTAATTTCTCTTTCTTCTGTCTTGTTGTTGGTGTATAGAAATGCAACTGATTTCTGTGCATTGATTTTATATCCTGACACTTTACTGAATTCCTGTATGAGTTCTAGCAGTTTTGGAGTGGAGTCTTTTGGGTTTTCCACATAAAGTATCATATTATCTACAAAGAGTGATAGTTTGACTTCTTCATTGCTGATTTGGACGCCTTTTATTTCTTTTTGTTGCCTGATTGCTGAGGCTAGGACTTCCAGTACTATGTTGAATAGCAGTAGTGAGAGTAGACATCCCTGCCATGTTCCTAACCTTAGGGGGAAAACTCTTAGTTTTTCCCCATTGAGATTAATATTCACTGTGGGTTTTTCACAGATGCCTTTTATGATATTGAGGTATGTACCCTCTATCCCTACACTTTGAAGAGTTTTGATCATGAAAGGATGCTGTACTTTGTCAAATGCTTTTTCAGTGTCTACAAGAGTATCGTATGGTTCTTGTTCTTTCTTTTGTTAATGTATTGTATCACATTGATTTATTTGTGGATACTGAACCAACCTTGCAGCCCTGGAATAAATCTCACTTGGTCATGGTGAATAATTCTTTTATTGGGATCCTAATGGCTAGTATTTTGGTGAGAATTTTCGCATCTGTGTTCATCAAGAATATTGGTCTGTAATACTCCTTTTTGATGGGGTCTTTGTCTGATTTTGGAATCAAGGTAATGTTGGCCTCATAAAATGAGTTTGGAAGTTTTCCTTCCATTTCAATTTTTTGGAACAGTTTCAGGAGAATAGGTATTAATTCTTCTTTAAATATTTGATAGAATTCCCCATGGAAGCCGTCTGGCCCTGGCTCTTGTTTGTTGGGAGATTTTTGATGACTGCTTCAATCTCCTTACTGGTTATGGGTCTGTTCAGGTTTTCTATTTCTTCCTGGTTCAGTTGTGGTAGTTTACATAGCTTTAGGAATGCATCAATTTCTTCCAGATTGTCAAATTTGCTGGCATATGGTTGCTCATAATACATTCTTATAATTGTTTGTATTTCTTTAGTATTGGTTGTGATCTCTCTTCTTTCATTCATGATTTTATTTATTTGAGTCACTTTTCTTTTCTGTTTGATAAGTCTGGCCAGGGGTTTATCAATCTTATTAATTCTTTCAAGAACCAGGTCCTAGTTTCATTGATTTGTTCTACTGTTCTTTTGATTTCTATTTCATTGATTTCCACTCTGATCTTTATTATTTCTCTTCTCCTGCTGGGTTTAGGCTTTGTATGATGTTCTCTCTCCAGCTTCTTTAGGGTTATGTTGTGTACTTAACACTTTTCTTGTTTCTCGAGAAAGGTTTGTATCACTATATACTTTCCTCTCAGGATTGCCTTTGCTATGTCCCACAGATTTTGAACAGCTGTGTTCTCATTATCATTTGTTTCCATGAATTTTTTCAATTCTTTAATTTCCTGGTTGACCCATTCATTCTTTAGTAGGGTGCTGTTTAGCCTCCATGTATTTGAGTTCTTTCCAAATTTCCTCTTGTGATTGAGACTAGCTTCAGAGTATTGTGGTCTGAAAATATGCAGGGAGTGATCCCAATCTTTGGTACCAGTTGAGACCTGTTGTGACCCAGGATGTGATCTATTCTGCAGAATGTCCCATGTGCACTAGAGAAGAATGTGTATTCTGTTGCTTTGGGATGGAATGTTCTGAATATATCTGTGATGTCCATCTGGTCCAGTGTGTCATTTAAGGCCTTTATTTCCTTGTTGATCTTTTGCTTGGATGATCTGTCCATTTCAGTGAGGGAGGTGTTAAAGTCCTCTACTTATATTGTATTATTGTTGATGTGTTTCTTTGATTTTGTCATTCATTGGTTTATATAGTTGGCTGCTCCCATGTTAGGGGCATAGATATTTAAAATTGTTAGATCTTGTTGGACAGACCCTTTAAGTATGATATAGTGTTCTTCCTCATCTCTTTTTATAGTCTTTGGCTTGAAATCTAATTTATCTGATGCAAGGATTGCCAACCCAGCTTTCTTTTGATGTCCATTAGCATGGTAAATTGTTTTCCACCTCCTCATTTTAAATCTGGAGGTGTCTTTGGGTCTAAAATGAGTTTCTTATAGACAGCATATCAATGGGTTTCTTTTTTTTTTTTTTTAAATCCATTCTGATACCCTGTGTCTTTTGATTGGAACATTTCGCCCATTTACATTCAGGGTAACTTTTGAAAGATGTGAATGTAATGCCATTGTATTGCCTGTAAGGTGATTGCTACTGTATTCTGTCTCTGTTCCTTTCTGACCTACTACTTTTAGGCTCCCTCTTTGCTTAGAGACTGCTTTCAGTATTTCCTGTAGGGCTGGTTTGGTGTTTGCAAATTCTTTTAATTTTTGTTTGTCCTGGAAGCTTTTTATCTCTCCTTCTATTTTCAATTACAGTCTAGCTGGATATAGTATTCTTGGCTGCATATTTTGCTTGGTTAGTGCTCTGAATATATCACACCAGTTCTTTATGGCCTGCCAGGTCTCTGTGGGTAAGTGTGCTGCCAATCTAACATTTCTATCATTGTATGTTACAGACTTCTTGTCCCAACCTGATTTCTGGATTTTCTCTTTGTCACTAAGACTTGTTAAGTTTTACTATCAGATGACTGGGTGTGGACCTATTTTTATTGATTTTGAGTGGGGTTCTCTGTGCCTCCTGGATTTTGATGCTTGTTCCTTTTGCCTTATTAGGGAAATTCTTTACTATAATTTGTTCCAATATACTCTCTGCCCCCTCTCTCTTTCTTCTTCTTCTAGGATCCGAATTATTCTAATATTGTTTCATCTTACATTATCACTTATCTCTTGAATTCTCCCCTTGTAATCCAGTAGTTGTTTGTCTCTCTTTTGCTCAGCTTCTTTATTCTCTGCCATTTGGTCTTCTATATCACTAATTCTCTCTTCTGCCTCACTTATCCTAGCAGTAAGGCCCTCCATTTTTTATTGCACCTCATTAATAGCTTTTTTTATTTCAACTTGGTTAGATTTTAGTTCTTTTATTTCTCCAGAAAGGGATTTTTTTTCCTCCAGAAAGTGATTCTCTAATATCTTCCATGCCTTTTTGAGCCCAGCTAGCACCTTGAGAATCATCATTCTGAACTCTAGTTCTGATATATTACCAATGTCCATATTGATTCCGTATTGATTAGGTCCCTAGCCATTGGTAGTACCTTTTGTTCTTTGTGTGTGTGTGTGTGTGTGTGTGTGTGTGTGTATGAGTTTTCCTGCCTTGTCATTTTATCCAGAGAAGAATATATGAATGAGTAAATAAAATATGAAAAGGGTGGCAAAGACCCCAGAGAAATATACACTAACCAAATCAGAAGAGACCCAAAACCAGGGGGAGAAGGAAGGGGGAAAAAAATAAAATAAAATAAAATAATAAAAAATAAAAAATAAAAATATGTATATATATTAGACTGGTGAATAGAACAGAGCCACCCAGTTGATTTTGGGTGTATTCTTGTCTCTTAGGTGAAACTACCTCCCAAAATTTTAAAGAAAGAAAAGCTTATATATATACAAAAATTATGATAAAAATTATGATAAACACAATGAAGAGATAGAATATCACTATAAAAATGAAATTTTAAAAAAAATTCTAAAAAAGGAATTGATAAGGTAAGTTGGTTGGAAAAACAACCAACAGGCTGGAGAACAGGCTGGAGATCAGGCTGGAGAACAAAGCCATGTGCTCAATTTAGGGTATATTTTGATTTATTAGAAGAAATTTTATCCCAATATTTTAAAGAAAAAAAAACCTACATGTATACAAAAAAGAAGGTTAAATACTATGAAGGGATAAAATATGACTATAACAATGAGAATTTTAAAAGATTTTTCTAAAAAAGGCATTTTTAAGATAAAATAGTTAAAAAACGTTAAAATTGGGGAAGTTAAAAAATAGAATAAGAAAAAAAATTAAAATATTTAACTTTGTGAGACTAAAGGATCATGGGGGAAAAAACCATGAATTCAATGCGTTGCTTTTCCCTAGCTCTGGAGTTTCTCAGTTCTTGTTGATCAGTAAACTTGGTCTTTGCTGGATATTTTTGCTGATCTTCTGGGGGAGGAACGTGTTGCAGTGATTCTCAAATGTCTTTGCCTGGGGTGGAATTGCACTGCCCTTGCCAGGGGCCAGGCTGAGTAATCTGCTTTGTTCCCTCTTGGTAGCTTTTGTTCCCTGAACACTTTCCATAGAGCTTTGGAGGATGGGAATGAAAATGGCGTTGTCCCAATCTCTGGCCCAGAGGAGCCAAGAGCTTGGGGCCCCACTCTCCAGTGTGCCTTCAGGGAGAAGCAGTCAATCCCTCCCATCTCCTTGGTCTCCAGTCGCACTCTGTGCTCACCCGGCCTATGACCAAGCATTTCTATCTCTGGCACATGCCCTGTTTGGAGTCTCCAAACCCAGCAGATTCCTGCTGCGTGCTCCTGTGCCACTCCTCCCAGAGGAGGAAGGTGAGTCTCCCCGGGTCTGGCACTCGTGGGGTCCCTGTTCGAAGAGCAGTGACTTGACTATGCCTTATATCACATTTTACCCCAAGCTGAGAGCTCTTTGCTCAGCTCTGTCTCTGTACCTGGCTTTCCTGCTCTGACACCTGGCAGCTCTGCCACTTTCAGACATCTCTGGTGTTTCTGTGACCCTATGGTTCCTGAGACAACACTGTTCCCACGAGGGTTCCACCCCCACTTAGCTTCTGGAGTGATGTCCCTTGGTGGAGCAGACTTCTAAAACTTCTGATTTTGTGCTCCACTGCTCCATCACTTGCAGGAAGCCAGCCCCTCCCACCACGGTCTATCTTCCCATCACTTCGGATTCACTTCTCTGCATGTCCTACTTTCCAGAAAGTGGTCAAATTTCTGTTCCTAGAGTTGCTTTTCTTCTCTTCTATCTCCTGTTGAGTTTGTAGGTGTTTGGAATGGTTTAAAAACTACCTAGTTGAGCTCCTGGAACCTAATGATATTTTAATTTGCTACTCCTCTGCCATCTTGCTTCCTCCTGGGCTGACATATTGTTACTTGTCATGTGATAGAAACTTTCTTTCCCATTTCCTCCCTAAATAGTATATCTTATCAACTCAAAAGCACCTGGAAGAACTAAAACTACTGAGGGGGAAGTCAGGTTTGCCACATCTGCAGTTTTTCAGACAGCAGGAAATTATGTAATAAATAACTATCAAAGTCCCTTTGATTATTGTGATTTCAGCAAAAATAACTATATTCTTTTTTTTAACTCCTAGACAAATGTGGAAAACTCATGGTTCACAAGTGGAGGGAAATATTTATTTTTATGTCACATTATTGGTCACCAATCATTGAACTATCATATTCTAAGTCCTTTAATCTATGTGCACTAACTCTGTGGTAAAGGGTAAAACACTGGGGAATATTTTAAAGTTCCAAAGTCTAGACCATACCACACAGCATTAAGTCAGATTTTCTGAATATCAGTGGAGGTGTTAGTATTTTTTTAAAGCTCATCTGGTGATTCTAGTCTGCAACAAAGAGGCATTTTGTCATTGTTTGTGGTCTCCAAAGAAGCTGCCTGTTTTAAAAGATTTCTGGAAAATAAGATTGCTCTATCTCTTTTTTTTTTTTTTTAAGTTTTTATTTAAACTCCAGTTAGTTAATATATAGTGT
>NW_019154088.1:39162348-39166768 GCF_002288905.1 Enhydra lutris kenyoni | reverse complement strand
TTAGATAAGCTATCTAGCTGATCTCCCGCTACCTGAAGTAGTCTCAGCCTGCTACCTCTCCGCCATCTTGACTCCTCCCCCAAGATTGCTCTATCTCTTATGTGAACTTCATATTCTCAGTCAAATTGGTCAAAAACACAATTCACAATTTTCCATTATTTAGTTGTTCTAGCAAATTGATTTGAGAAACTCTTATAATGAAGTACCACAGTTTATATTTGTATATTTTATTTTCATATTAAAATAACCTAGAATGAAATTTATAATGTATAGAATCACCATTAGCTAAAAAGACAGTGATTCAAAGTATTGAGAAATCTATATGTAAATTTGCATTCTGACTTTTAATAATCCTTTCTTCATATGTTTATATTTAGAATCAATCCTATTTAGCAACCCTTTATGTTTTGGGGAGAGCCATTTATTGTTTATGATTGTCTTTAATGGAGATACATAATCTACTTAATTCTTTTATGGCATTGATAATTGTAAATACAGGGAACATCAACATGTCAGGTATTTATATACATTTGGAAGGAGCTGCCAGTCTCTGAAAATTATGGCTCATTATTAGCTTTGCACAACATAATGAGGTGGAATTTTAGTGAAATGGAAATACTAATTTTATTTTCATGTGTGTGTATACATTATTAATTAATTAATTAGTGGATGAGAATTGTGCAGCCTTACTATGGGTTGTACTAAATTACCAACAAAGAGCTTCTGGTTTAATTACACACAAATCACCTCTTGTCCCCACCTTATGCTCTTCAGAACTTCTGGTTCTCAATCTTGGGGATACACTGGGATCATCTGATGAGTTATGTTGTTGTTTTTTTTTTTTTTTTGATTTAACAGACAGAGATCACAAACAGGCAGATAGGCAAGCAGAGAGAGAGGAGGCAGCAGGCTCCCTGCTGAGTAGAGAGCCTGATGCAGGGCTCGATCCCAGGACCCTGGGATCATGACTGAGCCGAAGGCAAAGGCTTTAACTCACTGAGCCACTCAGGGGCCCCCATCTGATGAGTTTTAACAAATACTGATGCTGGGTCCCACTCCCAGAGATTCATACTTAATCTATTTGCTAGTCAGTTTCTGGCAAAGGCATTTCTAAAATTCATACCTAGTTAAAGTGTGTTTTGTCCAAGATACTCTTTATTGAAATTCCGTATATAAAGAAGATTTTTCTGATAAACTAAGAGGCTTATTTTTTTTTCTTTAAGGACTATAAATGAAATAGTTTTTTAAAGGTACAAATGGTATTAAAAATAAGTTTTCTGCATTGAGACTATCACAACTTTTCATATGCAGAAACATATCTGAATATATAAGTACTATGTATGAGATTGTAACTCTGTAATTATATACGCATACAAAGATATGTGTCTTTATGTATACATACATAAACACAGCTACAGTGTATTAATTACTGTAGCTCCTAACTAAATTTTTTTGTCTTGCAGGACAAGTCTCCTCACCTTATTCTTGTTCAGGAGTGTCTTTGCTCTTCTTTGTCCTTACTCTTTCCATACAAAACTTGAAATCAAGTTGAAACATAGAAAACTTTCATCATCACAAAGATAATAGAAATATTATCTTTATATATATGTATATATAATATAGAAATATTATCTTTATATATATGTGTGTGTGTGTGTGTGTGTGTGTGTGTGTGTGTGTGTGTGTATAAAATTCCCAAACCAGTAGAAGAAAAAACAGTAGTTTTTTGGATAAATAAGAAAGTTTATTGATAATTGTATGCTTCACATTTTACCAACAATTAGTTATTATGCTTATTCTTAGAATGATATTAAGGATTCAATCACTTATTTAATTATTTAATAATTATGATCCAGCCATTGCACTACTAAGTATATACTCAAAAGATACAAATGTTGTGATCTGAAGGGGCACCTACACCTCAATGTTTATAATAACCAAACTATGGAAAGAGCCCAGATATCGAGAGATGAATGGGTAAAGATTGGTAGATATATACATCCATCAAAAAGAAGGAATGTTACCATTTACAATGACATGGATGGAATTGGTGGGCATTATGCTAAGCAAAATAAGTTAATCAGAGAAAGACAATTATATGGTTTTCACTCATATGTGGAATCTAAGAAACAAAACAAAAGATCATAAAAGAAAGACGGGGAAAATAAAATAAGATGAAATCAGAAAGGAAGACAAACTATAAGAAACTCTTTAACTATAATAAACAAACAGGGTTGCTAAAGGGGAAGTGGGTGGGTGGATGGAATAACTGCGTGATGGCCATTAGGGAGGGCACATGATATAATGAACACTGGGTGTTATATGCAACAGATAAATATCTAAACTCTACATCTGAAACTAATGATACACTGTATTTTAACTAATCAAATTTAAGTAAAATAAGTTAAAAAAAGTTAATTGACAATCCATATGCTTTACATCTTACCAACAGTTAGTTATTATCATTCTTCTTGGAATGATATTAATTGATCACTTATTTAATCATTTAAAATTCATAAAATAATTGCTGATAATAATATCCATTTCTCTGATGATGAATAATGAAGCTGACCACCTATTAATATATTTTTTTAAGATTTTATTTATTTATTTGACAGAGAGAGATCACAAGTAGGCAGAGAGGCAGGCAGAGAGAGGAGGAAGCAGGCTTCCCACTGAGCAGAGAGGTCGGTGTGGGGCTCGATCCCAGGACCCTGAGATTATGAACTGAGCCGAAGGCAGAGGCTTTAATCCACTGAGCCACCCAGGCGCCCCCACCTATTAATATTTTAACTGGTCATTTGTTTCTTAGTCATTCTTTGAGAATTAGCTCTTGAAATATTTTGATTACTTAAGAAAATGGGGCTGAAAAAAAAATGGGGCTGTATGACTTTCTTATTGTTGCATAGGGACTTTTATTATATTCTGTGTAAAATTCCTTTTTTGCATGTATTTAGGGCAAATATTTGCTCTGTGGCTTGCTTTTTTAACACTTCTCAGTGGATCTTTTGGTAAAGCAGAAGTTCTTCATTTCATGTTGTCTAATGTATCAATTTCTCTCATTGTTCTTAATGCTTTTGATGCCCTGTTTAGGAAATGACTATGCACAAGATCATAAAGATATTCTACTATATATATATCTTTTAAGAACATTATTAATGGTACCTCCCATATTTAGATTTATAATGGGCCTGTAATGTTTTCGGTTGTGGTGAAGGTCATAATTAATTTTTTTCATATGGGAATCCAACTGATTCACCATCTACTACAAAATCCCACTCTGGGGTGCCCGGGTGGCTCACTTGGTTAAGCTTCAGCTTAAGGTCAGGATCCCAGGGTCTTGGGATTGAGCCCCATGTCAGGCTCCCCTTTCAGCCTGGAGAGTGCTTCTCCCTCTCTCTATGCTCCTCTCCATTTGTGCTCCCTCTCTCTCTCTCTCTCACTTAAATAAAATCTTTAAAAAAAGAAAAAAAAGTCCTACTTTTTCCCCATGTTTATACAGTATAAACTTTATCACGTCATGTGACTAAGTTTGTGCCAAGGTTCTATTCTGTTCTATAGGTCTACAGAACTAATTTTGAGCCAATGCTACACCTTATTTACTATAGCCTTAATAAATCTTTAGATCTAGTCATGCAGTCCCACTGTTCTCTTTCTTCAAGATTAATGTGACTATTCTCTAACCTTTGCATGCCATATAAGTTTTGGAATCAACTTATCAATTACCTTTCTCAAATCATTCTTGAAATTTTGATCATGATATAAAATAAGTCTAAGGATCACCTTGCAGAGAATCGACAGCTCATAACTATGCTCATGGTCTATTCTTCCATACCTAGTTTCTTAATTTGTCTTGATCATACATGTTAGTTTTCTAAGTAAAAGTCTCACACTCTGTGGCACTTTTTCCTAGTTGTCTGATTTATCATGCCAATGAAAATAGCTCACATGAGAGACAAACTCTAAGAGAGTTTTATAAAAAAAGTATTAACATATAGTGTACTATTTGCCCCAGGTACAGGTCTGGGAATCATCAGGCTTACACATTTCACAGCACTCACCATAGCACATACCATCCCCAATGTCCATAACCCAGCCACCCTACCTCTCCCCCAACTGCCCCAACAACCCTCAGTTTGTTTTGTGAGATTAAGAGTCTCTTATGGTTTGTCTCCCTCCCAACCCCATCTTGTTTCGTTTTTTCCTTCCCTACCCCTCTCTGCCCCTGCCCTGCCACTCAAATTCCTCCTATCAGAGAGATCATATGATAATTGTCTTTCTCTGATTGACTTATTTCGCTCAGCATAATACCCTCTAGTTCCACCCATGTTGCCGTTGCAAATGGCAAGATTTCATTTCTTTTGATGGCTGCAGTGTGTGTGTGTGTGTGTGTGTGTGTGTGTGTATACATATACATGTG
>NW_019154088.1:38825999-39162338 GCF_002288905.1 Enhydra lutris kenyoni | reverse complement strand
TATATATATATATATATATATATATATATATATATATATATATATATATATATATATATATATATATACCACTTCTTTATTCATTCATCTGTTGATGGACATCTAGGTTTTTTCCATAGTTTGGCTATTGTGGACATTGCTGCTATAAACATTCAGGTTCACATGCCCCTGCAGATCCTTACGTTTGTATCTTTAGGGTAAATACCCAATAGTGTGATTGCTGGGTCATAGGGTAGCTCTATTTTTAACTTTTGGGGAAACCTCCATACTGTTTTCCAGAGTGGCTGCACCAGCTTGCATTCCCACCAACAACGTAGGAGGGTTCCCCTTTCTCTGCATCCTTGCCAACATCTGTCCTTTCCTGACTTGTTAATTTTAGCCATTTTGAGTGGTGTGAGGTGGTATCCCACTGTGGTTTTGATTTGTATCTCCCTGATGCCAAGTGATGTTGAACACTTTTTGTTGTGTCTGTTGGCCATTTGGATATCTTCTTTACAGAAATGTCTGTTCATGAGAGACTCTTAATCATAGGAAACAAACTGAGGGTTGCTGAAGGTGAAGGGGGTGGAGGAATGGGGTAACTGGATGATGGACATTAAGGAGGGCACATGGTGTAACGACCACTGGGTATTATATAAGACTGATGAATCACTGACCTCTACCTCTGAAACTAATAATATATTATA
Organism: Enhydra lutris kenyoni; assembly: GCF_002288905.1. Classification (NCBI taxonomy): domain Eukaryota; kingdom Metazoa; phylum Chordata; class Mammalia; order Carnivora; family Mustelidae; genus Enhydra; species Enhydra lutris. Next base: position 39,161,652 of record NW_019154088.1, on the reverse strand, counting down.
TGTTAATTAGTTGAACTTAAATAAAAAATAAAATAAAACAAAATTAAGTTAAATTTTAAAAAGGAAAGTAGCTTCCATGCTAAGTTTTATTTTCTATTACTACTGGCATAGAGAAATAGAGTTGATTCTTATTTACTGACTGCTTCCAGCAAGCTTGCTATTCATTTATTAAATCTTGTAGTATCTACAGATTTTTTCTAGATCTACAATTTCTCTTTTGCAAGTACAGAGACATTTAAAAAATTTTTTTTCCCAGCCCTCAGACATTTTTTTCCTTTATTACACTCGCTAAGACCTCCAGTTCCTTAGTTGTATAGACTTACTTAGTTCAGGTATCCTCTTATTTCGAAACCTGAGAAAAAAATTTTTGTCACAAATTACAGTTAAGCACATTTGTGGTAAGTTTACCATAGATATCATGGGAACTTTCCCTCTTTCTAAACCGTTAAGTATTTTTACCAAATATGGGGGTTTTTTTTGCATGTACTAAATTATCATATATTTATTTCCTTTTCTATGTAATGTTGATAAATTAATTTTTATTTATTTTTCAAGTGTACAACAATATTTATCTATTTGACAGAAAGAGAGAGAATACAAGCAGACAGAGCAGCAGGCAGAGGGAGAGGGAGAAGCAGCTCTCCATGGAGCAAGGAGCCTGATGTGGGGCTTGATCCCAGGGTCATGACCTGAGCTAAAAGCAGCTGCTTCACCAACTGAGCCACCCAGGCACCCCTAAAAATTGCTGTCTAAAACAAAACTGATGAAAGTAAGTAGGGGAAGGGAAGGAGCCAATATATGTGGTCCCATCTTTCTTGCACATTTTTGTTTCATCTTTTGCATTTGTACATAGTTATTACATATTCTGTTCCTAAAAGTTCCAATACAGTAATTATCTGAGGAGGTGGTTCTAGATCTATTGTTTCTTCTTTATGCTTACTTTCAGTAATTAAGATTTTTCCTTGTGTATTTGATAACTTTTTATTTTGGTGTTGTAATCTCTGGGAATCCAGGGGTCCTAAATTGTGGATGCTTTTTTCAAGGAAGAATATTGTTTATTTCTGTTGAAAGACAAGGGATACCTATCAGTTGCATGAACACCAGTGTTCATTACTAGAATTTAAATAAAAACTTGAAACAAAGAAAGAGGAAAAAATAACTAAAAAATTTTTAAAAATGTGACCCAAATATTGAACAGAATGTTTAAGATGAAGACTCAAAGTGAATACTGAGTGGTATGGTATGTTCAGTTACTTCTAGTTTATTTGAATGACAAGTAGTTTAACTGGTATATACTTTGAACTCCAAATCCAAAAGAATAACCAATAGAGCATTTAAAGACCCATACCTGTGGCATTTAGCAAGTAGGTGCTAAAATTTAAGATGGAAGGAAACATTTTCTTTTAGATTTGGGAGTTTGGGGGTTATTTTGATTATTTTGCTAATATGTTTAATGATCTTGAATGAGTTAATTTTTGGAAGATAACTCTTCAGGAGAGAAAAATATTTAAATAAAATGATTTTAAAGACTTTTGAATATTAAGAACAGAAACTGTTTACATAGTTAGATCATCTCATTTAATCTAAATTGGTACTATTTAGAGAAAGTCATGTGATTGGAGGTGATAAAATCTAATTTTATTAACTGAGAACACACAATTGTTTCTTACCAGTTAGAAATTCTTCCTCTGTGATATTGTGGGTACCAGATATGTTCTATTTATATTTTCAACCCCCCAGTGCTATAGATTGTATATTTGTGTTCCCTCTAAATCATAATTGAAATCCTAATTTTCAAGGTGATGCCCTTAGGATGCAAATGGGATATAAATTGGTAAAAATTTCAGATACCAGTAAGAAAATCAGTGGGGTGGAACAGGTACGTATATTTCAGGAATAGAATTAGTGCCCTTAAAAAAAGAAGTCCAGGAAAGCTCCCTACCTCCTTCTGCCATATAAAGTTGCAATGAGGAGATAGTTGGCAAGCTTTCACAAGACAGGGAATGTGTTGGCACCTTGATCTTGGTCTTTCCAGCCTCCAGAACTGTGGGGGAAAGAAAATTCTGTTGTTTAGAAGCCATTTGATCTATGGTATTTTCTTATAGCAGCCAGAATGTCCTAAAACAGCTGCCCATGTCAGTTCCTTTTAATAAAATTAGGAAATAACTTCAACAAAGAGAATAGTACGTTGTTAGGAGAAGAAAAAATGGACAAAAAGCAGATGGAAGTACTCAAGAACAGGTGTTTAAAATGAAGTTTGGAGCAATAAAAGGAAAGATGCAAAAAACGGACTTTACATTGTGAAATGTGATCTAGTGATCCTTCTGTGGATCACTGTGGGAAAGGCACCTAGAGCACCGGGCAGCAGCCACCTGAGGAACAGCTGCATGAATGATATGAGTAAGTGCCAAGGTATTTTGGTCAAGGTGGCTGTTGAATGTCCTTGGTAACTCAAAAGAAATTAAAGTTCAGTAGAGGCTTTAAAGATAAGATTTTTTTCCAGCAGAAAGACTGAGTGTATCAGTCAGAAGGAATAAAGTCAAAGCATCAGCCTCAGAAGCAATATAAGTATATGTATGGAATGTGGGTCTGAGCAGCAAAAGCTGAGAAATAAAGGGTAAACTGAGACTAATTAGAACACAGTTTAAGCTTGGAATTTATTGTGAAGACTTAAAATTTAGATGATAGCTAATTTGACTATTACTATTAACTTTTCCTTTTCTCCTAGTAAAACTTTCCGGGGGTGATGGGAGGTGGGCGAGGCTATAGCGGATAAGTCTATGACCCAAACAGCTAAAAGCTGGATCGGGGTAGGCACGTAATGGAACAGGATAGAAATCCTTAGACTGTGTTGAGCTGAATATTTCTGAGAAGTATAGATTCAGGACATTAAAAGGCTGAGTTGGTAATGTTACGATAGAAAGAAACAGACTACAGAGTAGTCTGACTATAGAGTAGCTAAAGGAAGGTAACTGGGATGCTTAGGAAGCCTCTTCCATGGGCTTCTTCCAGTGAAGTTCCAGTAGATAACTTGATTTCTGCACTTCCCAAGACACCAGTATTCTGTTCTATTTGGAATATTATAAGATCTTTATCCTCATAAGTTTTTATTTGAACTAGTCAGATTGGGTTTCTATACTTGGCAACTAAGGGATTTCTGACTGGAATAGTCAAAGTATAATTATTAAAAAAACAAATAAGGAAATCATATGATTACCTCTAAGCTTTGAAAAGATAACTCTGAGTTCTCATGTGTATTTATTAAATTAAGGTTTAAAAATTGTGCACAATATCTCCAAGTCTTGAATATTTAATGTATATGTGACAGAACTTGCTCCCCTTTTTTATGGCTGTCAACTCTTCCAGAATGCTTATCTCTGTTTTTTCTCTTCAGTGAAGTTCAAATATTGTTTTTGTATTCATGCCTTTGACAACTACTTTTCAAAACCTTATTTTTTAAATGCTATTCACTGTTCTTGATGTGGAACAACAAAAACAACATCAAAAAAGTAAGAAGTGAAAAATATTAAAAAATCTCTGCCTTCAGAGAGCTGCCACTTGAGAGAAAAATATGTTTGAAAAAGATTCATTTTAATGAATTAAATATTTTTACAAAGGAAATACTAACATCCTCTGAAATTATATATGGGTTTATTATTCTTCACTAGAACTGGCATAAAATGGTTTTGGTTAGCTTTGTATCATTAGGCAAAATCAAGGATTTTCTCTATTTTACTCACTTCCTTTGAAGATGAATGGTTAGGCAAAATAATTTCAAGTAAATACTAAATCTTGTAATAATTTAAGGAAATTTTAGTTGTAACTTCACTCATTATAAAAGCAAAACATTAAAATGATTTTTTGAAATTTCAATTTTATACAGTCAAATGGCCTTGATATTAGCAAATCTTAGGTCAGTCACAAAATATAACATCTAGCCATTCCATAAGTCAGTCAAGAGACTACTTTAAATCAAGGTGATATAAAACATTGGTCACAATTAAATTCGAAGTACTCAAAGTCCTTTTATCAATCGTAAAGTGAGTCATCACCAGCATCAAAAGGCTTTTGGAAGCTTTATTCCAAGAGTGTTTTTTTTAGTTGATATAAATATCAGAACTTTTTAGGGATATGTAATACTAAGAAGATTTGGTAGGAAGGAAAAAAGCTATTTATTAGCTCCTTTCCAAAACACTAGAAATATTTTTATATATCCACATCATTGATTTTTAATGAATCACATGAGGATTTATTTTGGATATCAGTTAATTTTACCCTGGGATAGATTCAAACCAGTTTTTCAAGCAATGATATTTAACCCGAGAATCAATGATCACTTATTGTCATGTAGGCTTAATTCCAGTTTTGAGCATTCTTTTATCAAGGTATCCATGGGGATAGCTTTTATAATCACTAATTGAATTCTTTCCTCTTCATATAGCTTCATATTGCTCTAAAACAGTATGTATTAGTTCATATTGCTCTAAAACAGTATGTATTAGTTCAACAAGATTTTATATTAATTCTCTGGTCAAGTATATGCTATTTATTTTTGGTGACATAATGCCATTCCAAAGCTATGCACATTTCTTTTATTTTCTTCTAGAATTCTTATTACTCAGAAACTTGTTAGACTGAGTATTCAACTCTCGAGTGCCAGGCACCTAGCTCAGTTCACGTAAGCTCATTTTTGTTTGGCATTAATTAGAAGTCTCACACAGGTATTTTGCAACTGGCTTCAACACCAGCTCTTCATTTCTTTGTGAATAATCTGTTGCTTTTTATAAGCCTGTATTACTTTTCACAGAGACTTTGATTGAACTTTTACAGTGTGAGAGTGAAATGCAACCTTTCTCCAAAAACAATGTGTCTTTTCTTGTACTGTGATGTGATTAATCAGAGCTTTTGTTTTGCTTACAAGATGAATATCATACTTTCATGAAAGTGCTAGACTATTATGTGACTATACTTATATTTACCTTATAAACTTTTCATTGAATAAGTGACAAAATCAATTTTATGTTTTCTATTTCAATTAATGATTTTTGAGAAAGTAGAAAATGTATAGGGTATGAAATTCGGCCATCTCTACACTAAGGTACAAGATATTTTTCCCCCTAATCTATTAGGCACCAATATGATGTGTTAAGTTACAAATTCCCTTTACCAAATCTATTGTATTTCAATTTATGATCACACATTTTATGGATTAATTAGATAACTGGTATATTATATTTCTAAATTATTTCTAAATCGGAATATAATAACTGGTATGTTAGAGCCAAAATAACTTAGTAACATTGATTTATATTTGTGGATAAAATGATAAACTTTTGTATTTTTTGCTAGGCCTTTGGTGTAGGATATTGAGTGAATCTAATCAGGAGTTTAGCAGGTTTGAGGAATGTTGTTGCTATGGTTACTCTAATATACCATACTCTAAAATTCTACTAGTGTTACCTAGTGTTTAGAGTGGTGGCTGGTGTGTCAGAAGATTTCTCTCAATGTGTGCTCTCACTTTTGTTTGAGGTCTTCCCTTTGTAATTGTGCCTCAGAGAAAACATTTCTTTCATTTCTCTTTTTCTCTTTTAGCTGTGGACTGCTGGTGGGGTGGGGAGTGTTCTTTGTTGTTCTGCTTCAGCCTCAGACTTAAGCAATTGTGGCTTCTGGATCATTGGGGTAGGGTCCTTTAAGGAATTCTCCTCCTCCAGGTATATAGGACTCCACATTCTGCACCCAGGATGCCCACCTAGCGCTACCATAGGGACAAAGTTTTGTTTTGTTTTATTTTGTGTTGTTTATTCCTGTTCTCTTGTTTTAGCTGTAAGGCGTGTTCATTTGTGCCCCTGAGATGACATGGTTTATCATTCCTCTTCCAAAGGATTAAGACTTTTGTTCCACAGGAAAGATAGGGAAGGAAGAGAACAGAGTTTTGTGCCTGCCCTGAAGGATTGGAGTTCCTTCCCATTATCTGCCCACAAATATTCCCAGGATTCCTGCCTTCTCCCTCTCTCTCATGAGCACAGGATGATGTTTGTGGAAAAGGTCTTGAGAGTGCTGAGGAGACCCTTTGTGTCTGTGGCTCCCAGGTCTTCTAAATCCTCATATTAGTCTAGCTCAGTTTTCAGTAGTTAAAAATTTTGAATGGTATTTTACCGGTTTCATCTGTCTACTCCACTGTGGCAATCTGAATAATGACCCCTACTCAAAAGATATCCTAATTTTTGGAATCTGGATTATTACTTTATATGGGACAGAAAAGTACTTTGAAGATGTGATTAAGGCTCTTAAGATAAGGAGATTATCCTCAATTATCTGTGTGGGCCATAAATGCAATCACATGCATCCTTATAGGACAAAAGCTGAAGGAGGTTTACCACAGACACAAGAGGAAAAGGCAGTGTGTCCACAAAGGTAGAGATTGAAATGATGTGGCAAGAAGCTAGAAAAGGAAAGGAACAAATTCTTTCTTAGAGCTTCCAGAGAGAGTGCCACCCTGCCAGCATCTTGATTTTGGTTGATTGAAACTGATTTCAGACTTCTGGCCCCCAGAACTGTGACAGAATACATTTCTGTTGTTTAAAGACATGAAATTTGAAGTAATTTGTTACAACAGTTCTAGGAAACTAAGACCCATGGAAGCAAGTGATCATGCCCCATGTTATCTTTCCTTACATTTAAAAGTAGCAGGTTGCACTGTGACTTTGGCTCTCTGATTGGCTCAATAAAGTTAAATATTTTTTTTTAGATTTTATTTATTTATTTATTTGACAGAGAGAGAGAGAGAGATCACAAGTAGGCAGAGAGGCAGGCGGAGAGAGAGGAGGAAGCAGGCTCCCTGCTGAGCAGAGAGCCTGATGTGGGCCTCGATCCCAGGACCCTGAGATCATGACCTGAGCTGAAGACAGAGGCTTAACCCACTGAGCCACCCAGGCACCCAATAAAGTTAAAATTTTAAGAATCATCTAGCATTCTTGTTGTTGTAAAGATGGGAACAACACTCGGGCTTTTTCCTTTCTAGGTCAAGGTTTGTCAACCACAGTTGACATCATTTGGGTTGGATAGTCCTCTCCTTGGGGGGTGCCATTCTGTGTGTTGTAAAATATTTAGAAGCATTTCCTGGATTTTATCTACCATATCCCAGTGGTACGGACTCAATCATGACAACCCAAGGTGTCTCTACACATGTCCAAATGTCCTTTGGGAAGACTAGATTGCCCCCACATGATAACTACTGTTTTAAGTAGAAGCTGAAAGTTGTGTACCCTTCTGTGTCTCTTTTCTTTCATTTGTTACTGCGTTTGTGAGACTGATCCCTGAGAATACACTAATTTATGGCTCAACTGTTGATGGAAACTTGGATAAATTCTTATTTTTGCTATTATACATAGTGCTATGAAATTCTAGTATTTGCTTTCTGCTAAATAGACATATGCATTTTCTTGAGTGTATGGCTGGAGCCTCCAGACCAGATGGCATGCAGTCCTGTAACTGTAGGGGACACTACTGAATGGATTTCCAAATCACTTGTGTAAGTTTACCCCCCTCCCGCAGGTTATTAGTGTTCTGGTTACTCCATAACCTTCCTGACATTTAATATTTTCTATACTCTTTCATTTGATCCATTCTATGGAGTAGAGTATTGTGATATTGTTTGCATTTTCTCAGTGACCAATGTATTTGAGCACCTACGTGATAGAAGCTAGACAAAATTGCCACATAGTATATGATTTCACTTTATGATATTCTGGCAAAAGCAGTAGGAATGAAAAATAATCAAGTCTGTGGTTACCAGGGGCTGGGAGTGTTGAGTGGGTTTAGTTACAAAAGAACATAGGAAAGTTTCTTGGGGGTGAGAAAATGGATCTGTATATTGATTGTGACGGTGCCTACAAGACTGCATGCATACTTCAAAAGTCACAAGTCATGCTTGTCAAGAGAGGATTCAACTAGGATTTAAGATTCCGGATTCCTCTGCTGTCTGTTTATCTGTTAGTCATTTTTCTAGTTATTCATCTAGCCATCCAGCCATCTGATTTTTTCCATGATTTATCCTGTTCCATACACAATTTTGAGAACAGAGACTGTATCTTTGCATTATAATATCTAATAGAATTTGCAGCACACATAAAGGAATGGTAAATGTTTGCTATAGAGAATGAAAATAATCTAGGTTCATGGAAATATGTTTATTGAAAACTGTACATCACTTAAATTATATAAACTTTTTGGAAATTAAGCAGGAGAACATCTGTTCTGGTACAGGACTTATTTAGCATAGTTTCTTTACATTTTCATTTGGAAACTTGCTAAATTACAGGCCACTTCCTTGTGAGAGTGATAGCTATTGTTATCAGAAACACTATTTATGTTCTTTAAAACTCATGTTTAAGCATGTTAAGCAAACAAGGCATATCTGGCAGCTGCAAAGTAACAAATCCAAATATCTCCCAACAATAATGCTTAGTGATGTGCACAGAGGAGAGGTACATTTAACCACGTGGTTATCCATGCTGAGTGATTAAACTGAACCAGATGTGATAAAAAAGGACTTATCATTTATAACTCAAGCTCAGCAGTCTCTCTAAAAAGTGTGTCTTCAATCAAAAAATGCTTATGAGGCCAATGTAAAAAAAAATTCCTTCCATAGACTCTATAAAATGCTGGCTATGGTGATTAATATTTTGCAGCATTTGAAGGAAATCTAAAAAATTGAATGGGCCTATAAACATTTTAGGACCAAATGATTTGACCATATATTTTGAGAAAGTAGTTCTTGAGACGTATCAGTCCTCAAGTTTATGAAAATGGTTTGTCAGACTTGGGGTGCCTGGGTGGCTCAGTGGGTTAAGCCTCTGCCTTCAGCTCAGGTCATGATCTCAGGGTCCTGGGATTGAGCACCGCATTTATCTCTAAATAAATAAAATCTTAAAAAAAAAAAAAAAAGAACATGACTTGTCAGACTTGGATACTATGAATGAAAATAACAGGATAATTTTGATTTTGCTTGGTTTTACGAATGCTAATCTGGCTTTTGAACAAAGCCCATTTTAATATTCAACAAAATTACAACTAATTGGTTAATTTCAAAAAGTGGATATATTTTTTGTAGTCATTATAAATGGTACTATAAAACAGTAGTTAATAACATGTATTTCAGAATCCCAACTCTATCACCAACACTGTGTGTCTTTACATATATTACTTCATTCTTTGTTGTCCTGTGTCTCCACATCCCCAACAGTAAAATGGGTATGATAATAGAACGAGCATCAGTAGTGTTATTATGAGGATTAACTGAATTAATATTTGAAAATGTATTATTCATATGTATTATCTCTATATATAATTTCTCCTTCAACCTAAATATGCTATGGAAATAATTTAAAACATAAAAATGTGAGCATGTGTCTTTTTGTTATTACCTAATGTTATCAGAATTAATGCTTTTTATTTTTTATTATAAAAGTGGTTTATAGAAAAAAAAAGAAAATGCAAACAAACTGAGGATTTTGGAGACGAGGGGAGTGGGGGGTTGGGTGAGCCTGGTGTTGGGTATTAAGGAGGGCATGTATTGCATCACGGAGAGCTGGGTGTGGTACATAAACAATGAATCTTGGAAGACTGAAAAAGTAAAATTAAATTAAAGAAAAAAAAAAGAAAATGCAGAGCAAGTCCAGGTATCTGGAATTATCTTATATATCTCTCCACCACTTGCCCTCTGGCAACCACCAGTATGTACTCTGTATTTAAGAATCTGTTATTTTTTCATTTGTCTGCTTTTTTCTTTGTTTGTGCCTTTGTTTTGTTTCTTAAATTCTACATATGCCTGAAATTACATGGTATCTGTCTTTCTCTGATTGACTTTTTTCACCTACTATTATATCCTCTACGTCTATCTGTGTTGTTGCAAATGGCAAGATTTCATTCTTTTTTATGGATGAGTAATATTCCATTGTGCATATATATACACAAATATATATATGCCACATCTTCTTTTTTTAAGTTTTTACTTAAATTCTGTTAGTTTGCATACAGTGTAATATTAGTTTCAGGTGTACAACACAGTGGTTCAACACTTCCACACAATACTCAGTGCTCATCATAATAACTGCACTCCTTAATCCCCACCACCCACTTAACCCATCCCCCATTCATCTCCCTTTTGGCAACAATAATTTGTTCTTATAGTCAGGAGTCCATTTCTTGGTTTGTCTCTCTCTCTCTTTTTTTCCTTTTCTCATTTGTTCTGTTTCTTATTCAAAAATATTTTTGGCTTAACTTGAAATGAATATTTTTCTGTTAATTTATAAGTAGAATGAAATGCCATAATTTAAGAAGCTACTGCTTTGATCGATTAACAGATTTGTTAGAGCTAACCTAGGTCATCAGTATGACCTACACAATTCATATATTCCATATACTGCAAGACACAAACAACAATCCCATAAAACATAGTACAGCATTCCCATCACTGTATGTGATAATGTTAAAGTTCATTTTCACTATAAGTTATACTAAAATATTCTTACAAGTTTGGTTAAAAAAAGTTCTTAAATGCCATTTACAGTGAGAAATTTTTCTATTCTATAAAGTATCTACTAACATATTTTTCTTCTTCTTGGACCAATTTAATCAATTTATATTTTTTGACCACTACAGGTAATACACTAAGCTTTGGGAATACAGGGATCAGACAGATACTATATCTTCATTGGGAAACATATAGTCTAATAGAAGAATTTTAATAGAGTGGCTCATGTGAGGAGAATTTTATGAGCAGAAGGAATGTTTTCTTTGCCTGGAACAAGGAACTTGGGGTTTTTCAGGAGGACTGAATTTCTGAGATAAATTTCAAAGGATGATCTTAGAAAAGAAAGAAAGGAAGGTTGTTTTGAGAAGAAACAGCATAGGCACAAGCAAGGTACACAACATTTCATATAGCTTATGACACTACAGTTTAATGGTGCTTGAACATAGGTTGTGTGGAAGTGGCAAGAGATGAGGCTCATTGTTGAGCAGAAGAAAAGTGGGTAGAGGACACTGAAGGACAAAGTGTAGAGCTTGACCTCCATGTTGCATTATAAGTAAGCATTGAAAACATTTAGTAGATGAGTTAGATTCTATTGCTAGCCTGAAAATGAAATTTGAATCATGGAAAGAGAGATGGCAGTTGGGAAACTATTTAATACCCACCCACCTGGAAGATGATGAAGATGAGTGCTAATATGAGGGAAAGTGAGGAGAAGATGAACGTGGGAAATATTTAGAAGGTAAAATTGACAAAGGTTTGTGTTTCAATGATTGTGGATGTCTTATTGGGCAGAGACAATGCAAAAAAATGTGGTTGAAAGAATTTAAAGAAATTGAAATTAATCTAGTGAGAGAATAACATTTGCAGTGTTTCTAAATATGTGTGTTTCAAATCTGGCTGCACATAAGAATTACCTGGGGGAAATTAAAAAAAAACTGAGGCTTCATTCCCTCCTAAGACCAATTATATAAGAATCCCTAGTGATGGGATTCAGCATGTGTATTTTTAAAAAGCTTCCCTGGTGATTCTAATGTGTATGCAGTATTGAGCACCACTGTCGTCTAAATCATTTTCCAGATGTGCTTTTGACTTATAAAACAAGAGTAAAGGTGAAATGAAAATTATTAAGAATTAACTGTAACCTGTACTTATTATAGGAAGAATATAAAACCCAGTGCATACTTTCTATCACACAATTTTTATGAGGTAGACATTATTACCCAAATTATGCAGTTAGACAAACCAAAATTTGGGACATGGAAGTGAATTTCACAAGGTCATCCAGGTACTCAACAGAACAAGCTGGATGTGAACCAAAATCTGTCTAATTCCACATTTCACATACTAAAATTGCCTCTCTGCTAAATCTAAAGCCAGATAATTATGTTACAATTTATTCTTGCAATTATTTTTTTAGATATATATATTTTGAAGTGTTCTTCTTTCTCCCTGTAGGATTTTGGTAAATTCGATGTAAATATTTAATAAGCCGATCCAGCATATTTACAATAAATAGAAAAGTAGTCTTGGGGGGAAATGAAAGTTTGGCTGATAAGAGAGTTAGTAAAAATGAATGCCAATTCATGGATTTTTTTTTTTCAGAAACTTCAGAAATGCAGAAAAGTTCAAAGAAGAACATAGAAAATACCTTGTTCAAATCATCTAGAATTAATTATCAGTGATGTCAATTTCATGCCGTATTTCCAAAAGAATGACAGCTTTATGAAATAAGAGATTTATTTTTTTTTCTGTTTTGTTCACTAATTTCTTTATAGTGGGAGAACAATGACTTACGTACAATATATAGTATACTGAACATTCTGTATTAAATGTCCCCAGAGTAGTGTGCTTCATATTATCAAAACTCCATTTTAAAATTTCCCCAATGTAATAGAAATTTCTCTAGAGTATATTATGGAATAAATCTTCTTTACCATCTGTTGACTTTTTTTGCTTCAGAAATATGGATTATATTTTATGTTGAATTTCCTTTGTCTTCCATATGTATTACTTTATGTATAACTGCTTAATCAATTTGTCATTTTTCACCAATATTCAGTATTTTTTTTAAATAATAATTCAGTTTTATGTACCATTGTACTAATCCCTGGTGTTTTTAATTAACTTATTAACTCTTTAGTGCTATTTCTTTGGTTCTCAATATGTTTTAAGTTTAGAATTTTACTTTTTATTATATTTTGCTTTATTATCTCATCTTTAAGACCTCATGCTTTTATTTCATTGATCGATAGCATTTTCTTGGGTTCCTTAAATTTTCATGTTATTTTTTTTGTGTGTGTAATTTTTGTTTCTTTCTTCTTCTTTTTGTAAGCTGTAGTGTTTTAAATACTTTCTGCTTTATATCTTTTCATCTTGTTCATACTTGGGTGTTTTTATTCATATGTATTTTTTCATAATCTTTTGATTTACTTTACATTATATATCAGTTTGATTTTTCCCTCAGTTTTACTGTGAGGGCTAGGAATTTTGAGCTCTTTGACATTTCTGTAGCTAAAGAAAATGGTAAGATGGGAGGGATCTGTTTAGTGAGGATGTGTTCAGTTTTGTTATAATACCTGGACTCTGCTCTCCCCTCTTACTAGGTTAATTTTCTTTTTTTACACAATGGTGGATTCCACAAACTTATATGTTATATTTTATACCCTTACAGTGTGGATTGCTTTGCCAAGATTTAATTTTCTTCTTAGAAAACTGAACTCTTTGACTGCTTTCCAAACTTCACTGTTTTCTCCCTGGCAGCCAGTTTCAAAAGTCCAAATATCTACAGACTTCCATGTATCAGTTTGTCTGAAAATTTTGAAATATTTCCAAAACTTCATAGATTTAGTCATCTTGACAGTGTGTCAATGACTGTAGGGATGAAATCGTCTTTCTTTGTGCCATTCCAAAAGCATTTCCTGATTTATTTAAGGAAATTCTTGAAGTTAATTATACTTTGCATCTTTTTACTTTTTTTTTTCTTTTTGGCTTGGTTTGGTTTGGTAGTTATTGATATAACATTTTCCATACTCTTTAGTCTTTTTTTTTCCCCCAAACTATCTGTGTTTCATTTGGGAGGAAGAAAATTCCAAGGCTGTTATTTTTTAATTTACTTTTTCTTTAGAGATGTGAACCTATATTACTAGATTTAAGAGAAAGAACTAGATGAGACTGAGACGTTAAACTGTTGAAGAGTACAGGAGGCTACAAAAATTCTGTATGAGCAGAAAATCAGAAAATTCCTATCCATTTACCTTTATTAATTTAATTAATAAAGGTAAATGGATAGGAATAGCTTCATACTGGATGTGAATGTAAGTAAATTTCTAGGAGGGGATGAGAAATGTGAGTAATTTCATGTTTTAAAAATAAGATAAAAAATTTGGTGAGGAGAAAAATCAGGTATTGGTGGGTGGTAGAATGAATTGAATAAAAAGTAACTTGAGAGAAAATAGTACATTCTACTCTTTCCAGAAACTTTTTGATGTAGCTTCTATCTTTCTCCACACCTATCTATGCAGGCAATACAAACTTTGTTTCTTTTTTGTTTGTTTGTCTGATTGGCTTTTCCCCCACCCTTCCCTCTCTTTCCACTGTTAACCAGTTAGATGCTATCTGGAGTTTTAGAGGGCCCACAGCCTCTCTGCAAGTTGAGGTAATACTAAGTGATGTTGGAAGTATTGCACCATAAACTCAATTATTCAACTGAATAGAGGGGAAGCATTAGCACAGTTAAGAAAAAAATAATTTGTTTGCATTTGTCACATGTCTATGATATTGCTCAGTGAAACAGTTACTCTCCAAAGTATGATTTTCCTAGTTATACAACTAACTCTTGTTACCTAGACATAGGCTCAATAATGATAAGGTGAGTAAAAAAATTTAATTGTTCTTGGAATTATTAAAAAAGTCAGATATAAAATATCTTCATCTAAAAAATATATTCAGAAAATGTTGAAAACTAGGTAAATTTAGTTTTATATATTAAAAAGAGTACAATTTGCCTGGGTGGCTCAGTGGGATAAAGCCTCTGCCTTCAACTCAGGTCATGATCCCAGGGTCCTGGGATTGAGCCCCACGTCAGTCTCTCTGCTTGGCGGGAAGCCTGCTTCTCCCTCTGCCTCTCTGCCTACTTGTGATCTCTGTCTGTCAAATAAATAAATAAAATTAAAAAAAAAATAAAAAAGAGGGGTGCCTGGGTGGCTCAGTGGGTTAAGCTGCTGCCTTCGGCTCAGGTCATGATCTCAGAGTCCTGGGATCGAGTCCCACATCGGGCTCTCTGCTTAGTGGGGAGCTCTCTCTCTCTCTCTCTCTCTGCCTGCCTCTCCATCTACTTGTGATCTCTCTCTGTCAAATAAATAAATAAAATCTTTTAAAAAAAATAAATAAAAAAATAAAAAAGTACAATTCATTAATGTGAGGTATATAGCAAAAGATGCTCTGACTTTGGGAATTTTTAAGTATTGTATTTTTCATCATAGATAAAACTAATGTAATCACTTGTTTTCGGTGATAATATCTGTGGAAAAGTAAGAATCACATTTATCTCAACTATATCATGTCAAAATTCAGAAGACTGAAAAATGATCAAGAGCATTCATTTATTTACTTTTACTGTTGTCTGAATTCTGGCTTTCTCCTGCTCTTATGATGATTGAAATTATGATTAAGAAAAGTGAGGCATCATTGCTTGGGCTAGTGGCCCTGCATTTTTTTTTTTTAAATACACTACAGTGGATCTTTGCACCTAGATTTGTGAAGGGCTGATTTCCACAAGGGCATATTTGTTTTCTACATTTTTATTCCAGCATCTGGATAAGCTACAAGGCATTTAATGTGATCTCAAAGCCATTCATCCATCGAAACCCCCTATTGTGACAAACAATGAGAATAGGGAGCTGTTTCTTAAGCTTGAGGCACACATATACACTACTTGTCCTAAATTTTTCATTTGAGCACAACTGGAATGATTCATTTAAAAATATTTTGTCAGTTTAAATTAATTCCCGGAATCGGATACGAGTGGAGTCTGCTTTAAAAACACTGTATTAAAAAAAGAAGAGGAAGAACAAAGAAACACAGTTTTCACAAACTATCTGTGCACATACTATGAAATAACAACTCACTTTTGTATCTCTATGGACACTATATGATGTGCAGTGGGAATAGATTGCATATTTGTGATTGAGATGATTTTACATGGTGTCAGGAACTATCAATAGTTACCTTCTTCATCCTGATACTGTATACATCAATGGCATGAAAAAAAAATGAAGAAATAATTGTAATAGTTTTTTTTTTTTAAAGATTTTATTTATTTGACAGAGAGAGAGATCACAAGTAGGCAGAGAGGCAGGCAGGGAGAGAGGGGAGGAAGCAGACTCCCTGCAGAGCAGAGAGCCCGATGCGGGGCTGGATCCCAGAACCCTGGGATCATGACCCGAGCCGAAGGCAGAGGCCTTAACCCACTGAGCCACCCAGGAGCCCCAATAATTGTAATAGTTTTGCTGAAAATTAGAGATGTAATGCTTTATCAGATAATGTGGAGTAAATAGTGTTTTTAGTGTGTTAGTATTTATTTATGTATTTCTGACATATCTCCATATAGAAATGTGTTCTATGAGGAAGGAATACTTTGCAAATGAATGAGGTTAATAAGCTTTGCATTTAGGTTGAATGAAGAAAATGGTAGAAAATTATTTCAGAGAAGAAACTCAAGAAGATCATGAAAAAACTTGGAATTATACGCTACAAAGTTTTATCATATTTCTTTTTTAGCAAATGGAGATTCACTAAACAGTTTCAAAACAGAAGAGTCACTTATATAGTTAAATTTATATTTTTTGATAGCTCTTAAGATGATAGCATTGAGGAATAATATTGCTTTGTGGTGAGCCCAAAGGCAAAGAAACTAAGATATGAATGTAACATTACAGGTGAAATAATGAGGAGCATAGGCAAGAGGGACTCTAATCAAAGGAGGGTTAAAGAAATAGAATCAAGTGGACTTATTAACCATTAATTGAATAAGAGAGGTGTCTAGAATAACACCAGATTTTTGGTCTAGGTAGTAAAAGAATATTACTGTTAACCCTGATGAAAAATGGAAAGGTACCCATGGATTATTATGTGGAGATATTTAGTGGTTTATTATATAGATCTGAAACATAAGGGCAGATTTTGAAGTGAAACCAGCTGTGAGAACCACTCATCCATTTGTAGTAGCTAAACCTTGTGTGTTGTTGAAAAGGCATATATAGAAAAACAACAACAACAACAACAGAATACCAAAAAAAAAAAAAAAGGCAATCTAAATATGGACTCCGTTGATAATTAAATCACAAATAGGAACACAACTGGATTTATGAAAACCCCAGATTTATCCCTCCTTCCCATTCTACATGTCCATTTCCATTTAGTTGTTACCTGTCTTACGATGTGATTTTCAAAATACCAGTCTCCTTCTTTGCCCTCTGCTAAGGACTACATTGCTTGAGTTTCCATTGCAAAGGCGTTTGTTTCCTTTCATTCTGTAAATAATGCTTCCCTGGGAACCTCTTCATAATTTTGAAAGAAAGAGTACTTGTCCAAATGTACTGATTAATATTTCCCCAATGTTCTTCTCTTATTCATAAGGTGAGCCATAGTATTATATGGAGTCTTTTTCAGTGCCCTTTAGCAAAAAGTGATACACAGTATCACATAGGGTGAGTAATGTTGCCGTAACAAATCTCAGTTACTTAAAGGGAAAATATTTATTTCTTGCTCATTCTTCCTGCTGATGCCCTGCCCCATACCATCTTCACAGCAGAACTTTGTGATCATTTCTATTCACTTTTATTGTCCAAAGCAAGTCACATAGCTAAGTTTGATGTCAGTGGGCCAAGGATACATCCTTCCACAAGAAAAGGGCAATAAGTATATCAAACAATACAATCTGGCGCATATAATCTATGCTCGTTTATGTTATTACACTATCAAAAATACCTCTACCACATCTCTTTTCTACCTATTTTGTCCCTCTAACTTCCTCTCTTCTTAAGAACAGAGCATCCAGTGATTTTTTTTTTTTTTTTTAAGTGGGATGCCATATATTTTCTCACTATCTACAACTCTATTATGGTTTTATATTCTGGTAATTTTTTCCTTCAATATGCTACTAAAGTTTAAAGACCCTGCCTCTTGGTAGACATAGCAAACAGAGTCACAGTTAAGTCATTAGTCTGAATTTCAGCAGTGATTCACTTTAGTTGAGTTTACTTCCAAGAGGGATAGAATTTTTCCAAGCTAGGGTCTGCCTAATCTTTTATAAAAGATCATTGTCACAATGCCAGTTCAACTTTTCCACTGTTCGGTTCTTTTTGTTTTTGTTTTTGTTTTTGTTTTGTGAGACTGTTCTTAATATGTATATGGTGTTTAAAAACACCCCTGCTAGGTTTAATGTGCAAGTAATATTCGTGACTGCCCTTTGCTTTCTTTAATCTCTTTTGTATGTGAATGTAAATATCCTTCCTACCTCACGGTTTCCTCTTAAATATAAAAATAACATCAGTGTTCATCTCTTATTAGGTAATAAAATTGGCTAGATGATACTATTTTGTCATGGTATGGAAATAATGAAGAGATCAAATATTCTTATGTTTATTCTTCAAGATAGGAAATATTTAAACTGATTGAAATATATTTTTAAAATATCACTGATTCTTTTGCTAATTTAGTAAATTTCTAATTAAGTACTTATTTATAAACCACCCCCAAAATGATATTGTTACAGTATTAGCTTGAATCCAGTGACCTCTTTTGGTGATTTCAGAGTTTGTTTACTAACAACTTCATGGTCCTTTCTTAACCTAGCCCTCCCTCCTTTATGAGTTAATTTAAATGGGCTTGCTTTTCTGACTTTATATTATCAAATTTCCAGCTGATTTCCCTTCCTTTTTTCTAAACCTGTCTCTAAACAAAATGACTTCCTCTTTAACTAAAATGGAAGACCTACTTAGTATTTCAGCACTGAAATAATTCTGTATTTACAAATAACCCCATTCCCTTCAGGCTCATGAGTCAAAGCATTCTTGTTCCTCTCTAAAGCCTTTATTCTGTGCCTTGATCACAGTCCTGACTCTCCATCTATGCAATCATGATTTCTGCCTCAGATATTTCGCATAGTACTTCTCTTATTGCCTGTATTTTTCCAAGCCCACTATTTTTTTAAATTTTTTAATTTTTTTATAAACATATAATGTATTATTAGCCCCAGGGGTGCAGGTCTGTGAATCTCCACGTTTACACACTTCACAGCACTCACCATAGCACATACCCTCCCAAGGTCCATAACACCACCACCCTCTCCTTAACCCCCTCCCCCTGGTCCCCCTCAGTTTGTTTTGTGAAATTAAGAGTCTCTTATGGTTTGTCTCCCTCCCGATCCCATCTTGTCTCATTTATTCTTTTCCTACCCCCCAAACTCCCCACATTGCCTCTCCACTTCCTCATATCAGTGAGATCATATGATAGTTGTCTTTCTTTGATTGACTTATTTCGCTAAGCATAATACCCTCTGGTTCCATCCACGTCGTTGCAAATAAGCCCACTATTTTTGATGATTCTTTGTTTTACATTTATCCCCACTTCCCTAACTTCACCACCAGATTTCAATGAATATGAGTCAAGTAATAAAAGTTGGAAATTGATATTAAAATATATGGGCTAAAAAATAAAATAAAATATATGGGTTAGACAACTGCCAATATAGGATTTTAATATAAAGAAGATATGAAGAAAGAAACTATATTGCAAGGATAACTAACACAAAGTTTTTGTATAGTCTATTTGTATATGCTTCTAAAAAATATGTGTGCTACCATTAAAATTTATTTTTTAAGATATATTTATTTTAGAGAGAGAGAGAGAGTGAGCATGTTTGCATGAGTAGGGGGAGAGGCGGACGGAGAGGGAGAGAATCTCAAGCAGAATCCCTACTAAACATGGAGCTCTGACATAGGGCCTAATCTCTGGACCCTGATACCAAGACCTGGGCTGAAACCAAGGGTTGGACGCTTAACTGATTGAATCACCCAGGGGCCCCTAACATTAAAACATTTAAAAAAAAAATACACCATTACAGGCTAAAAAATATTTTATTGTTCTTTGACAATGTAGTATTGCCAAAGCAATATTGATAAGTGTTTTGGAAAACAATGTGACTACAGCAACAATTCTATGCATTCTCTAATAATTTAAGGAATTGTGAATTTTATAAAACTTAATAAATGGTCTTCCATGTCAAGAACAATTTATAATCTAGCTTCATCGGGAAGGATATTTACTTGATTTCCTATTTGAATTAATTTTTAATAAAGATATATAACTCAGAGTATGATATTACAAAATGATTATTTCAATTTTTTAAAAATAAGATTTATTAAAATAATTTACTCTGCAGTACATAACTTTTTAAGCTCAATTATTTCTCTAGGCTCAATGAAAATATTAAAGCCAAAGTATTCATGGGATTCTGAATGGCACAGAAACTGATTATTCATCACATTTCAGATTATTACAAAAGAAAGGGTATGTTCAATGGTTGAAAAGAGATATTTTGTGTTCATTGGAGGTACAAGTTATTACTTTGAACAGAGGATAGTTAAGGACACGTTACTTGTTTATTCAGCAAATGTAATTAAGACTTCACCAAGTGCCATGTGTTGAAGATATAAAAAAACAGCATCAAATTGTGTAATGTTAGTCGTGTGAGGTAAACCACAAAATCTCAATGGTTGATACAATGGAAGTTTATATTAATTTTTTCCCCTAGTGAGAAGTCCAAAACTACATTTCTAAACTTCAAGAGGCACTTTTCTTATTGTGGCACTTAGGGAACCCATTTCTTCTAGTGTTCAAGTCACCATTGTCATAGGCATCATGCCAGGAGAAGGCAAAACAGCACAGAAGATGACAAGGAAAAACCATATGGACAAGGCCTTGAAAATATGTCTATCATTTGTACCCACACACCATTAGTTAAAACTTAGAGCTACACCAATTACAAGAAAGGCTGAGAAATATTGTCTAATCTAATTTTGTGCCCAAGAAGGAAAGAAAATAGGTTTTGTGAATGACTAGTTTATATCTGCCACAAAGATAAATAATACATAGTATCTTAACTTCAAGGAACTCCATCTGTTTGCATAAACTGGCAGATGAACATAGTACAGAGTGACAACTTTAATAAATATAAGTAAATGAAGCTGTTACAACAGAGTGGAGATTCAGTTAGTTGTTGGAGCGTCTGGAAGGTCTGGCAGGGTGGAGTCCATTATTTGAAAGAGGCTGTAGAGAAGGTGATTCTTGAACTGAATTTTGGTGAAAAACATGTTCACCAATCAGATGATACCAGAAACAAGAGAACTTTAAATCAGTGAAAAATTAGGAAACGGCATTGGGGTCATGTACATTAGGATACGTGGAATTGTCTATATGTTTGCAATAATATGCACAGCAGCTTTCTGCCTGGAATTATTTTTTGCTTATATATAACATTGCTGTTCTTACTTAATTTGGAGATAAATTCACTTGACATGCTTTTATCATCTTTTATTTCTAACTATTCCCAATTATTTAAATGAAATAATTGTAAACGGAATATAGTTGGAATTTATCATTTCAATTTAAACCCAAGATTTGCTCTTATGAAGTTGAATTAATTGCTCTAATTTAAATATTTTGAACTATAATACCTTGCTTTGTATTTTTTACATTCTGAAAATTTCCATTTTTTTATACTTCATATAAATCAAGTTAAATTTTCTTTAATATTTACTGGTGACTTGAAAAATGGTTATCTGTAAACAATCAAATTCATTTATTACATATATATATAAATTATCTAAGGACAAAGAAAATTATATCAGTTTAGTTTCCCTTACATGAGATAAATATGAGACTGACGCGCTACCTACTGCGCTAACGAGGCACCTTACATGAGATAATTTAGCATCCCTTTTGTATTTTTATGATCTACAATTTAATTCATTAGATTAAAATGATATTAATGATTAGGTATTTAAACATATCATTACACTTAGTACTAATATAATATTTAAAAATACTCTTTGGCTTTTCAATTTAATTTAAATTTATAATGATCTGTATACAATTATATCGGTTTCTACATATTACTGGGCTCTGTTTATTTCATCTCTTGATTACTTCTGTTTTCCATTTACTTCCTAACTTTACCCATCTTAAATATTTTTAGAATATTTTTGATATTTTTAAGAATAACATTTAAAATGTTAGTTTTGGGATATGAACATAAAAATGAAAGTTTCATATCCCGTCCTCACTCTAAAAACTTAAAGAACAGTTTTGTAATTATCTACTTTCCCAGTTTTTTAGGCTATTTCCCTTCATTTTTAGACACCTCATGTTCAGTGTCTTCTCCAAAATCAGTCATATAGTATCAAATAAAATAACGTTTTAAAGTCTGAATCATCGTTTTCTTTTTGGATGGCAGCCATGAATTTATAAACATTGAACATTATATCAAAAACTAATGATGTGCTATATACCTCGGTTAATGAATTTAAATTTAAAAAAAACCACTTTAAATGTAAAAAAAATTAATAAAAAATAAAATAAAAATTAAAAAAAATTAAACATGGAGCACAAAAAACACAGGGCAGTGCCTAACTAGAGTAGAAAGAAACTCAATTGCAGGTATGTTTTCTGTAAAGGTAGTTTACCAGTCATTACCCAAAGCTTTATTTATTTATTTATTCAGCCTGCTGCTGCTAGACCTTTTATACTGAAATAAAATGGTATTGTGGGACAACTTTCTTCTGCTATTAGCCATTTTTTTTTTTTAAACAGAATTTTGTCTCCTTAAAGATTCAGTCCAGAGTTTCTTCTGGAGACTTTCGTCTGAATTTCAATAAACTGAGTTTGTAAGCCAAATTCTAAGTAAAACTGTGATCCATTTTTTGGCACACTTCTGATGTGAATTATTCAGAGATATCTCCAGGATCAGACACTCCCCACTGAACTTCCTCTTTGAAGATATTTTTTTGAATACAAAATGGCCTTACCTCACTTGGTTTAAATACAAATAAATTTGAAGCTTTTGAAGACTAAGATATTGTAACAATGTTCCTGGAATTAGGATCAAGTTACACACTCTAGCATTTAATTTTGTGCTTTATTCCAATGTACAACGGGACAGATTCCAATAGCAAAGAATGCCAGTTTCAGTAGCACCAAGAAGATATTTAGACACAATCTCCTGAAGTAAAGCTGCCTTATTTTCTCAGCTTATTGACAGAATGTATATTTAAACTCCCATGGCTCTGAGTGTCATATTGTAACTTGGCTTTATTCAAAGCTAATAACAAGTAAATAATAATCTTCCAGGAAATAACAAATAATTGCTTGGTATTTGTGGTACCTGAAAAAGTCACAGTTCCTACCAACAGTGATTTTTCATGTATCAGTATCATATGTTAATATTCACATTTTGGAATGATAACCTTTACTAGCTAGAACAAAGAAGGGACTTCAGTATTTTTCTGTATTACAGAAACAGAAATGTGTGTTATTATCCTTACGTAGCAAGTAAAGCTTTGTGTTAAAAAGGGACAAATCACTCATGTTTTCTTTCTTTTCTTTAAATATTTTATTCACTTATTTACTTGAGAGAAAGAGAGAGCACATGTGTGCACAAGTGGGGGGAGGGGAGGAGCAGAGGGAGAAGGACCAATAGACTCCACACTGAGTGCAGAGCTTGATACTGGAATTGATCTCTCAATTCGGAGATCATGACCTGAGCCGAAATCAAGAGTTGGATGCTTAACCAACTGAGCCACCTAGAACACTCATGTTTTCTTATTGAGAGTGCTGGTTTCATATACAATCCATGATGAATTTCCACTTTTTACTATTATTTCATTATTGCAAGGAAGTTACATTGGCAGCCAAATAAAGCCTTTGTTAGTTCAATTTGAATCAGACTAGAATAACTGATATATTTTGTTGTGTATCTACACTGTATATAACCAGTTTTCACTTTCACTTTAATTATTAGATTAATTATAAGACTATTAAAATTATCACTATCTTCCACTATCAGAGTAAGGTGTAGAGCCAATTTTTTGCAGGTAAATCAAAGAGACAGCCAATAGTATCTCCTAAATGGAGATAAACTCTCTCTTCCCTGAAGTATCTTGCCACTCTATGGGTACAAACTTAGAATGGCCACTCATGAGACTGGTGCTTGGTGCCAAAAAAGCCAGAACTTGGTGCTGAAAAACTATATCATGGCATCAATATAAACATATGCATGTGTGCTTCTCTTCAGCATCATTCCTCCGATTATGATATTGGCCATGTGTATGACCCACTGCCTCGCAGTCTCTCATAGCTTCTCATAAGCAAGGGCAAAGAAGGCATGAAATTTGTCTTCAATATGAGTCTTCATCAGAATGTCATCTATATAGTTCTATAGTTTAATTTTGACTTCAAAGAATCAAGTATACTGCTGTAGACGGTTGTTGGGTTGAACTGGAATTCAATTACCAAATTGTTGTGTCTGTGCAATTTATGTTTAAGTTCTTCATAGCTGTGCCTTTGTTGAAAGGACCCAAGATACATACTTGGTATTAGCCTTAAGTGACAGAATATTTGCCACCCATGGAAACCTTGGTTTTCTCCTCTGATTCATTAGATAGCTTCAAGACCCTTTTACTTATAATCTGCACAGAACATTTACCCAATATTCTACCTGTTGCTGCCACAAAGAACTACAGAATGGCTCTCATTCTCCACCATATTTGCCCAGACATATGTATTTCCAAGTTTAATTCTGACTTGGCTAATTCATTTATTCACTAAACAATGTTAGTAAATGTTTCATCTTTCAATTTGAGAGTAATAGTAGTATATTTTTCAAAATATATTACATTGTTTTTCCTTTGGATGCTCACAGAGGAAATAGTTTATTTAAGTATAGAATCTTCAGAAAATTACCCTTTCTACTCTAAACATTTTAGATACTGATTATACTGTTTTGACCATCTTCTGGAGTTTGATGGTGTAGATAAAAATTCTAAATCTACTGTGATTCTGCTTTTGTGTCCTACATATATTCTTGGAGATAGTTGTAAGATTTTGTTGTTTAGCCCCAAAATCATAATTGTGGAAATATTTTCTTCTCTTTTAGCGTTGATTATCAAATTTGTTTGGATTATTCTGGCTTTTTCTTTGGGAAAACATTTCAACTTGAATATTTGTTCTCCATTCTGTCTTTATCCCTCATAATATTTTCACCACTCTTTGTTTTTTCAGATGATATAGATAAGCCATTATAATTGTTTTGTTAAAAACTAATATTTGAATGAAGAATATTTACAAGTCTAATCTTGGAGGTATCTGCATTTCCCATCTTCCATTTCTATTACATACAAACACTTGAAGATTCCTTAAAATCTTTGATAAGATTGATTAATAATGTGTGCAACTGTTCCCGGTATTTGGCAGTATTTATTAAGGAAAAAAGATCATTTACCTCTTTACACAGGTGCAAGATCTATCTAAATCTCCCAGTGAACCAAAGGATACACCAAAGTTGAATCTTGAAAAAAAGACCCTGTGATATAGTTTCTGCTACAAAGATCAAGGATCTTGCCACTTTAGGACAAACTTTAACCCTTGACCCTCTACTGGTCATTTCCCTCCCTGTTTAGTCACTGTTTGCTCTAAAGAACCTGCTCTCCTGTCCTGACAAAGTTAGAATTTGGCCCTCCATGGGCACTTGGCAATCAGCTATCAATGATGGTAGCTGGAAGGAGGCCATTTCCTCAAAATTCATCTCCTAAAAGTCAATTACCTGAATGGCTGCTTCATCTTTTGATAAAACTAATCTGCTAAATTTAATTAACATAGAGATTTACTAACATTATACCATTAAATATTAATAGGGTAATTTGGATATATGACAACAGTTTTTCTCTCTTCCTTCTGGTCTCCTGTCTTTTGGAATCAATACTCAGTTATTTAGAGGGGGAAAAAAAGTAAGGTCAACTGAAACTTCACAGAAACCTTTAGTATCCCACTGAATTACTGTGTTAATTAATGTGAATTACAATACACTCTATACTTATTATGAGTTACAGGAAATCTTATAAATAATTTAAAATAACAAGTAAGTTAATTAAATTGGTTATTGGGCAATTGAGTTTCTATGAATTGGCTATGGCTAATTGCCTTTTGCTAAATTAGCTAGATTTAGAGCGGCTCAACTCTAACTAACTAACCCTGAATTCATCATCACATTCTGTTGGCTTCTGCTTCTCCCACAGGAAAGGCCTACACATCCTGATTGGCAAATATCTCCCAGTTAGAGAAGTTCAGTGGTTTTGGCTGAGACCAATTTGTAGTCACATACCAGTATGTATTTTTTGTTTAAGATAAAAATCCAATGGGCAACTCTTTGTTCTATTTCTAATTATTTTTCCATTCTTGAAGAACATTGTTAAATCCTCATTTGGATACTGGAACATCCAAAATTCTTATAATTAAAATTCATTCTGTTTTTTTTCAACTTAGATATCAACATGGGCGTATTAATGGCATATGGGGAAAGAGAATATTTTCTCTTTTAGAGTACTACCTCTGTTTAAGACACTAACTTTTCACATATTATAACATTTGCTTTTATCTTAATTTTTCTTCATGTTCTTCATTATGTTTCATTAAATATAATGTATTCATTTTTGAAAAAAATGCTCAGACAAGATATACATTCATATTTTAAACCTAAGGGTGCACATTAAAATTTAATGAAAATGTAAAATTTACCCCTGAGAGAAGATAGTATTTGGTTAAATATTTGTTGGCAAATTTGCTGTACTAAAATATTAGTTGACTAACATATTCTCAAAATGGTGATTGCTGTTAGGTAGATGAAAACATCATGACACTTTGAAAGGCTGCCTTATATTTGTTACTGTTACCAGGACAACGGTCACTATTTATGGTCCCTGGAGTTGACAAGTTAATTAATGAAGGAAAAAGATCAGAATGGCTTGTATAACTTAGGAGATTTCATTATCTTCATAAGCTAATAAGCTTCAAAGAAATGTGCTCCCTGATTTCTCATGCTCATCCTGAAGAAATACATTTATTTTTTAAATCTGAGGTTAGTAAAATCACACACACACACACACACACACACACACACCCCGAGGTACATATATACACAAATATACAATTTCTTCCATCTTTTATTTATGTTAAGTTAAATTCCAGGAAGAGTCTCTGGAAATCCTCTCTGTCTTCTAACATGAGAAGTTACTTTGTTACCTCTTAAGTTTGCTCTTCAGTGGGGTGTTAGTAAGCTCTGGCTGCCATAACAAAATAAAGACTGGTGAGTTAAGCAATAGACATTTATTTATGTTTTCACAGTTCTGGAGGCTGGCAGCCCAAGATCAATCATGTCAGCAAGGTAGGGTTCCAGTGAGACTTTCTTCCTGACTTATGAATGGCAGGTATCTCACCATGTCCTCCCATAATTGAGAAAGAGCAAGCTTGCCAGTATCTCTTCTTATAAGAGCACTAACTCCATCATGAGTGCCCTATTCTCATGAACTCATCTATCCTTAATGACCTTCCAGAGACCCCATCTCCAAATATTGGGGGTTGGGCCTTCTGCATGTGAATTTTGGAGGACACATTCAGTCCTTCACAAGTACCTACCTAAAGTAATGTCATATTTAAATTAGATATAAATAGGTATTCTGACACTAAATCCTTGTCTGTATCAGCGTTGATCAATAGAACTTATGTAATGATAGTATTACGCTGTATCTGCACTGTCCAATAAGATAACTGCAGCTAGCCACATGTAGCTACCGAACACTTGCAATGAAGCTAACAAATGCATTTCAGTTTTGTGTAATTTAAACAGCTTTGTGTGTGGTTAGTGACTACCCTATTGGATAGTACACTCTTAGTCCTTTCTCTGACCAATATCAATATGTCAGATATATAGGTACAGCTATTAGATACATATAAAAATAGGTACTACAGACTAAATATGGCATTTAATATATAAAAACAATTATAACAGAACTTGATGAATTGAAACAGGAAGAAAGTGATATCTATTGTGTGGAATAAAAGATATAAGATATAGGCTAAACAAAATAGAAATATTAATTTTGAAAATATAAGTGTTTATAGGATATCAAAAAATGAAAATGTAACCTAATAAATGCTGTGAAATATATTTAGAAATATGAGAATGATGTCCTGCAATAACAATTATTTGATTATTTATTAGCATATATGCATTCATATACATGTACAAATATTTATTTGTACATGTAAAGCATAGTTAAAATATCAACTCATTATAGAAGCATCACGATATCTTTACATTTTGGAAGGCTACTTTCTGGGTTAATGTCAATTTATCTTTGAGTTGAATGATATTATAAACAAAGAGTTTTTAATAATCCTAAAATTTGTAAAGTTATGCATGCATTTTATGCTAATTAAATCATATGAAAATACAGAGGAACTTACAAATAAGTGTCAAGCACAACATTATCCCCGGAGACTGCAAAAATGAATAAGAATTACTTCTTGGATTCAAAATCATAGACTAGCTGAGGAAATATATATGTAAACAACAAATTTATTAATATAGTATCATAAGTGAAATTATAATGCCATATCCAGGGTTCATTGGTGTTAAAAATGAAGGGGATTAGTATACTTTATGCATGAGACATGGAAGTGGCTTCCAGAGAAAGAGTTGTAAACTTGCTTCTTTTACCAGTCACTGATGAAGTATTCTTACTGTCATTCCCAGGCAGAATTAATTACCCTTATCTTTGTACTCTTATGTTTTAATCATACTCGTAGTAAAATAGTTTTCATTCTGTGCTATATATCATCAATAGTCTGGTTTCTTGTTTGAATAATAAATTCCTTGAAGTAGTGCAGCATTTCCTTATCTGTTTGTGTACATCCAACACCTAAGATTGTTGGAAAGTGTTAATGTTTGAAATAAATATATAAGACATTCAAATGAATAATATATATATATATATATTTAGCATGTATATTTAGTAAAATATATTTTATTTTCATAAAACATCACTAATTCAGAATAGCAGACAAAGCATTAAAATAAGACATGAAAATAATTAAATTTAAATTACACTTAGCATCCATATTCATCAGCGATATTGGTCTGAAATTCTCCGTTTTGGTAGGGTCTTTGCCTGGTTTGGGGATCAGGGTAATGCTGGCTTCATAGAAAGAGTCTGGAAGTTTTCCTTCTGCTTCAATTTTTTGAAACAGCTTCAGGAGAATAGGTGTTATTTCTTCTTTGAAAGTTTGGTAGAATTCCCCAGGGAATCCATCAGGTCCTGGGCTCTTGTTTTTTGGGAGGTTTTCGATCACTGCTTCAATCTCGTCACTAGATATTGGTCTATTCAGGTTGTCAATTTCTTCCTGGTTCAATTTTGGGAGTTTATAGTTTTCCAGGAATGCATCCATTTCATCTAGGTTGTTTAGCTTATTGGCATATAACTGTTGATAATAACTTCTGATGATTGTTTCTACTTCCTTGGTGTTAGTTGTGATCTCTCCCTTTTCATTCATGATTTTATTAATTTGGGCTTTCTCTCTTTTCTTTTGGATTAGTGTGGCCAATGGTTTATTGATCTTATTGATTCTTTCAAAAAACCAGCTTCTAGTTTCATTGATACATTTATTGTATCTCTGGTTTCTACCTCATTGATCTCAGCTCTAATCTTGATTATTTCCCTTCTTATGTGTGGAGTTGGTTTGATTTGTTATTCTCCAGTTCTTTAAGGTGTAGAGACAGCTGGTGTGTTCTGGATTTTTCAATTTTTTTGAGGGAGGCTTGGATGGCTATGTATTTCCCCCTTAGGACCGCCTTTGCTGTATCCCATAGGTTTTGGACCGAAGTGTCTTCATTCTCATTGGTTTCCATGAATTGTTTCAGTTCTTCTTTGATCTCCTGGTTGATCCAAGCATTCTTAAGCAAGGTGGTCTTTAGCTTCCAGGTGTTTGAGTTCCTTCTGAACTTTTCCTTGTGATCGAGCTCCAGTTTCAAAGCATTGTGATCTGAGAATATGCAGGGAATGATCTCAGTCTTTTGGTATTGGTTGAGTCCTAATTTGTGACCCAGTATGTGGTCTATTCTTGAGAAGGTTCCATGTGCACTTGAGAAGAATGAGTATTCTGTTGTTTTAGGGTGGAATGTCCTGTATATATTTATGAGGTCCATCTGGTCCAATGTGTCATTCAATGCTCTTGTTTCTTTATTGATTTAGACCTCAATGTGAGACAAGAATCCATCAGAATCCTAGAGGAGAACATAGGCAATAACCTCTTCGATATCAGCCACAGCACCTTCTTTCAAGATATGTCTCCAAAGGCAAAGGAAACAAAAGTGAAAATAAACTTTTTGGACTTCATCAAAATCAAAAGCTTCTGCACAGCAAAGGAAACTGTCAAGAAAACAAAGAGGCAACCCACGGAATGGGAGAAGATATTTGCAAATGACAGTACAGACAAAAGGTTGATATCCAGGATCTATAAAGAACTCCTCAAACTCAACACACACAAAACAGATAATCATATCAAAAAATGGGCAGAAGATATGAACTGACACTTCTCCAATGAAGACACACAAACGGCTATCAGACACATGAAAAAATGTTCATCATCACTAGCCATCAGGGAGATTCAAATTAAAACCACATTGAGATACCACCTTACACCAGATAGAATGGCCAAAATTAACAAGACAGTAAACAACATGTGTTGGAGAGGATGTGGAGAGAGGGGAACCCTCTTACACTGTTGGTGGGAATGCAAGTTGGTGCAGCCACTTTGGAGAACAGTGTGGAGATTCCTCAAGGAATTAAAAATAGAGCTTCCCTATGACCCTGCAATTGCACTACTGGGTATTTACCCCAAAGATACAGATGTAGTGAAAAGAAGGGCCATCTGTACCCCAATGTTTATAGCAGCAATGGCCACGGTTGTCAAACTGTGGAAAGAACCAAGATGCCCTTCAACGGACGAATGGATAAGGAAGATGTGTTCCACATACACTATGGAGTATTATGCCTCCATCAGAAAGGATGAATACCCAACTTTTGTAGCAACATGGACGGGATTGGAAGAGATTATGCTGAGTGAAATAAGTCAAGCAGAGAGAGTCAATTATCATATGGTTTCACTTATTTGTGGAGCCTAACAAATAGCATGGAGGACAAGGGGAGTTAGAGAGGAGAAGGGAGTTGGGGGAAATTGGAAGGGGAGGTGAACCATGAGAGACTCTGGACTCTGAAAAACAATCTGAGGGGTTTGAAGGGGTGGGGGTGGGAGGTTGGGGGAACCAGGTGGTGGGTATTAGAGAGGGCACGGATTGCATGGAGCACTGGGTGTGGTGCAAAAACAAGGAATACTGTTATGCTGAAAAAAAAATTTAAATTACACTGTTTTACATTTTTGTTGCTTAAAATTTTGAAGAATATTCATATGATTTATGAGCTATGTTACAGTAAATTTGATTCTACTAAACTGTATTCTGAGGGAAATACATTTAGTTTATTCTTTCCATAGAAAAAATGGTTTTATCTTCATAAAATTAAATATGTGGATGGTCATTTCTTATCTCATGATAGACTTCAAAATTATGTAAAATAAGGAAGAACATTTTTCATCAAACATTATGAAGATAAGTAAGTTTTACAGATAAGAATGTATTTATTAGAGACTTAATATATACAGATGAATCTATGGAAAAATTAAATAAAACCACCACCCAAACAAATGCTTTTAGAAAATGCATGGAGTAACAAAGCATACATATAAAAATAAAACCCATAAAGTTTCAAGTGCAGTAAAGAGTACAGTACTCAGTGAAAGCATTTTTATCTTCTTAAAGATAAGCATTTTAATATTAGCTTGAAATCTATGTTTAAACACTATGATTTTTTAAAAAAATAATTCTATCATGAGCTTGCTTATTCTTCAGTTCTCACTTGGAGGCCTTGTTACTGAGGTGGAAAGGTGTGTCAATGGTTCTTGAATTACCTTTGAAATAAGAAATATCTGTAATCAAGAGTAAATATGCAAACTGGTTTTGTTCGGCTATTGAATATAAGTAATCATCCATTTAAAATCTCAATATCTCAGCATTTTAATTTTTGTCTTTTTATAGACCCATGTAAAGTACATTCTCTTGTCATTAGCTAATAGCCCAAACAATTTTACCATTGTTCATTTTGAGTTACAGGCACATAAAATACACATCAGATAACATAGTGCAGGTGCTCAAACTGTAAATATGGGAAGTCCCTTAAATATGAAACGAACACAGCTGACTATAAAATCTTTTTATACAACCTTTCTTCAAGGTAATCAGGTCTTCCTATGCCATGTGCTATGGCAATAAAAAACTTAACTGGTATCCCTTGTCTAGAATTCTAAGAAAACTGCAGCTGTTCATCAAGAGCATTTTAGTTTTTACCAGAGCTGCAGCTGTAATACACATAATTCATGTGGTACATTGGAGCTGTCCATCTGCTGGGTGCTGTATACACGGTTGACTAATCATCTGTAATAGAATTCCTGTCTAGTTGTTTGTGCATAATACCATATTCTAATGACTCCAGATCATTTATCCTGCATGGATTTTTAGAGCAAAGCATCATGCTACTTCCTCTGGAGAAATGCTCTGAAAACAGTATGAGAAAGTAATTTCACTAGAAGCAGAAACAAAACCCTGGACATTTCAAAGCATTTCTCTTAGTATCAATCAACTATCAAACCACTAATATGGACTTACATAAGTTTAGAATTATATGAAGTAGTAGTGTTCCTGAGGTCTTCCAATATAACTTGATTTGGTTGATAATAAAAAATGGCAAGCCCTAACATTTATTGATTGATCATTATGAGTCAGGGACATTCTAAGAACATATATGTAATAGTTTATGTAAGACTTCCAACAACTTTTTTTATTTCAGAACTATTATTATATTGATTATAATAATTATACTAATTTAGGCCATTAATGCAATTATCCTCATTATGCCTCATTATGTATGCCACTATTATTAAATTTTAAGAGGAAATGGCAAGTGGAAAAACAATTATTTGCCCTAATTATTCACTCATACAGCAAATGCTTAATTTTAATTCACAGATTCATATTCCAGCCACTTTGATGTATGCTTAGATAACTATAATTGACAAGTTTAACTTGTACTCTTTTGATCTTAGGTAATAAAGCAATTATAATGTAATATGATAACAGGAGTACAGAATGTTGTCCGTGCCCTCAACTATACTGTACTGGAGCTCATGTGTTTGTTTTTGCTGATTCAGTGTGTCTATTTCTGTTTGGTAACAGCATCTTACTTTAGGGGAACCCCTCTCCCAGTTCTCTCAGTTTACACAGTTTGAAAGCAAACACACCTATCCTCCAAGGTCAGAAATAAACATGTAATATATATTAGAACATTCCATTCTTCTGATCACAGTGATTAGTTTACATGTATAATAAGCCAAGTCTGAGCCAAAATGACGTAGTTTTTGGCAGATGTTAAAAATCAAGTGGAAAGAAAAGTCCTCTTTTCCTTTGCTCAAGAAAATAAGAGGAGACTAAGCTGGAACTGTTGGGGTCCCTACTACTGAGAGAGCTGCAGAGGACAACAGCCTCCACAGAAGAAAGATATGAGCCTAACAGGGACAGAGATACCAAGTCCTGGTAATGTTATGGAAAGATTGGATCCAGCTGTGCCCTAAGCCTTTTCTGGATCTGAATATTTAGTTGTATCAGCAGAACAACAACAACAACAAACTCAACCTATATTTCCCTGAAACAGTTTAATCTGGTTCTCTGCCCCTTTGCAGTCAAAAGTCCTGATAATTACACATAAATACAGCTACGGCCTGGAGACTTGGGAAAGACATTGAAACTTACACATGAAAACATGTAATTAAGCAGATGGAAAAGAGAGAGAAGAGTTCAGAGGGAAGGAAGGGGGTACACAAAAGAATCATTTTTTGAAAACTCAGAGAGGGGAAAGAGAATAAACCATACTCATCCAATCTTTTATAATCATGCAGTGTGGTCTATGTGCTGTAGTAGTTAGTTGCTGGCTAACGGGTACTAATCAAGATAAAGAGAGTCCTTATTCTTACCTAGCTCAGTCAACATTTATTAGGTACACCTAAGGTCATACAATACATTTACAAATGTTGAAACAATCTAACTTTCATTCTTACTCCAGCTTAGAATTTGAGAAAATAAAGGAAACAAATGAAGCTAGACACAAATTTCAAATCATGCAGTAACAGGAAAATTCTGTTTTGTTGGTTAGTTGTATGGATCTGATCTTCAGAAAATAGTTATTGGCTATAAACACAATCAGTGACTTAGCCAGACAAAAAACAAAACAAACAAACAAACAAAATCTTTGATTCCCATTGTTGTTGTTGCTGCTTTCCACAGCATCATTCATAAACATATCAAAATTTATAAATATTATTTATTCTTGTAAGCTTTAGAAAATGCCAGCAATAACTCAGAACTTCAGATACTTTGTTTATTTTACTGTTACTCCCAAGTCTCTTTGCACTAAAGGAACAAAAATGTGGATCCACCTTTCTGATGAGAGAGGGAGAGATCCCACCTCCCTCCCTCATTTCTGTCTCTTTTTTTATTCCTCCCTTGCATGTTTCTTTTTTCCCCAACATTTAAATCAATTAGAATATTTTCTTGCTTTCAAGTAAAATTTAAAGTATCCGTTTAAGCCATCCATGGGATTATGGAGGTAATCATACAATATAAAAATTGTATTTCTTCTTCAGTTGATCTTGACATCCTGATTATATAGATAAATTAGTAATTTTAATTGATGACACAATGATATATAGTATGGTAAAAGTCTAAAATAAGATTTAGGAAACTGAGCAAACCTATACTAATAACAGTAACTTGTTAAGTTATTTAAAGAGAACACAATTTTGTCCCAATTGACAAGGAATCCCTGGGACTTTCAGAAAAATTGTTATTAAATGACTTAAATTTGTGACAAACCTCCAAAAATGTGACTCCTGGGAAAGAGTTGTTTAGAATGTAAACAAATTTGCTTTACCAGCAGTTTTATAGAAATATTTAAATAGCAATAATTGAAACAAACCTCTCCTATGTATTTTTATAAGTTTTCCAGAATTCCATTTAACAACTTTTATACTTAGAATTTGGAAGACAACTTAGGCTTGCCAAGTTATTACTTCACTTTTGTTTAACATATGCTTTGGGATTTTAAAAACTGGCAAGAGATCTAGTATTCATTTTTCTTTCTTTTTTTTTTTTTTAAGATTTTACTTATTTATCAGAGAGAGAGCATGTGAGTGAGTACACAAGCAGGGGAAGAGACAGGCAAGTGGAGAAGCAGGTTCCCTGCTGAGCAAGGAGCCTGGTGTGTGATTCGATCCCAGGACTTTGGGATCATGACCTGAGCCAAAGGCAGGTGCTTAACCGACTGAGCCACCCAGGCATCCCTCATTTTTCAGTAATACTTTAGAAAAGGCCCTAGTTAATCCAACACCAGCATTTATTCTTACTACTTTCCAAAAGTAGTACCCATGAGTTCACGTTTAAGTCCTTCAGTCGTTTTAGGGTGTGGATAGTTTCCTACATTATATTAATTCATTTTAAGAGTTATATTATAGTTAATATGATGTTAACATTAATATGAGTCAGGTGCCTTCTATTAACAAAACAAAATTTTTTTGCCAGTTTGCTCTTTTATTATAACTCTCCTCGCAGGTTTGTTCTAACCTATGCGATGAAATCATATGAAATAGCAAGGTTCTGCTCATGAGGACATTCTCTTCTCATTCTACAATCTCTCTGTGTAGTTTTACCACAGCTTCCAGTCCTCCAGCTTCCTCATGTGTTTAAATCTCTGATCTTAGCCTCTCTACTAAGACAAAGACATGACTATCCAGTCCTCTGGTGGACTATTCCAAGGCACCTCAAATGTGAAATCTGCAAAGTGAAACTTAATGATCTTTCTTGTCAAGATTCGTTCCTCATCCAAATAAATGGCAGCGTTGCTCATATTTTTCCACTGCCAGAAACCTAGGAGTTACCATTGATATTTGCTTCCCATACCTATTCTGGTCAATCTCTCACATTTAATCACTCAAGTGTCTCTCAAATCCAATTAGTTTCACCTCTGCTGTCATTACCCTAGACCAAAGCTGTCATCAACTCCCACAAAGATGACTTCTTATAATACTCTTTGATTGGATACACTAAATACTCCTGTCTCCTCAAATCCAACCTTAACCCTCCACGTCAAATTTTGTCTTAAAAAAGTTAAATGGCATTTGCCACTTTTAGGAAAAATAAAGCAAAATCTTACAGGTAAATCCAGCCAGGTTGCTTCAGTTCTTTTTCTTTTTTCCCAGTTACCATGCAAGATTGTACACTCCGTAGTATCAGAATAATATCACCCATGAGATATGATGATCTTATAATACCTATTCCTCCCCTCTAGAGGTGGCATCTATGTTTTCACCCATTGGATATGGTCAGACCTCTGAACTTGATCTTAGGTTGTTGGTTACCATAGCAGATTCTATACAATGACCTCAATCTCTAACTCTGCTTTCCCCCACCCTCTTAGCTAAAAGAGTAAATCAAAACTAATATTGCTTCCTATGGATGGATTGGTAGAGAAAACAGTCCCTTTTATATATCATTTTATTTCATTAATCAGTACCTCCGCTGAAGCTGGATGGATCCTTCAGAATGACTGTAAACTCTCTCAGACTCAGATAAGTAGTGGCTCTGATTGCAGATGCTGGGCTGGACTTGGTATCGTGGCTAGAGCAGATTAACATGGGTGATGTACATAGTATGCCACTGACCTGGTAACTTTTTATTTTTACTATTCCTATTAGGGAAAAATGATCAGAACATTTTTGCTTATATTGGAACATTAAAAATATTTATTTATGTTTTTTTCCTCAGGGTGAGTTGTTTCTCCGGTTCTCTGTCAGAAGAAGATCATGTGAACAATTCCAAAGAACATTTTGTTGATAACATCAAGCTTATTAGAATAAACAGGAGGCAGCAAGTACAGTTCAGGTCTTGATAAGATGCATGTACTCCTAAAATAAGAAAATAACTCTAAGGAGATTCAGGGACCTGGCATTTCTGTGAAGTTTCTAGGGGTCCATTGGTCAGGAGCCTAAGGGGATATGTCCTTCAGATTAAAGACAAACTGCTCCTTCTTGCACCTCCTGTAGTAAAAAAGGCTACCTTAGCCAATTGACTTAAAAATGTAGGTCCATGCTAAGTTTCTGGCTCTCCAGGTAAATCTTATTTTACCCAAATTTTGCTTTTGTCCTTTTCACTTTCCTAATATACTAAAGAACTTACTTATTTTACTATATTGACCATTGCCTGTTTTCTCCAGCCAGAGCGTGAGGTCTCCAAGGGCAGTGATCCTTAAAATGTGTCCCAGATCCTTCTATGTTTCTTTATAAATGAATCTTAAATTTAGTGCAGTAGAAAACAAGGTTCAATTAAATGCTATTTTAAATGGGCAATTATATTCTGGTATCAGAAGTGTTGACATTCTACTGCTTCTTGACAAAGGTGAAAGGTAAAGTTTCATTAATATTTAAAATGGTATTTTCCAACTTTGAGCCAGCATGCTCAGATATTAGTATAAGTATTTCACCAATGAAATTTCCCAACCATCCATTAAGCACGCTATATTTCCTCTTCCTGGGTATCCCACAGGACTTTGCTTACCATTGTCTGCCTCCAATCTTAACAACACGCAACCAGTCTTAAGGGTTAACTTGCTTCAATCTTCTGTACTCCTTGCTTGCTAAGTCCCTTGATCTGTAGCAGAAGTAATTTACTTTCTTTGAGATTTGCAGACCACTGGACTTGAGGAGTGTAGGATCAAACTTTCCCAGAATATAAGGCCTGACTACATTCAAAACCAGCTGCCACACATTAAGGAGGGAGCATGAGGTAATGAGTACTGGGTGTTAATATGCAACGGATGAAAAATTGAACTCTACATCTGAAACTAATGATACACTACTCTGTATGTTAACTAATTGAATTTAAATAAAATAAGTTTAAAATTAAAAAAAAAAAGCACAACAAAAAAATAGCTGCCACAGGGACCAGCAAGTCTGTTCAGGGTGATGTCCCATGTCCAAATATGACTAACTGCCTGGGCACCTTCTTCTGCACATAACATCCCCCTCCTTTCACCTTTTCCCCTTTAAATCCCTCCAGCTTCCTCTGGATGGGGAAAATGCTCTTTGAGGCATTAGTCCACCACCTTCCCAGGTTACTGGCTTCCTGAATAAGGCAACTTCTCCTTCCCCACCATCTCTTGTCCTTTGAGTATTGATATTCAATCAGCAAGCAGTTGAACCTGAGCGTGGAACCGGTTCTTTCCCGTAGCACAACCATCAACCCCTTAACCTGACGCTTTCATCTCTACCAATCTTCTTGGTCACCACTTTTCTTCCTTTTTAGAGACCCTTATCTTCTATAGACAGATTTATTTTCTGGTGAGCACTGGTCATTTCTAAGGCTTTAAAAAACATAGGTTAGTGATCCTTTTCTCTTTAGGAGTAATCTGAGTTTGGAAATGAATGAAATATTCTGCACTGGAAAATTCCAGAACCATAACCAAATTCCAGAAGCATAACTATATATTTTTAAAGATTTTCTCATTTCTCCCAGTCCCAGAAAGGGCTTTGCTGCCTCTGACAGTTTCTTTAGGTTAATGATTAAAGAAAAATATCCAGCCAAGAACCCACAGCAACAAACTTAATTGACTTTTTCATTTTTTGAGAGGGAAAGTGGATCATACACTGTTTCTCAATACAGATTCTTAATTTTTTTTCTCTGCCATCCATTTTCTGCTTCTACTTCTCTCTCTCCCCCATTTTTCTTTCCCTTTCTCCTCATGATTTTTTCTCCGTCTGCTCTTCTCCTCAATCTGCAATTTTTTGGCTTACTAACACAAATCTCACTATTGCTTTGCAGAAAAAAATACTTCATTCTTGAAAATCATTTAAGAAACCCTTCATTTTATGATGTTCCTGAAATAATTGTTAATTCATTGTAAACTTTTAAAGCCTTTGACTTAGGTATTTTTTAAAACTCATTGTTTATTTTTTTTTAAAGATTTTATTTATTTATTTATTTGAGAGAGAGATAGAATGAGAGAGAAAGAGAGCATGACGGGGGGAGGGTCAGAGGGAGAAGTAGACTCCCCTCTAAGCAGGGAGCCCAATATGGGACTCGATCCTGGGACTCCAGGATCATGACCTGAGCCAAAGGCAGTTGCTTAATCAACTGAGCCATCCAGGTGCCCCTGTTTATTATTTTTTTTTAAAGATTTATGTATTTATTTGAGACAGAGGGAGATTATGAGAAGGAGAGGCAGAGGGAGAAAGAATCTCAAGCAGACTCCTTCCGAGTATAGAGCCAGATTGGGGGGGGGGGTCAATCTCAATACACTGAAAGCATGACCTGAGCCAAAATCAAGTATTGGATGCTTAACCAACTGAGCCATCCAAGTGTCCCATGTAACTGTTTATAAATATTTTTATTTGTTCCCTATTTTTCACGTAATGTATCCTACATACGTTCAGGCATACAAAATAACACATCTGTGCTTCTTAAAATATACTAAAACATGACCAATAATTTACATAAAATATTTGTATTTATATTTTAATATATGAAATTATATATGGTGTTTACTATTAAATATAAAATATTTAGTTGTACATAATTTAAAAATACAAGTAGAAATTAGAACATTCCATGCATACTTTTTGTAAGGTGATTTTTCTCAAA
Source organism: Enhydra lutris kenyoni (assembly GCF_002288905.1). Lineage (NCBI taxonomy): Eukaryota > Metazoa > Chordata > Mammalia > Carnivora > Mustelidae > Enhydra > Enhydra lutris. Next base: position 39,122,152 of record NW_019154088.1, on the reverse strand, counting down.
ATTTTTAGTTTTCAATGCCAATAATCAAGATTTTAATTGATTATTATTGGTTATTATCCATTTGATGCTTTAGAATTTATTGGACATTTAGGTTAGTTTTAAATTATCTGTATGATATTTTCTTTTGTGAACAGGTGATATCATATCTAAATATTTGTATTCATACATCTTTATATACTTTTAAAATTGTTCCCTAAACGTATATTTATAGTAAATGAATTAATACACATATTTGGCATAATCATGATATAACCCTGAAAATAATGTTATCTGACCAAGTTACTAGAGTCATTTTCAAACTTAATTTCTTGTTGTATGAAACAAAAGTTATGAAAATTAGTCCTATATTTGCCATAATGTAGGAGTTATCTTTAAGGCACCCATGAATTGCCATAATAGGAGCCAGCTGAATAATTAATAATACATGAACAAGACATCCTACCCAGAATTTATGATATTAAACATAACCTATGAAAACAAAAGACTTATGGTGTCACAGTTCTAGGTAGAAGATGGAGCAATTGAGGACACTCATATAAGAAGTATGTAATATATATATATTATATGTATACATATATACATATAATGTATATATGTACATATGTAATATGTAATCCAGACAATTAAATATGTATAACTGTACTATTACTGTGTTAGGGTTACATTTTCATTAGTTGTTTCTGTTCTACCTCAGAAACAGCCATTCTGAAGAAAGGTAATCTGGATAAAATATAAACTAAAAAATTAATGTTTGGCCATAACATGCCAACAACAAATCCAATCCCGCAGAGCGAGCTTTCTAAAGTCAGATTCCCTGTACAATAAATGATCACAAATTTTTTTTTCTATACCTGTAAGGCATCTAACAACTTGATTCAAAGATCTTACGTGAAAAATAAAGTGAGAGTCAGATACCTTCTATCCTTTATCTTGTGTCTTGCTGTGTCTTAATTTCTGTTTCATTTCACTCGGAAATACTTCACCCGAAATAATTCATACTAGCAGCAACTTATTAAGTAATTTCTGTATCTTATTTGGATGTGTAATATAAATGAAGACAGGAACACGCCCATATGAATAAAATCTGTTAATTGGTTTCTGGATCAACAGTTCCCAAGTATAGATCAGAAATCTGTATGATATTCCTGGACCTACTTTTACGTTTAGAATTCAGAATTGGATGAAAGATGGGTATAATTACACGGAGCCAGATGGCTCTCTTGTGACTACACATTTACAGATGCTCTTGCAGGTTGTTTATTCCAACAAAATTTGGAATAATTCAACCTCACATGAGCCCTTTCTGATTTTTTTTAACTGGAAAACATAGGAAGAACTACTTCTGTTTACTTAAAATAAGGCATCTTTGAGCATAGGACATGTATATTTATAGTTATTACACATCAAATGTTTTCTGGAAAAATTCAAGTAGGACTTAAAATATTTTTATGTACTGCTTGTTCCCATCATTATTGATTAATCTGTTACTACGTATTAAACTGAAATATGAATTGTCAAGTAGGATCAAACTATAGAGTTTCTGATTGTGTGGTTAAACATGAAGAAGGTATTCATGGTGAGATCAACTTGTGCATATTAGGGCTAAATTTCAAATACCCTTGCTATTGGATTACATAATTAAAATAAAAATGATCTTGAAGCAGTTGGGTGACTGTCAGCTAAGTATCTAACTCTCGATTTTGGCTTTGGTCACGATCTCATAGGTCAGGAGATGAAGCCAGTGTTGGGCTCTGCGCTAAGCACATAGTCTGCTTGGGACTCTCTATCTACCTCTGCCTCTGCCCCACCTCCTACTCATGCTGTCTCTCTCTAAAAATAAATGAATGAATGAATGAATAATTAAATAAATAAATAACTCTTTAAAAAAATAACAATAAACAGTCAATGTTTTGTTTTGTGATATATCTTCTTTAGTGAGAGTTTGGGTTTAAATTTTATTTTTCTGATTGTTTTTGGATTATGCTAACACTTTAATCATCTTATGTTCATTAAGTTTGATTACATATGTAGAAAATTTTAATGTTCCTTAGCTTTAATGTTTCCAGGTGGCAAGGGGATGTAACCAGGAATTATAAAATATGCACAAGAAATAGAGCTTCCTCTAAATCTAATACTGTTTCCTCTCTTTAAGGATTTACCATAAAAAAAAAAAACCTACATACTATAAGAAATTTTTTGTAGATCCTGGCCTTTAGGTTTTCATGTAAGAGAATTTGTATATCTGATCTCACACTGACAAAAATTATGACTAAAAGATATGCTGATCTAAATATTGAATTACATTTTATTTCAGTCACTCTTTTTGCTTTCACCTCACTTAATCTACATTCTCTAACCATTTTAGTTTTCAATGGGAGAAAATATTGACTTTGTGAAAGGGGAAGTGAGCTATGAAGGGTGTGGTCATTGTTAATGATCCCTATCTCTCTCCTGTTCCAGGTACTTTCATCTTTCCTAATTGGCCAGTACAAAGTAACTCAGAAGCTCTGTTAAGAAATAGCCATTTCAGAGATAATCTGTTGGCTGTACAGGATACAGAGCAACTCGGTCTTGTAATTTGATTAATTTATTTTGGGTCAATCACTAATAAGAATGGAGTAATACACATACTCTCACAATGGTTGGGGATGCTTGGGTGGCTCAGTCAGTCAAGCATCTGCCTTCTGCTCAGGTCATGATCCCAGAGTTCTGGGATCTGAGTCCCACATCAGACTCCCTGCCCAGAGGGGAGCCTGCTTCTTCCTCTGCCTGCTGCTCCTCTTGTTTATTCTTGCTCCCTCTCAAATCTGACAAATAAATACATAAAATCTTTAAGAAAAAAACAAACATAGATGGTTGATTTTATATTCCTCATAAAATCACCTGCCTCCTTTCTCCTCCCCTTCCCCCCCCCCCCCCTCCTCCTTCTTCTTTTTAGTAAGCTCTACCCTCAACATGGGGCTTGAACTCCTCCTCCTCTTCCTCCTCCCCCTCTTTCTCCTCCTCCTCCTCCTCCTCCTCCTCCTTCTTTTTAGTAAGTTCTATCCTCAACGTGGGGCTTGAACTCACAACTGTGAAATCAAGAGTCAAAGGCTTTACTGATTGAACCAGCCAGGCACTTCCTCCCTCCTTTCTCTAGTCCCTCTTTTGGATATACTTTAAACTTCCACCCAGGACTTCTCGAGTCCCTCTGTACCAACCATTCTGTGGCAGCCTTCAGTTTGCTCACTTCCATACCCACATTAGTCCTGGGCCTCTAGCTCTTTGGAGAATGATAGCATTAAAACTTGTAAAGCAAATTGGTCCCCTAAGTTATCTTTTAATGTGTCTGTCCAGTTGTCATCTGTGCACATAGCCATAGAGCTAGTCAATTTTCCTCAAAGTGTAGGAAAACTATATTTTGCTTTCATAATCAAAACTAAGAATAAAAATTTACTTTTTATTAAAATAATTGGTGTTAGTCTGACCTATCAGTATTTTTTCCCACTCTCCATATGTTTTTGCATCTGTTTTTTTGGAGCAAGTCTGTTTTTCCTCAGTTATGACAAGTTATTTATTTTAAGAAAATATAGGCACATTCTATAACTTTTTCTACTATCCAGTTTTAGATGCATAAACATTTACTAATGTGTTAAAATTTTAAGACACATACCTGGAATGTAATGTAGTTGAATGCAGACAAGGAAACCCTCTCTTCTCCATTCTAAGACCGTCCAGATGTCACTATGTACTTTACTTTTTCCTTGCATGCATCTGCCTTCTTCATCTGTTATTAGGTCATATATGAAAGAAAAATTTTGTTTCGTTTTGTTTCTTGAGTTATCAGTTCTGGCCAAAGGTTGGCAGAATGGAGATTAAAATATGTAAACATTAAATATTTTTTAAGAGTATGAATAAATTTCATTCTCCTTATATCCTTTCAGAGTATGGGTCATTTTATTGACCACGAACATTTATTCAATATTTATAGCCTTTCCTATTAATCACTAAAATCATTTTATAAACCAAAAGATAATATAAAAAATTCTGTTCTGATATTTGGCCATCCTTATAAATAGCAGCTTCATCTACTGGTCCTATTTCAAAGTAAAATAATAGATGAAAAGTCTGATTTGATATAAAATTATATACCAAAATTGAACATTCATTTATTCAAAATAATTAACAGCTTTAAAAAAAAAGGTTTTATTTATTTATTTTGACAGAGAAAGAGAGAGAGAGCCCAAGCAGGGGGAGTGACAGGGAGAGGGAGAGGGAGAAGCAGGCTCCCTGGCAGGGAGGCTGATGCAGGACTCAATACCAGGACCCTGGGATCATGACCTGAGTCGAAGGTGGACACTTAACCAACTCAGCCACCAGGCACCCCAATTAATGCCTTTATATTTGGTGCCTATAATGCACTAGATGTGATTGTGACCAATTTTCTTTCCAGGGATGAGAGTGTTTTTAAGTGAATCATGATTGCCATTTAATAGTAAACGTTGTCATCATATTTTAATTTTTCTCTTTAAATAATTAACAGTGAGCTAGGAGATAGGGTAGGACTACTGTGATGGAGGTACTTGTATTAGCTAAGTATGTAATGAGTGCCTGAGCTAGTTCTCATGTATCTTTGAAATATACTAAAGTATAGACTTTCTAATTTTTTTTCTACATAGTGAATATTTTTGAGCATAATTTTTATAGGTGAATATTTTAAAAATATAGATTTTATTAATCACATATTTAAATTTTAACCAAAGTTTGGACATGTATGTCATTTTCAGATTTTGCTGTTATAGAAATATTATTATAATACTCAGTCCTACACAAAAATTATACTGTGTAAAGCTAATTAGTTTCTGAGTCTATCTGGATTATTATCAATCTTCAACGAATTACTGTTTATAAGATCTCTCCTTTTTTCCCAGAGTCTGCCAGTGCAAAAGAGTCAATCTAACAAATATCATAATGTCAGATTTTGACATTTATACATAAATATCTAAAAGTTTCAGGTAGTAAGTAAATGTCTTTTTAAAAGCTCAATTTATAATTTGTTTTCAGATTCAATTACAGATAGACCTTGTGGTAGGTTAAAATATAGCATAATAAAATTGAGTTTTGATCTTATTATTTCCATAGAAAGAATAAGAGGAATCCTATTTTCTTCATTCTTGGCAGGTGGGCTTTGTATTCTGAGTCTGTCTAAGCTTGGTAAATCATTAAGAGCTATTGTTTTGTTTCTTTTAAAATTTTAGGGCCCCCAAATAGAAATGGTCAGGTACTCAAATGAAAGTTGCCACGTTTTTGTTCATTTATGTTTTGGGTAGGTGTTTACCAAGGAGAATAAAGTATTTACTGTTTTCAGAATTTGTCCTAATGCTGTGTATGTGGACGTACTGGAAATGAGAATGTCTACAAGGTATGGTGAGGGAAGTCTGCCAACAGAGTGGAGGTCCACCTAGGCGAAGACCCTGAGCACTTACACAACCAACCTTGCCAAAAATACTTGCATTCCGAAGTTGAGCATCACACTTGGGTCAGGCTGGACTAACACTAGGTGTCTTTTCTGAATCATTAAGACTGCTCAAGAACCCTGAAACTATTGATCAGTCCTAGCTAGGGAGGACATTCCTCTCTCTCCTGAACATTAGAGGGGTTTAATTCTTTGCCCACTAGGAAGGAATGGCTTCAAAGCAGTTTAACTAGAGTGAGGTGAATTTAAAAATGTGCAATTGACTGGTAATCATTTCTGATACATCTTCTGATATGTTTTATGTATGATAATATTGGGAATAATATTCCTAGAAAAAGTTGAGTATCTGAAGACCATACCTGCTGTTCACCCAAGGGTGGTTGTTTTTGCTTGTATTTTTTTAAAACACTGTATTTATTTATTTGAGAGAGAGAAGAGAGAACGAGTGGGGTGAAGGGCAGAGGGAAAATCGGACGTCCTGCTGAGCAGGGAGCCTGATGCAGAGCTAGATTCCCAATCAATCATGACCTGAGCCAAAGGCAGACTCTTAACCGGTTGAATGAGCCACCCAGGTGCCCCCACCCAAGGGGTTTATGGGAGATCTCCTTGTTAAACTTTTATTCTAAAAATAAAACCTCACCCTTGATATTTTAATAATCTCCGTTCACCTTAGAAAATCTTCTCAGCCTTACCAAAAAGAAAATTTTAAGATAAAATGTAAATTTTATTATACTACATAACTATGAGTTTCTTTTGAACATCTGATGGCTATTTTCTTACTGATATTTATCTTTTTTACTCTAGTGCTATAATAGATCTCTTCCTGGGTCTCCTAGTGTTTGAGGAAGCAACACTCCAGTTCAGTTGTTCTAGTGCTAACACTTTTGGACTCTGGCAAAAATTTGCTGGTCAATCTCTGGCATCATAAAGGAATATATTTTTCTAGTTTTCCTGTTTCAGTATGTCAGAAGTTATTTTTCATTTTATCTTAAATATCTGTCCAACTTTTTAAACTTATTCTTTTATTGCCTCTGCCTTAATTATATTCCCTCATTGTATTCTGTTCTTCCCTTATCATTATAGACCTCTTTGTAGTCAACTCCGTGGGACAGCTATCTTTCATTCTGTTATTGCTCTATTCATTTTATCTCTGTTCAGAGAATATCTGTGTGAGGCAACTTGCTTTCCTATTAAATATACATAAGGAGTATTCATGTGGATTCAGCAGAAGTCTGTCTACTAGAAAAGGGTTTCATATAATTCACATGCTTTTGGAGAGTGGATTATCCATCACATTTCCTGGCACATGATGGTTTTAATAAATTATGACTTCACGTCTCAACTTTTTAAGTTCATGGGCTGAGCTTTACATCAATACAAATACCTAGCACCAAGTTATGAAGAAACGTTTCTGTTAGTGACATCACTAAATCACTCACTACAACAAATCTTTTGTAGTCATAACTTTTATGCCTGAAAGTTCTGAGGTTTTTTCCTTTTCCTTTTTTTTTTTTTTACTATGAACACTTAACTTTTAAAGGGGCTTTTTTCCACCAAGAAAAAAAACAAACTTATACTTTAAATAAACTTTATAGCTACTACTTTACAGAGTTTTATTCATTGCTAGTAAATGTAATGCAGTGACAGAATGGTATATGACACATTAAGGGTAGATATACTCAGATAATACTTTCTGTTTGGGAAATGAAACTTTGGAGTCTTAACTAAAAAAAAAGAAGAGAAACCTTTTGTCCTTTGATTTCAATTTTATGGATCCTAAACAAGGTGAAAGTGAGAGGTGGGTATGAAGGAAAGTGAATTTGAAAACTCACTTTAGAATAAGCAAACAAATACCAGTCTATCAAATACAGCAGAATGTTATGACTTTACTAGATTGTTTCCTAACAAATTTTATATTTCAGCCTCTCTATAGTCTGTATGCTTTAATTTATTATTTTAATAAAGAGTGCTACTTTGATTAAATGTTTTATTTAGATTATTAACATGTTCAGTCTTCAAAAAGTGACTGCACTTGGGTATCAATCTATTTACTGGGAATATAAAGTCAAATAGGCCACAATCTTAACTCTTAAATGTGTTTCCAATGTAATAAAAGTCAGTGACATTTTGGAACACTGGAAAAAAATAAAATGAAATAAATTTTTTTTAAAAGTCATTGATGAATAAGCCTTTACAACATATTACAATCGCTATATCAGAAGAATGCAGAGTTTTATTATAGTATAGAAGTGAGTGAGCCAATTCAAATTTTAGATTAGAGGAAACTTCCTGGAAGAGTTGATATTTGGGCTGAGTTTTGAAGGATGATGTAATATATTATTCAACAAATTCCTTTTTTATGTAGTATAAGTGAAGCACCACCATATTATTACTTTCACTTGGATATATTCTGATCTGAAGATACCTCGTCTTCTTTTAGGTACCTTAATAAGGCACTATTGCCCCCTGGTGGAATTTACTTTACACTGTTGGCTTGAGGTTCACGGAGGAACTAAACTGAGAGCCTACAATGAATCAATTTCAATTCCTAAATTCTAAACTGGTTTCCTTTATTGAGATAGTGTTGTCTGGCTTTCCCTATATGGATTAGTCTGAAAGGTTAAATTATCTTTCCATTATTCTTAAAGCTGCATACCCAAGAGACCCAACAAACAGCAGTGTCAAGTTACTTTTGATAATAGTTCGGATGTTCTCATCTTAAACCAGGCATGCCAAGAGATCAGTGGGTGAATAAAGGTCAAATAAAGATTTCCTGCTTTTGTTACAATTCCCAATGTAAGGAAAAGAGTTAGTTGGTTCATGTTTCAAAGGTTTAATAAGTTCCAACTATATTATATTGAGAGCGATGTCTTTTTATTTATTTGACAGAGAGAGAGAGAGATCACAAGTAGGCAGAGAGGCAGGCAGAGAGAGAGAGGGAGGGAAGCAGGCTCCTTGCTGAGCAGAGAGCCCATTGCAGGGCTCGATGCGAGGCTTGATCCAGGACCCTGAGATCATGACCTGAGCCTAAGGCAGAGGCTTAACCCACTGAGCCACCCAGGTGCGCCAATAGCGATGTTTTTAGTTGTTAATCTAACAAGCAGTGGTTCTCAGCCAAGGAATGGTTTTTGTCCCCCTTCCCCTAATGTAGTGAGAGACAACTTGCTGATGTCGGAGGGTATTTTTGGTTGTGACAACTGGGAGTGTGTGTGCTACGACTACCCAGTGGGCAGAGACTAGAGATGCTGTTAATCCTGCAATGCAGAAGACAAAGGCCCTCAGAATAAGAACTTCTCCAATCCAAAACTTCTATAAGGCTAAATATGAGCAAACCTGAAACAAAGTAATAAAGCTTTTCATGTTTCAAAACAACCTCCCTGCACTTTATTTTGCTCATCTAACATCATTAGCATAAATACATTTACATCATTTTAATCAGTAAAAATTAAGTGTACAAGTTATAGCATAATTAGAATTTTTAAGATGAAAAAAGCAAGGTTTATTGTATTTTTTAGCTTATTATGAAAAATGAAGTAAATCTTAGTCAAAGATGTTGTTTTCCATTAACCACATTTTTTTGCTACATAGTCCATAATACCATAAGACTATTTGCTGGTTGCCTAATGTGAGAATAGACAACTTGTAGATACTGCTTTGTAATCATTCATGTGAGTACAGATTGTGTAGCTAACAATGCACTATATAGCACCACTGGATACAAATAATCCTTCCTGAGGTAACTTTTTATAGGGTCCTCCCTTTATACATTACATATCTTTTGTGGATGTAAAAAAAAATCCACATAAAATAGTCATTTGAGGTCCATCTTGTACAGTAACAATAATTTTCATGATTACTTAGAGACTCGGAAAAGAAATAGTTTATTTTTCATTTTATTATTTATTTATTTTGTTGTTTATTTTTATTAGTTTATTTTTATTATTATTATTTGCATCATGATAAGTGTACTCTTTAACTCCCATCACCTATTTCACCCATCCCCCACCCACATCCTCTCTGGTAACCATCAGTTTGTTCTCTATAGGTAAGAGTCTGTTTCTTCATTTGCCTCTCTCTCTTTTTTCCCCCCTTTGCTCATTTGTTTCGTTTCTTAAATTCTACACATGAGTAAGATCATATGGTATTTGTCTTTCTCTGACTGACTTATTTTGCTTAGCATTATACTCTCTGGCTCTATCCATGTTATTGCACTGGACACTTTTTAAAATCTGCAAAGAAGACTTTATTCAACACTATTGCAATAAGAGTTAAGACTACTGCAATAGGGGAGGGTGACTGAATTCAATTCTGCTGAAACAAAAAAATCAGAGAGTTTTGAAACATTGGAGTGAACTAATGGAAAAGTACTGAAGGACGTTAGGAAGGAGTTGGTGAATGTGATTAGACCATCTGTGTTTGTTAATTGTCTCTTATTGAAATTGGGTTCCTACTGTCCCACAGAAACTGAAAAATAGGAATGTTATCTCCTTTGATGCTTTCATTTCAAAGGATGGCTCCCATTTCTTGAGGAAGGCATTTTCTGGGTTATGGAGGGTTTATATCTCAAAGGGGCAAAAAAATAATTTATAATTGCAAGTTTTCTAAGTAAATGCTCTATGAAAAGAGAGATCAGGAGCCTGTAGTTAGAAAGAAACCTGTTTAGAGTCAGTTAAGGTGATGAAACATCAAATTTCTTAGACTTTAGGAAAACAAAATTATTACTTAGGAAAAATTGAATGAACAGTATGGAATCCTGCTAATTACAAATGATACACTCAAAATTATATAAAGAAGACTTTTACTTTGAATACCAGTACCTTTTTAAAAAATGTTTAGATGTTCAATATATGTAAAATTTTTAAAGTAAGAAATACACATTTTATAAAAGGAAAAAGTATCTACAGAGAGAACTGTTAAGTCTTTGATGAGAGATGAAGTAAACTTTAATTTGAAAGCCTACATTTTCCATTATTTGCATTTGGGTGACAGTACTATTTTCATCCTACCTATGTTGAATTTTATAGATTTCTTTGAACCATTTCTATGTTCTCAGGCTTTTTTTTTTTCTTTTTTTTATTCCAGCCTATTGTAAATGGAAGGTTGTTATGAAGTAGGCAGAATTCTAAGATGGTCTCCATGACCCTGATGTACTCATGCTATACATTCTTTTTCCCTCAAGGCTGGATGGGACTTATATGACTGTGATGGAGCATTTCTCCTTTGGTTATATTATATCACATAGCAAAGATAATAGAATAGTCAATCCCAGGATTACATTTAATTTTGCATTTTTAAAGACACTAATGTTGTGTACTGAAGAAAGATTTTTCTGCTGACCTTAATACAGTTAACTGCATTAGAGGGCTACATGGCTAGGATCTCACAATGGTCTCTAAGAGCTGAGAACAGTCCTGAGAACAGTCCTGGCCAACAACCAGCAAGAAAACACAGACCTCATTCCTATACCACAGGAACTAAATTCTACCAATAACCAGTTCCAATTCTGAGCTTACCCTTGGAAGAGGACACTAAGCCACAGGTGAGACCATAACCACAGTTGACATCTTGATTTCAGTATGATGAGACCCTGAACAGAGAACCCATGTAACCCATGTTCTGATCACAGAAATTAGGAAATCATAAATTTGTGTTGTTTTAAGCTACTAACATCATGATAATCTCTATGCAGCAATAGAAAACGAATGCCTCTAGTATTGTTTTGACTGTACAATGTCTTTTCAGTCTCTACGTACTGAATATCAATGTTCAGATTTTAAACATCATTGTCTTTATTAGCTGTTTTTCTAACAACAGATGTTTTCTCCAGTGAGGCCCACAAAATATATCCTGCAGTGGTTATTATGCAAGGAAGGACATTCCTTCCTCTTTTCATGGCCACACTTAATTAGCATTTCTGTCTGTGTCTCTGGCCCAGATGATTCTGCTCAGCATTCTAGCCACACAAGTGTGGTGATAGGAGTCTTTTTGGATGTGTTTTTCTGACAGGAATAACTTACATGTTGCGGACCAAGCTAAAAATGGATTTCCCCTTTGTACAGAAACACAGGTCCAATTATAATTCATATGAGAGGATATTAAATGTTCAATCAAGTATTTCAGTGACTCAGAATTTCCTTGTTCATATAGTTTATGCTAAAGTCATGAGTAAAGAAAATACAAGTTTCATAAGAAAGAAAAGGATTTAATATTAAACCAATTTCATATTTCATATTAAAAATGTATTTTGGATTCTTAAAATGCTTTCTATTTCTCTCAAAAGGAATGAGGAGATGAGGCTAAAATTTTCTCTTTTGGGGAAATAGTCTTCTATTCACCTACAATTATGTGAATTACATTATATTTGCCAGGAAAATCAGGACAGTTACAAATGTAAGAAGATTTGAGAATGGACCAAGTTCCATAATTGTATCTGATATTTGGAACCACTTGCTGAATAGTGCTGAATTTGGCTACTGAACTGAAAAGGAAAGCCACTTTCTTAGCCATGTGTCTCCCTCTTTGTTCTACCTCTATTCTGTTTACTATCCTCTAAATTTATAGTTGACGGAATTAATACCTGACACATTGATGAATCAATAATGTCAGCTTGAGCTTTGTTCCCAATGTTTTAATGACATAATCCAGCACACTCCAGAGATGCTGTTTCTGTACTCCATAGAGCTATTTCCCTGTTACATAACAGCCAACCTTAGACTGTTTAAAATGACCCCCTCAAGGGGTACCTGGGTAGCTCAGTCAGTTAAGCACCTGCGTTTTGCTTAGGTCATGATCCCACGGTCCTGGGATCCAGCCCTGCTACGTCGGGCTCCTTGCTCTCCCTCTCCCTCTGCCTGCCATTCTACCTACTTATTCTCTCTCTCTCTGTCAAATAAATAAATGAAGTCTTTAAAAAATAAAATAAAATAAAATAACCCCTTCACATACGGGAATTTGTATACATGCCACTGTTCTTTCTCAATTCTTGTTTAGGTGTAAAGAAATAAACAAAATATTCATGTACATTGCACACATATTCATATATATACATATGAAAATTTAATATATGAATTAATTTACACACATATAAATTGTCTTTAAAAAATATGATGATGTTTAGATAGATATCCTTCAGATTGCTCATGTTGGGGGATTGCACATCTTTTTCAATAAAGAAAAACACTGTGATACAGTAGAAAGTGATATAGGTTAGAAATCTTTGGATTTTATTTGTTATTTCATTTTTGTCACTAGCTTGCTATATGTTTTGGGGTTATTATCTGACGAATCTGGGTCCTAAATATCCCCAATTTTAAAACAAGGGGTTTAAATAAGAACAGAATGTGTCCTCTATGTTTCCTGTGGAAACATCACCTGGAGATGGTAAGAGTGTTCTGTAGTGAGAAAAAAAGTGTCCTGCAGTCAAGTTTGGAAACGCTGAGTTAAAGTAAAGAGCTTTCTTTAGTACAAGATAGCTTACAGTCTTTAAAATGCTAATGTGCAATTGAAACTCTGTGAGAGAATTTACTATTCAGTGATTCTCCAACTCATTTTACCAACTTATTTTAACACATTTTTTTTATATAAAACCAAATAAAATCCATTGGGGTCAGTGTTTTCTGGAACATATTTTGGTTAAAGTTGCTCTAGAAATCTCATTAGTAAAGAATAAAAGAAATATTCTACCCTAAAAAAAAAAAAAACTATAATACAAATATATCATCCGCACAGGAAATGAATTATTGTATTAAAATGAAAGATAAATTGTGTGTATTCAGAAGACATTTTACTGTTCTTAAATATAAAAGATATCTGCCATGATTACTCTAATTTATGTTTTAGTGTGTTGAGATCTATGTTTACACTGAGGTAGGACCTAAGACTTTAAAATTTCTTAGTTAAGGTAGGATTCTCTGACAGTTCTGAGTTTTTGAGTTCTTCTTGAGCATATATGTGCAAATACAGCTAATGAAAAATGTAGGTCTTCAAATTAAGGTTTACATATACATAGCTTTTCCATTTAATAAGCACAATTGAATATGTTGATTTTCAATGATTGTTTAATGATCATTGATACTAAGGGAATCATTGGCTTGAAAATTATGTAATTCTTCAAAAATGTGGCTGTCTTTCACAACAAACCCAATTATCTAAGAAATTCTTAAGAAATGTTAATTGATGAGGATAGAATGAATAAGGGACATTTATAGCAATCTATTTTTTTAATTAGTAGACTTTACTTTTAAGAACAAGTTCCAGATATATAGGAAAATTAGGAAGAAAGTAGAACATTCCTACCTGATTTTTTTCACCCCGTGTCTTCTTTTATTAATATCTTGCATTGGTGCATTGTTACAATTGATGAACAAATATTGCTACATTATTATTAACTGAATTACATAGTTTTTATTAGCAATAAATCTTTGTGTTGTAGTTCCATAGGTTTTGTGCCAAATGCTTAATACCATTCATCCACCCTTATACTAACTCTACAACTCAACCATCAGTGATCTTTTTAAATTATAAGACAAATTATTTCAGTGCTCTGTTCATAATCCTTCAGTATTTTTCTATTTTATCAGAGTAAAAATTAAAAGAGAAAATTTAGATTCAGTGACATAAGTAGATGAAATTAAAAATGTGAAAAAATATATGCCATACAAAGATGAAGAATAATAAAAAGAATGCTTGAACATCTCTTAAGGTATACTTTAAAGGAAAAACTTATATTGGGACATTTTTAATGATAGAGGAATGAATATCTACTATCCATCAGTAGACATGCAGTATATATTTTTTCCTAACAGTTGTTTTTTTTTTTCCCAACAGGTTTTTGTTTGTTTGGTTCATGTATGTTACCTTGTTGTTTATCCCCCCACGTACAGAATTAGGACCCAGCTGACTGGTGTTGAACTGGGCATGGAACACAGCCAAGCTGATTTTGGGCAAATCAAACACATTGGTATCAGATTCATGTTAGTGTCACCACGATTAAGGAATAAAATTACCATCCAGAGACAAATCATATTCTTCAAAACGTGACCACAAATATGGATACCTATTGATATGGTTATTTTTACTCATGACATGGCAGTTAAAAATCTCCAACTATTATTTTTCATGTAAAGGATATGCAGACATTTCAAGATTTTGAAATCCATATGTAAACTATTTCACACAGGCCAAAATTTCAGTCAATGGCCATTATTAGACAATGAATCTTTAGAGTTCTTATGTTATCAAGTTATATTCACATGGCAGACACTAGAAGATATTCTTGTGCTGTAGCAGAGAACTAGAAATAGAGCAAGAAAACATGAAAACAACCAAGTGCTATTATGGAACAGATGTACAATAGAATCAAGCTTTAGAACAGTAATATCTGCAAATGGGTAAAACACTCCATTAAGAATGAAGTTGTGTGTAGTAATGATTTTGTCTAAGGGGTTTGCAGTGTGTCACATAGTATCTTTTGTAATGATCACTGGTCAGTCTCACACTTGATACAAATTGGTTGAAGTGGCCCATTCAGGGATATTAGGTACAGAAATACAGACTTGGTTTAATCTATTCCCTTTAAACACTTCTGTTGTCCTTTACTGTATAGTGTTTGTAGTAGAACTCTAAAAATAAATAATGTCTTGAAGGAGGATAAAATTTAACATGGTAGAAAAATATATGTATATAACCATAATCCAAGGCAGACTATGTTAAATGCCTTAAGAGAAAACGTGCCATGGTTTACGAAGAGAGTATCGAGAGAAATTGATCCAACATTAAAAATATAGTGTGCCTTTGGGCCTCACATAATAAAAAACAAACTTTTGCCAAGAATGACATACGTTTACAGGCTTGTACTGTTACATTTACTACTAATGATAGGTTTTTATGGTGGTAAAACTGCAGCAATGTTTTGAAAATAAACTTTAATGCTATGATTTTTAAAATAACCAACAAGAATAATTCCATTAATCACTGAAAATTGAACTAATACTATTAATAAATTCGACTGATTCACATTTAGATGAGATTGAAGAAAATGAAGTTTGCTGTGATTCTACTGAGCATACACATTATTGCTATAATAAAAACATAAAAATAATAATTCTTAAGAGCATTTCCTAAAGAAAATCTCGATTTCTCTCCACCACAATTGTTCCTCTCACCTGAGGAAACTGTTTTAAGGATTTTGGCTAAGTTTCTTAAACTGTTCTTTTTGAAGAAGTTGAGTAACAACTTTGTTGCTCAAAGAGGTACTAGCAGAGACCAACTTGTAAAGGCATTACTGGGATTGTAACTGTGGGGCACTGAAGGATGCAGGGATTTTTCTAGAAGGTGATGACTGCCTTACACTTTGAAAACGCTTGTCCATGTGCGTTCTGGAAATATTGCTACTGTTATAGACTGAACTTAGAACTGATAGAAATCTTTAAGCAAGGGGATTGTAAGCAAGTCGAGTCTCTTTACTGGTAAGTGCAGAGATAAGGGCTCTTCAGGATTCCAGCCACCCACCCCTAAGAAAAGAATCAGACAAGAGGTGCTGCTGGAGTCAAACCAAGCTGGTGCATGCAAGTTTATACAACCTGGCACATAAAAGGTAGACAAGATGGATTCCTTGTTATTTGACCATTCTAAAAGCCTCACTATCTCATCAGACAAAAATAAAGCTTATAAAAAAAGATATAGCTTCCAGGATAATCTGTAGAATCTACATATATGTTTTTTTTTTCTTTTTCTCTTGTGTTTCCAAATGGGTTGTAAGAATTTTTATTTTACTAGCTTACTCAATCTAGTAAAGAGGTTGAAAAGGGTCTGTGTCTACTGTAGATAGCTTCAATGGTAAACTGACCTCCAGATTACCATATTTCACTTGTAAATTATTTGTATGAACATAATTATATAACCAGCATAATGTTATTAAATAGAAAATGTATAGTTCAAAATGTAGATATTCTGTTAGAAATTTTTTTTAAATATTTTATTTATTTATTTGACAGACAGAGATCACAAGTAGGCAGAGAGGCAGGCAGAGAGAGAGAGGAAGAAGCAGGCTTCCTGCAGAGCAGAGAGCCTGATGCGGGGCTCGATCCCAGAACCCTGGGATCATAACCTGAGCTGAAGGCAGAGGCTTTAACCCACTGAGCCACCCAGGCGCCCCCTGTAAGAAATTTTTAACTGTAGTATGAAAGGTAACCAAACTATGGAAATTATGTAACATTAATGTTTTAAGAACACAATAATCTTGGTCTCACTGAAACTAGTTCTCAGTGGAAGTGTTTAGATGTTGACATCAATGTTCATATTCATGCTATTTTATTTTAAAGGGGTATATTAATATATGATAGTAAATGATAGTCCTTAGACCTGGACCTTATTTGAAGCCTTCATTCAAGGGGCCCCTGGGTGGTTCAGATGGTTAAGCATCTGCCTTCAGCTCAGGTCATGATCTCCAGGTCCTGGGGATTGAGCCACAGGTTGGGCTCCCAGCTCAGCAGGGAGTCTCCTTCTCCCTCTCCCTCTGCCTCTCCCCCTGCTTGTGCTCTCTCTTTCTGCCTCCCTCTCTCTGTCAAATGAATAAATAAATCTTTAAAAATTAAAAAAAAAAAAAATGGGGCACCTGGGTGGCTCAGTGGTTAAAGCCTTTGCCTTCGGCTCAGGTCATGATCCCAGGGTCCTGGGATCGAGCCTCACGTCGGACTCTCTGCTCAGCAGGGAGCCGGCCTCCTCCTACTCTCTCTCTCTGCCTGCCTCTCTGCCTACTTGTGATCTGTCTGTCAAATAAATAAAAATCTTTAAGAACCTTGAAGTTAAAAAAAAAATTTAAAAAAAATGTGTCCATTCAATCAATAAATATTTGGGGATGACTCTCCTTTCTCAGATGCTAAGGTTGTGGAGTTAAAAAGTATTTTTCCCTTCTTTCAGTTTAGAGCTAGGAGGAGAAGGCAAAGATAGGCATACATAATTTGAAATTTAATGTGATAAATACAATAATAGATGCAAATTTAGAGAGATTTTGGACCAGAGAAGAGGGAACCATCTCTTTGGTTCTTGCGGAAGGAGGAGACTTTTTTGAGATAAAATAGCAATTACTTTGGGCCTTAAAAAACTAAGCAGAACTTTCAACCAAAGGAAAGAAAATTTGTACTCAATGATAGCAGCATTTTTTTTTTAAATGTGGGAGAACAAAAACGACTATAGCACATAATCTCTACTATTATTATTTTTGGGGGACATTTGAACATATCAAAGCCTATTTGTTATGATGGACTATAAGTTTCAGAAGTAGTTCTGTGTTTTTTAGCAAATGTAAAAACAGACGATTAAATGTTTAACCTTTGGTTTTCAAGTATAGCTTCTAAAAATATTGCTGAATGTATCATGTTGTTAAGATTTAATTTTACAACTATTGTGTCCATTCAAATTGTGACTGTTATAAGACCCTTACAATTGGTGATGTGCTAAACTTATATTTCTATCAAGTCATTACTTTACACTTTATAAATGGTCTAAAAATATAATAAATATTGGAGAGGGTATTTTGAACATACTGAAAATATTTTGGAATTTGAGGAAAAAAATTTTGTATTAACAAAGATTGCCATTAAAGAGAGGTGGAAAGAAACATTTAAATTCTATAGAATTGTGAAGAATTATTTTATTTGAAAATTTAGCAATTTTAATACTACTACCAATACAATGCATATCTTTCTAGATGTGTTTTAATAAAAAGATACAACAAATATATGATTAATATCTGCCTTTTAAAAAGATTTTTGAATAGTTTAATCATGTTTCCATAAATACCATTCAAAACAACTTTTATAAATATATAAAAATAAATTCAAGCATAATCTTAAATCATGACTGTAAATTATATTTGATTAGAAGTTGGTGACTTCAGAATTAATACTTTTTTTTACCATATACAATACATTTCTAACAATATTAGCTCAACTGTTAGTGAACTATATTTTTAAATTAATTGTAGAGTAAATATGAAATGTAAAGAATTATAATCTCACTTTTGTCATATTATCATCATCATACTATGAGAACTGAGTTTGGACAAACTGAAATTAAAGTTGAAAATGTCTTATAAATATTTGACAACAAAGCAAAAAAGCAAGAAATGTATAATAATTCTTAAAAATTAAAATTCATTAAAAAGTTTTTATCATTTTTCTTATTAAATAGTTGGTTTAAAACTAATATATGCCAAACTACATCTTTGGAACAAAAGAAATTTTAGGACCAAATGGATAAACTAAGGAAATTGGATTACCAATGATGAATTCTAGGAGGGAAAAAGTCTACAACCATTTCTGTAGTGGTAGAGAGAAAAGAAATAACAGAAATTTGAGTCTTAACAGTAGCAGCAATACCTAGGAAGGATAATCTGAATAGCAACCAACTTGAGTTTTGGACTTTATAAAGAGAATTTTAAAGTTTTTTTTTAAATAAATATAACTACTTTAAATAAGATAAATTATTTTTTATTTAAAAATTTAAAAGATTAAATAATTTTAAATATATTTAAAATAAGTTTGAAACTCACTAAAAAAATCTAAATATGCTATAATTAAAGTTTTACAAAGAATAAAAAAAGGTTATGAGTTTTAGAATTTTAAATGATCATACTATTATTTTTCTTTTTATAAAAGTGAAATCTATTATTTGTGGAAGATCAAAATTATGGTGAATAATAAGAGAATAAGATGTATTTATTTAAAATTTAATGTCTTCTGCTATAACTTTGTTTTTGCAAAAGTAACACTGGTTCCCTGTCATATTGTACAAAGATAAAATATACATGTAAGACTATACATAAGTGGAAAATATATGTAAGTGAAAGCTATACTTTAAAAAAGTACTGATTATGGACACCTGGGTGGCTCAGTAGCTTAAGTGCCTGTGTTCATCTTAATTCATGATCCCAAGGTCCTGGGATTGGACCCCGCATCTGGCTCCTTGCTTAGCGGGAAGTCTGCTTCTCCCTCTCCCTCTGCTTGCCGCTCCCCCTGCTTGTAATCTCTCTCTCTCTCTCTCTGACAAATAAAAGAAAATCTTTAAAAAAAAATAGTACTAATTGCAAAGAACTAATCCTTGTTAGTTCTTTGTGTATAGTATTCTAGTATTTTCTGAGTTAAATTTGATGTTTACTTGAAATTACCATTTTATACCAGGTTCTCAGATTCTTATTCTCTTTCTCATTATAACAATTATTTTTTGTATTAATTCTGTGGCATTAGTTACACACATTATTATTCAGCTGTCACCACTATGTCCAAAATTATCTTTTCATTCCATAAAGAATTTTGTACTCTTTAAACAAAAATTCCCATACCTACTCCCCCTTAGACCCTGGCTAACTCTAACTGCTTTCTGTGTTCCTATTCTAGATAGTTCCTATGAATGGGGTCATACAATATTTTTTATTTTGTGTCTAGCTACTTCATATAGCATAATATCTTCAAAGTTCATCCATCTTGTAGTATGTGTCAGAATTTAATTCCCTCTAAGACTGACTAATATTTCATGGTGTGTAACCATATTGTTCACCCATTCATCCATTGATGGACCTTTGGGTTGCTTCCATCTTTTGACTACTGTGAATTATGTTGTCATGAACTATGAACATTGATGTACAAATATCTGTTCCAGTCCCTGCTTTAAATTACTTTGGTTTTCACTTAGGGGTAGATAAGGTGGGTCACATAGTAATTCTGTGTTTAGCTTTTTGAGATACTATCAAATTCTTTCCACAATGGCTGTACCATTTTACATTCCTACTAGTGAGATGTAAATTTTCAGTTTTCTCTGCACTCTCACCATCTTCATTACTTTATGTTGTTCTTTTTTACTGCTACACTGCTAGGTACAATGTGTCATTTCATCATGGTTTTGATTTGCATTTCCCTAATAACTAATAACATTGAGCAGTTTTTCATGCACTTATTGGTTGTTATATATCTTCTTTGGAAAATGTCACAGGTGATGTTGGTCTATAGATTTATTTTGGTAAGCTTTAGTTAGTTTTTAAAAAGTAAATGTTACACTAATTCACAAATAGTGCTTTGGTAGTTTCCCTTCTTCTTCTTCTTCTTCTTCTTCTTCTTCTTCTTCTTCTTCTTCTTCTTCTTCTTCTTTTGTGTGTGTGTGTACTTAAATAACATTCATTCAGAGTAATTATTGAAGGATAAGAAGTTAGTGCTGTTGTACTACCTGTAAAGTCATTGTTTCTGTAATTGTCTCTGTTCCTTTCCAGTCTTTGTTACTTTTGGGCTCTCTCCCCTCTCAAAGGATTTCCTTTAATATTTCTTGCAGGGCTGGTTTAGTGTTCACAAATTCTTTAGTTCTTGTTAGTTTTGGAAGCTATCTCTCCTTCTATTCTGAATGACAGCCTTGCTGGATAAAGTATTCTTGTTTGCATATTTTTCCCATTAAGCACACTGAATATATCATGCCAATAATTTCTGGCCTGCCAGGTCTCTGTAGATAGGTCTGCTGTTAGCCTTTTATATCTACCCTTGTAGAATAAGGACCTCTTGTCCTGAGCAGCTTTCAAAATTTTCTCTTTATCTTTGAAATTTGCAAGCTTTGCTATTATACATCAAGGTTTTGACCTATTTTTCTTGATTTTTGAGGGGAGTTTTCTGTGTATCCAGGACTTGAATGACAGAAGAATGGATAAAGAAGATGAATACATATATACAATGAAATATTATTCCACCATCAAAAAGAATGAAATCTTGCCATTTGCAACAGCTAGGATGGAATTGGAGGGTATTATGCTAAGTGAATTAAATCAATCAGAGAAAGACAATTATCATATGATTTCACCTCATATGTGGAATTTAAGAAATAAAACAGAGGATCATAGGGAAGGGAGGGAATAATAAAATAAGATGAAATCAGAGGGGGATACAAATCTTGAGACTCTTAACTGTAGGAAACAAACTGAAGGTTCCCTGGAGGAGGTGGCCAGGGGACATGGGGTAATTCTGTGATAAGGCATTAAGGAGGGCACTTGAAGTAATGAGTATTGGGTGTTATATGCAACTCATGAATCACTCAATTTTACTTCTGAAACTAATAATATAGTATATGTTAATTTGCACTAAAAGAAACCAGGGTTCCTTGAATAAACTGTTAATTCCAGGTATGGGATAAGAAAAAAACAAGATGAGCTTGGAATATATATATTTAAAAAAATCATAAAACTGTAAAAACTCATATCAAAAGAATTCAGGAGCCAATTGCCCCAAATTTGAGAGATTTAAATATATATTTATATAAGAATATATAAAATATACTTATATATAAATATATACATACATACATTTAGACATATACATACATTTAGATATACTTAACATTATTGAAACACATACAATGTTTAAATCCATGATTAAATAATGACACTTTAAAAGGAAGAAAAATTAAATAAATGAAACTTCATTTGTAAGATTCTAGGGAAACTGCACAATTTTGAAACTAGTAAAAAAAGGATTAAACATTTTCTTGCTTTTTCTATGCAACTGGTACTTGAGATTAAAAATTAGCTTATAAGGAGAAGTGTCTTTTTATTTAAAATGTTGTAACATAAACAAAGAAGAAATAATAAAATTTTACCATGATGAAATTCCTAATGATTTAATGTATCAGGGCAGTATTATAAACAGATGGTAACAGCATGAAAACAGAGAGATGGCCAGACATTCTGGGCCTACTGTCAGAAGCGCATAACACAACATAATAGAGAAACTTATCAAAAGAGAAAAAAGAAGTAAAATCTGGTCAAGACTTCAGATCCAATTACCAATTGACAAGAAATACAGAGGATAGATAAACAAGTTCAGTAACATTAAGAGGGAGATATCAGCAAAATCCATGTAGTGGGAAACTGTACCAGAGAAATAATCCATTCTCGTCAACAAATATAAAGAAAGAAAAGGGAATTTGTAAAATTATAAGAACAGTATTTTTTTTTTAAAGATTTTATTTATTTGACAGAGAGAGATCACAAGTGGGCAGAGAGGCAGGCAGAGAGAGAGAGAGAGAGGAGGAAGCAGGCTCCCCGCAGAGCAGAGAGCCCAATGTGGGACTCGATCCCAGGACCCTGAGATCATGACCTGAGCTGAAGGCAGAGGCTTAACCACTGAGCCACCCAGGTGCCCAAGAACAGTATTTTTAAATTAAGAAAAACAATATCAGTGAATACAAAAAAGTAAAAAATAGACAAAATTCTCCTGAGAATCATCAAATATTAAAGATATTTATTAAAGAATATTTATATTCTTTATATATTTATATTTATTAAAGAATAAGATATTTATTAAAGAATATTATTTATCTATATTATAGATAAATTATATTATGTATATAAAAGGAATATAACTTTTCCTAGAGAAGTAAAACATTTAAAGAAAATTTTTTTATGGGAAATTAATAACAAAAATGCTGAATACTAGACAAATTTATAAACCTGAAAAAATGGACTTAAAAGAAAATTGACTATGATAAATTCACTTGCCTACACTTTCCCAGCACAGGATATTTTCAGTTTTTAAGTGACTATAAATATGAAAGGTGAAAAATAGCATTTCATCTTAATGAGTATTTCTCTTGCTACAGAAAAGGCAGTCTTCATATGTATGTATCATCCCCTTTTAGTTACTTTTTTATGAACTTCCTGTTTACATACTTTGTCAATTTTTATTTATAATAACTCTTTGTGGATTTAGGCTGTTATCATTTATTACAGATATTGTTATTTTGTTGCATTTTCTCATTTGCTATATAAGAGGCTCACAAATTTAGTAACACTCCACTTATTTACTCAAAGAAAAAAGAAAAATGTAATTTATTTCTTTATAGTTTATCTGCTTTTCCTTCGGAGCTAACACAGAGGAGTATAAAA
Source organism: Enhydra lutris kenyoni (assembly GCF_002288905.1). Lineage (NCBI taxonomy): Eukaryota > Metazoa > Chordata > Mammalia > Carnivora > Mustelidae > Enhydra > Enhydra lutris. The sequence goes on along the minus strand of NW_019154088.1, from coordinate 39,098,780 downwards.
AACACCCTAACTAAATCTAAATGTTAATCATTTCACTTAGTGTGATATAATCATGTTCTCTTTAGTTAAACTCAGTCTCTTCGCGGTTTACATTTCTAGAGTTGGGCTATAGAAGACACAATGAGATAACTTTTGAGGCCATCTGAGGGGAAATGTAATCAATTCTTACAGTTTCTTTTCTTCATAGGCGTCCCTTAGGCTACTTTAATGGTAATTCTTAGAGTATAATGATGGTGAGGAGGGATGGACTGGGATGGGTCTTTTCAGAAAGAGGAGGAAATCTGTCAGCCTTGGCCTTGCTTAAATTCTAAAATCTTTCCTGCTGGTCAGGGAGGTGCAGAGATGGGGTCTTCTCTGGAATAGAGACAGGGGAGTTGGGTATTGATAGACTGGTCCAGGTTCCTTTTGGGTGGGCAACAGAATATTAACCAGCCACTTTTTACTTTAAGTGCTTGATGAACAGAGTTCTAGTTAAATCACATGTGCAGGTGGACCGAGGAAAAATGAAACACACTGCCTAAACTTACCCCTGCTAACTCAGAAACACTTCTGCATAGTAACAAATACAGAAGGACAGCCAAAGGGGCAGGTCTCTTTTAAGTGACTATTATTTTTGCAGAACCCCCTTCAGGAAATTACGAAAGATAGGAACTAATACAACCAATTAATATTACCATATTACCAGCAATACTCACACAAACTCATAAAAACAATTTACACTAACATTGTTTTTAATGTTTATGGTATGTGTTGCAAATATAGTTAACACCAATGTTAATATATAAGATATGCAGTTCCATTAAAATAATTGAAGTCATGACACACTTTTTATTTAAAATCTAGACCTCCAAGTAAAACTGCTCTAAACTTTCCCCTCCTACTTGCTTCCCTCAGAAATACGTATTTTTCTGTTTAGCTATATATGGATACCTATGACTCCAATTAATCCTTTGAAATCAACATAAAATTCCCTGAAACTAACAAACTAGGAAAAGAGTATATGTATAGGTTTATAGGTATATGTTGTATGTGTGGTGTCCATATGTACATGTTCATATGTGTGTATAGCGTATGTGTTTTTTGTGTAATTGTGAATAAGTGCGATTGTGTATATTACCTTAAATCCAGTATCAACTTGACTGCCTTGAGTGGATATTATAAACCAACAGAAGCATCTGTTTGCCATAATCTTTGCTCAAAAGAACCTGAGGCCAAATGAGCAGTTGCTAAAACCAAAGTGTATCACAGTTACATGCAAAGACTAATCCTCATCTGATATTTAAACCTCGGTGGGACTGACTCTATCTTTCAACAGCTGCATATGGATAATGTATTTTCAACATGAATTCTTAGCATATGAAAATAATTTCACAAAGTCACTTGGTAGATAATCACTGAAAAAAGTCTTTTATTGTTAAACACATTAATTTATGTCAATTGATACTGTAATACTTCACTAAAATTTTTTAAAAATTATTTTTCTGAGACCGAACTCTTAATATTGCCATCTAATAGCAGTTTTATTTTCACCTGTGTGTCTTGTTATGAGAATAAATACCATAAAGAAAATCTGTCATAATGAAATTATGTTCACTCTGTTCAAGATTTTTCTATTTTAACATCTTTAGGTTTATCTAGTTTTCCTATGAAAAAAATAATCTACTTGAAGTTCAACCCAAAATATGGCAATATAAATTTAAGTGTCTACTTCTACTTACATATGGTGTAATATTTTTCTAGTACTGTTTTTAGAAAAATAGTTAGACAAATCCTTCATTCGGTGATACCTTCAGAAGAGAAGGCTCAAAATGAGCTGCCTGTTAAATTAATGAGTGAATTTTTCCCAGTTTTGGCAAATATTCTTAAAACCATAAAAGCTGGGAGTATATGTTATGTTGTTGCATAATTATTAATAACTTTCTTTCAGTGTAGGGAAAAATGCAAGCTTCGAATGTCAACTAAAATCTACTTTATCTAAAGTATATTAGAATGCATATTATATATAATACTTTTAAAGCTATTTTAAGGTCATTTTACAAAATCTAAACTCATATGTCAAGACATAGGAAATAGTCTGGTTAGTTTATGCAAGCTTTATGTAAGAGGGAGAGGCAAGATTGGAAGAGCTCTATGAGTTTAAACATGGAGATATAGATGAGTGTATCTCCCAGTGCTTGGGAGTTGATCCCTCTGTTGTTAGGGTTATAGCCATGTGAGTTCATGTTCACATGGCAGAAGAGACTTTGAGCCAATATTTTTTCCAGAGCTGTGAGAAACTGGTAGCATTTTATTGTTAAAATCTTGAATTTAGCATACATTGCAAATGCCTCACATTCTTCCCACTCTATGTGAAAAACAAGAAAACCCCAATGCCGGATTTGCTCTAACAACAGCTCTGGTAAAATGCTTCTTGCAACAGCTATAGGCAGCCAATACACATGTTATTCACAATGTAAATCAGACAGAAAGTTGAATAAAAATCCACCATTGCAACATGTATGCACGTTACACTACCAGTTTAAGTAATGAAGAGCAGTCAGCCAAGGAGGAAATGTGGCTCTTTAAACCTGGCTAGAGCCAAACCTAGGCTTCCTCCTGGCTAGTGCTCTGGGGCCAAGGGATGAAGAGATCCTTGCAATGGTAGGAGGGAGGGGCCAACAACAACAACAAAGCATGCATCAGATAATAATTAGTATTTCTGTGCATTTCGTCATTAGTGGCTTTGAAACCATTCTTTATATTCTTTACTAATAAGTAGGTGATTGACTTGATTTACTATGGAATGTCTTGGTTTAAAAGATAGGCAATTCTCACAAAAGAATATTTGTGTCTCTGAATTATAATAGCACATCTTGAAAATCCTATATTCACCATGTTGCACAATGTCTTCAGATTGTTTATTTTTTTTATTTTATTTTTATTTTTTAAAGATTTTATTTATTTATTTGACAGAGAGATCACAAGCAGGCAGAGAGGCAGGCAGAGAGAGAGGAGGAAGCAGGCTCCCCGCTGAGCAGAGAGCCCGATGCAGGGCTCCATCCCAGGACTCTGAGATCATGACCTGAGCCGAAGGCAGTGGCTTAACCCACTGAGCCACCCAGGCGCCCCCAGATTGTTTATTTGATTGTTGGGTTTGATACACACTAATTAAGAAGGAAAAATACGTTTGGAACTTCCATTTCACATATAATTTTTTTTTAACTTTTCTATTCATGAGGAGGATCACTTCAGTTCACACGCTTTTTCTGTAGTGCCCAGGACTATGTGGCAATTTGGGAATACAATGACAATTACAGGGTCTTGACATCTAGGAAACTACTTTTTAGCGGAATCATAGTGAATTTCAACACAATCGAATGTGGTGTCAAATGTGGTGAGTGCTACAGGATCACACAGGAGAGAAGCATTTGATAATCTGTATGGGAGGAGGATTGAGGAAAACTCCCAGGCCCCAGAAGATACCAAAAAAAGTTTATAGGTTATGTTTTGCTTCGTTGACTTTCATTGGATAAATAGCAGAGAGGCTGATAGTTGTGGGTAGGGGCCAATGAAATACCAGAATTTTTTAGGTCACCTTACCTGACTTTTGTTACAATCTAAGTCACACTGACAAAAAATGTGTGCTCTCAGGTATTTGTAACTCAATTCTATACCTCCCATTAGCACTACTACAGACATTGTGTTTATGTTGAAAAGTGCTGATACACTTTTCTCTGCAATCTAACTCCTTCTCAAAAAATGTTTCGGAGGTCTGGATTATTTAGTTTCTCACATTATCTCTTAAATTCATCCTGAATTTACATGTCATTTTTGTAAGGAATGTATTTTATATCTGTTGTGTTTTAATGTAAGTCATTGAGGCAAGATACAATGTTATTAAAGAGTTAAAATTTCATACATCCCAAATTCATAAAAATACATTTGAATAGGCATTTATTTGAAAAGTAAAATATTTCATTGGAAAACAGGATTCATTAAATAAAGACAGTATGTGTATTTTCATGTAAGTCCAAATAACATGCATATATTATTGATATTTTTATTAATGTTGATGTCATATATATTGATTATATATGTGTAAGGAGATACACTTCTTATAAAATGTTTATATAATTTCTCATTTTAATTAATAAATTTGCTATTTGGGATTAAATGGACACAATATCAAATGATGCAATTAATAAATTGACACAGTAGATCTGCCTTAAAGAAATTGCATCTTATTTGGCATTAAAAGGAGAGAGATTAATTGTTTTTAGTTACATACAGATCTTTATTTATTTATAAGATTTTATTTATTTTTAAAATTTATTTATTTATTTTTTATTTGACAGAGAAAGAGAGATCACAAGTAATCAGAGAGGCAGGTGTGGGCAGTGGGGAAGCAGGCTCCCTGCTGAGCAGAGGGCCCCTTGCAGGGCTCAATCCCAGACCCTGAAATCCTGACCTGAGCCGAAGGCAGAGCCTTTAACCCACTGAGCCACCCAGGCGCCCTACATACAGATTTTTAAATACAGGTTTTAATTCACAATATTTGAAGCAGATTTGATTAGTCTATACATATTATTAAATGATTATGTAGAAGATATCACCTGTTTTTAGTGAGTGGAGTGAGTTTTTAGTGAGTGAAGCAAAACACTCATTTTGTTTTAATTAACTTATTTCTATTTCCTGAGATTCTTGAAAACCTCTGATTTTTCAACAAGGTTTTCTAGTTTTCATTAGACAAGTCTTTCACCTCCTTGGTTAAGTTCTTTCCTAAGTTTTTGGGTTTTTTTCTTTTTCTGATGCTACCTATTATAAATGAAATTGTGTTTGTAATTTCCTTGTTAGATTGTTCATTTTCCCATGCAAGTACATACATAGAAAACAGTCTCTGAATATTTCTTTTATTTATCTGTTGCTGGAAAGATCTTCCAATTAGTTCAAATTTTTTTTTCATTGTGGTAAAATATACATAACACAAAATTTGCCATCTTAACCATTTTTAAATCTACAGTTCATTGGTATTAAATACAATCACAATATTGTGTGACAGTTGGCCCAGCTTAATTGCAATTTGTCATCAAAGTCTTCCCCTGGATGTTGCAAGACTTCAATAGACTCCAGAGGTCCACAACAATTACATTATACAGATTTGGCCAGTGCAATTGCTGTCTAGGTGGGAGACATATTCCTAGTACTCCCTACTCTGCTGTATTCCCAGAATTCTTTTTCTTCCAATTACTTTTGAATTGCATTTTGAAAATTATTGAAAGCCTAGCATATTACTGGTACTGAGATAGATGCTAGGGACTAAAAGTTGACTATTGCTTCCTTGTTCTCAAGAAGCTCAAGATATATTGTGTATATGTATGTGCCAAGAGAATGGATGCCACATCATTTATCCTCTAAGAAAAGTATCATTTGATGAGTACTATAGTGAATTTAGGATAGACACAAATGTTAAGTCTGTTTTGGAAAGGTGGGGGTAGTCTGAAGGCAAGAGCAAGCATGTTGCATAAAAATGAGGAAGAGCTGAGTTGAACGTTCATCCACCAAACATACTGAAGACCCAAAATATTATAGACACTTCGTTAAGTGTTTGGTTTATATCCTGCTGTAGCCTAGTAAACAACATGAAGAGTAACTTTTTGCACCCTGTTCCACTTCTGAATACCAGTTTCAGTTCTCACACCAACTAATGATTCTGATACTCAATTCTAATGGGGAAGGAAGAGATTTTTCCCACACCACCAGGCAATTCTACAATATCAACTGGGTGTTCTACAATCTAATTCAATCCTGGCACTCTCTGTCTGGAGATAGTGTCAGATCCCACAGGTTAAGGACTCTGTCCTCTGTCCCCGCTTCAGCCATCAATCACCAGTTTAAGTTCTCATCGGTGCTTTTGACCCACTGGCTATAGAATAGAATTTTCAATGACCCCCTCTTTGGGTCTGATTAATTTACTAGAGCAGCTCACAGCATATTTTACTTACTAGATTACTGATTGATTATAAGAGGAACTCAGGATCAACCATCTGGAAGAGATGCACAGGGCAAGGGAGAGGGAATGTGCCACTCGCCCCACACCCTCGTGTCTTCACTAACCTGGAGGCTCTCTGATCCCTGTCCTTTGGGATTTTATGGGGTCTGCATTACATAGGCATAACTGATGAAATCATGGGGCATTGGTAATTGATTCAATCTCTACAATCTCTAATCCCTCTCTCTCCCTGAAAGGGAGAGTGTGGGACTAAAATTTCCAACCCTCTAATCACAAGGCTGGTTCTCCTCGCAAACAACCCCAATCTTTTGGTTACCCAGGGGCTTTCTAAAAGTCACCCCATTAATATAACAAAAGATACGTTTATTGCTTGAATCACTTAGAAAATTCCAAGGGTTTTAGGAGTTCTTTAAAGACCAAATAAATATTTATTATAAACCACAGCATCACAAAGGATGAGTAGAATTTTATCAAGTTGAAACAAATAAAAGGGAAAAGAGCATGCCAGGTAAAGGATACTGCTGGGGATAAGCATGAAGCCACCAAAGTGTCCACATTTCTGTTCATTATTAACTGACCCATGTTGAAGATGCTGAGAGTTACAAGCCATTGAAATTTATTATTTAACATCTCAGCCTTAGGACAAAATTTTCTAATTTAGAGAATAGTCATTTTATGTATATTTATATTTCATTCTTCAGTAAAGAACCCTGTTGTTAAGCCCTTGTAAAGGTCTTTTTAATTTTAATCTTTTTTAATGAATTGAGATCATTTGAACTAAATTAAAGATATTTGCCAATTTGCCTAAGACTTGTATTTTATTTTTTTATTTGCTTTTGCTTCTCTCAAATTCCTCTTTGTTTTCCCTACTCCAAATCTGCAATCACCTGGTGGACTTTCTTCATTATAATGTCATAATTTTTGTGAACAAATGAAGGAGACATTCACAAAATAATCTGTGCACTAATAATCTGAAATTAGATTGAAATAAATGAGAAATTAGTAATTTAGAAAAATACATTTATTTATTTTTTTTTAAGATTTTATTTATTCATTTGACAGAGAGAGATCACAAGTAGGCAGAGAGGCAGGCAGAGAGAGAGAGGGAGAAGCAGGCTCCCTGCTGAGCAGAGAGCCCGATGCGGGGCTTGATCCAAGGACCCTGAGATCATGACCTGAGCCGACGGCAGAGGCTTAACCCATTGAGTCACCCAGGCGCTCCAGAAAAATACATTTAAAGAATTAAAATTATTCATCCCTGAACCATCAGAGAATACCTCTATAACTACTGGGAAAATTCTTACACTTTACCTATCTTTTGGCATGTGCATTTTAGAACTAATTTGCATCAGCAAAAGCTAGGGATTTTACAGATGACTGATGCCTGTGAAAATGATATTTCTCCCCTGAACTTGCTTTAATTAAAATGCTGTAAGTAAGGGAACATTCTAATGTGCCAATCTCCATGTTTGGTTAGTGCTGGCTTTCTAGAAATGTGACTTTAGTTTGCATATCATAGAGCTCTGGTGCACGGGTTCTGCACTGTTTATGCACTTGGCTATTTAATACTCGAGGTAATGTCTTATTTTTTTTTAAAGATTTTGTTTATTTATTTGACAGAGAGAGAAATCACAAGTAGACAGAGCAGCAGGCAGAGAGAAGGGGGGAAACAGGTTCCCTACTAAACAGAGAGAGCAATGCGGGGCTCAATCCCAGGACCCTGGGATCATGACCTGAGCCGAAGGCAGCGGCTTAACCCACTGAGCCACCCAGGCGCCCCAGATTCTCATTTCTATGATTAGATTTTTCCATAGAATATCCAAACACTTGTTTTAAAAAAACAAGTAATATATATTACATACTTTATGTCTAGGACTGTTCTAAATGTTTTGGCATATTAGTTTTTAGAACCTACAGAATGAGCTAAGGGGGTACATATTTTAATTGTTCTTATTTTAAGAATAAGAAAAATGAGGCACTTGAAAGTTATGTAACTTCTCTATGGACATGATTCATCGGTAGTTAAGCCAAGATTTGAATACAGACAGTGGCTCCAGAGCCTCTCTTTTTGCCTTATTCTTATGTTTTATGAATCAGTTGTTTTCTATTTATTTATTCCTCTACCTGACAGCCCCCCACCAAAAATAAGTGCCAGAGTCAAAGTATGTCTGAAGAGTTTACAATCTTAGTCGTCTTGTTCTAATGGCTACTGGGTTTGACAATGAAATAAGGGTTGTAATGTAAGGTCACAATTAGAATGGGATTACATACTAAATCAGGGAGTGGAACTCCCAGAGATGGCTACTTAGAGAGCTCTGCCTTCTCTCTGTCTCTGTCAGTATTTTATTGTGCAATATAAAACACATAAGAAATGAATAAACTCTTTCTATATACATGCATATGTGTATATATATATATATATGTGCATGTATATATGAAGAATTATATTGTGAACAACAGACAGTGATTAATTCAACATTTATGGCTCTGAAGAGGACCCCTGCTTCCTCGTGGTCAAATTTGTTCATTCTGACTTTTGTGACAGTTTGACTGTTTTTGTGATTTTGTTAGCTGTAGCTACATTCCTAAGCAATATAGTTTAATATTTTCATTTTAAACTTTATTTGAATAATTTTTATTTTAATATGTGTTATTTTAAATTTTTATTTTACTTGTAATTTATATGAATATACAAGTTTTTATGAGACTATAGTAGTCTTTTCATGATATTATCATTCGGAGTTGTATCACGACTGTTATATATTTGAAATCAATAGAAAAAATCCATCTTATTTTTTTTTAATCTAGAATGGTTTAAATAGTACTATCTATATTTGTTTCTTAAGTAATTGAAAAGATATTGTATATCAAATGTTACTAGGAAGAGTACAGCAAAAACTATTCTCATTTTTTTCTTTTATTTTATATCCACATTTAAGTGGATCAGTTTTTATTTTCTAGAATATTACACATTTCTTTTCATATTCATATGAAATTCCAAATACTCATCTGTCTACTCTGTATTTGTGATTTTACATTTTTCATTCTTAATTTGTGTTCTTGTGACTGAAATCTTTTTTAAATTCTTTGATTAAATTAATAAGAGTACAGATTTTAGATATATTAACCTCATTTAATATTTTATACTTTACTATTTTAGCTTATTTTTGTTCGTTTTACTTTTAAAATTGAATGTGCTTATTTTGTTAACTGCAATATCTTTTAAAATTATTTATAATATTGTTTAATAGGTGAAGCTGCAAGCCTTTGTTAGCTTGTGAAAAGAACTTTGATTACATTCCATGATATCAATAGCATTATTTTGAATATTGTTTACTTGTCTTTATTCTATGATTGAAATCTAAATATCTATTTTGACAATACAATTATTTGGGAAATATTTTTAAAATACTATATGGAATGATTTATTCATTTATTTTGTATTTATTTTTATTGTAAGAAAATGGATCCTTTACCTTTTTTATTTTGAAAATTATTAACCTATATTTCTATGTTGATTAAATATTTCTATATTTTAAATCTTCTCTTTCTAAAAACTTTGTGGAGTTGGAAGCGAAAAGATTATATTTAAAAATTATTTAAAGTGAATTTATATTATTTTAAGCAGAACTATCTTTTTTTTAACCTTTTTTTAAAAGTTTTTTTTTTTTTATTTGACAGAGAGAGAGATCACAAGCAGGCAGGGAGAGAGAGGGAAGCAGGCTCCCTGCCGAGGCAAGGCTCAATCCCAGGACCCTGGGATCATGACCTGAGCTGAAGGCAGAGGCTTAACCCTCTGAGCCACCCAGGTGCCCTAAGCAGAACTATCTTATTTTAGTGGTATAAGAGTTGATCAATCTTAATAATATATTTGTCCAAATTATTAAGCTTTGGAGCCTTTGAGGAATATAATTTAAAAAATTACAATATAATATTAAAACCAAAATGTATCTACGTAAAATGTTATTTTGATATAAAAATCATTCTAAACCATTTCTATCAGTTAATATTTTTTTCACAATCTTATATGCCTGAAAAAAAAAATAACAGAAAAACTGATACACACATAGTTTCATGTTTGTTCTGTACATTACCTAATTACCAAATTACCTTTTTTCAGGACTATTTTTCTTTTTTTATTTAAAAAATATCTATTTATCTTTAGGAAAAAAGTAAACCTCTAATGTATTTTTAAAAGAAGTAAAAATGAGTCTCAATCATATAAAACACTATAGATTTCTACTTAAAATACCCTTCATTCAAATGGCATTAGTATCAGAGACTATATTCTTTTCCAGAGGTTTAAAAGCACGACAACAGGAGGAATAAGATATACAATTGGAAATTTATAAAATACAAATTCTCTTTGGCAACTGCATTTTATCATAAAAATGAATAACTTTCCATTTCCTTCACAGAACTTTTTAAATGATGAAAGGAAGAGTTAAATTTGCTTTCACTTGAGGTACACTTGGTGATCAAGTTAACAATTCAAATTTCCTATAATATAACAAGTACCTTTTAAGGGACATATTATCATTATTATTATTACTATTTTCCAGTTCCCTTTAAGTACATGCAACAGAAATTTGTTGAGTAAACATATTCAGTACTAAGAATGTGCCTGTCTTTAAGCCAGAAAGGTGATTAAAAATGTCTATGTATTTGAAGAATTAAATTTATCAGGGAGGAGTTATTTTAAAATATGATAAGATTTAGAATGCTGGCAAAACAACAAATGTACAAATAAGAAATAGAAAAGTAAGTTTGTTCTTTTGTGCAGATTTCTATTTTCACATATTAATTGTTTTTTCAAAATGAAAAATAAAAGAAGCAATATGCCAAGGCATCATGTTTGTTTTAAAGACTCAACTTTCAGTCCTATTAAAGAAGTTAGTTACATCTAGTTTTTCCAGATAAATATAAAAGATAAAATAAAGGCATAGCATGCTTTGCATCTTGAGCTTTCACAGAATATAAAATATTTATATGCAATAATATAAAATAAAATATAATAATAAAATATAATTTTCTACAGATTAGCAATGATGAGTTGTAATTTAAAAGTGCATTATTTCAGAGCATTTTGTGTTTAATGAAATTTAATATTATAATCTTCAATACTTAGAAAAAAGGAATACTTTTGTTATAAATATTTTTTTAAAATATGAGTGTAAAGGAAACTAATAAAGCAAATCATACAACATAGCACCAAGAGATGATCCCAGTTAATAAGTTAAAATATATATCTCCAGTTTATAATGTGTTAAGTTTGTGTGTAAAAGAGAGAGACAGAGAGGAAAAAGAAGGAGATAGATTGGAATGTAGTAATTTATAACCAAAGATGTGCAATGGTAATGAGAATATTACAGTATCTCTGTAAACCAGGGAAAGAAGGGATTAAAATATAAGAACTTTAATAAGTTTCTCGCTTATATAGGGCACATGGGATACAATTAATAAAGAATGGACAAAAAATGATTACAATATCTACTGATCGAGGAAAATACAAGGCCTTGAAAAAGTAAGTGTATGGATAATCCTGTATCGTTCAAACTCCATGCTTAAAAGGTCAAGGGTAAAGAGACAAACAGAACATTTCCATTTGAAAGCAGGAAAAAATTGTGAGATGTGAAATGAACTGAGAAATTTCTGATTATCTTCCCATCCTGATTATCTTGTTCGATGAGGGCTTTGCACTTTTCGTTGACTTTGAGATATTTTGCAACTCTGTAAATTGTAGATAACCTGCAGTAGTATAGATAATTTTTTTTCCATAGATGAATAAATTGTGTGTTGAAATGTAATTGGCTATTGCCTTATGGATAGAAAAAAGTTTCAAGTTCTGGGGGCACCTAGGCAACTCAGTCAGTTGAGCATCTGACTCTTGGTTTTGGCTCAGATCATGATCTCAGGGTCCTGGGATTGAGCCCCATATTGGGCTTTATGCTCAGCATTTGAGTGGGCTTGTACCTCTCCCTCCCTGTCTGCTCGTGCCCAACACGTGCTCTCTCTCTCTCTCTCTCTCTCAAATAAAGTCTTAAAAAAAAAAAAGCTTTAACTTTTAACTTCTTCTTTTAAATTATTTTGACATTTCATATCTGGCCTATGTAACTCTCAATCTTTATCATTTGAACTAGTTGTGAGTTATTGCAAATTCTCTCATTAATTAAGGAGTTATATAGAATGTTGGAAAACAATTTATTTTCCTACAAGAGTCATAATATTATCTTCCTTGATAGTCATTTAACTATTTTGGGTGTTATTAACTGAAATGCCCAGTGAATTTACCAGAAACTAGGTAAATGTTGTCCTGGAGATATACACTATATATGCAGCTTAGGCTCAGCTATGAATTACCTTGGCTTCCAGAGATTTCCAAGCACCAATAGAGTCACAATTTCACTGATTTTTTTGTTTCACTAGCACCTTCCCCCCTCCTCTGCTGATTGTGTTTTATTTGTTTCTGTTTTGCTTATATTTGATAAGTGATTGCCTAGTTGTGATAGCAGTGTTTGTGAATTTGATTTTATAGTCTGATATTTTGATGCTCTATAAATAGATTTATAAATGTTTAGAGATCTATTATCTGTTGAGTTAGAGATGACAAAGAATTTGGTTTGTTGATTCCTGCCATTATTAATTCTGTGCATATTTGTCTATTTTCAGCAACCCACTGGAAAGCGGAACCATTCTTTGCTATCAGAACCAATGAATTTTTATATCTGTGTCTTTTGACTGTGGCTAAGTTTGTATAATTAAAGCAATCTCTGTGTCTATGCTGTGATCCTGAAAGGCCTTTCTTGTGTGATTATAAAATATTTCCTATCTTCAGAGAATATTAATAAATTAGTCTGTAAAGAATTTTTTCTAATTGGCTTCTGGAGATAGCTAATCACTTACATGCATTAAATATTCCTAATATTACCAGAAAATAAGGAAATTGAACTTATAATACTTTAAATGTATTTGAAAAGTTATTTTTATACAAGCTTAGAAACTTTTTAAGAACCCAAGTATATATGATTTTAGTTAAATCTTAAGTAAATGAGACTAATAATCTCAGCTCAATAAAAAATTTGTTTCTGTTGATTCATCAGTGTTAATTGTAATACAAGTGTACATTTTGTTCTCTTTTCACTTACTTTTCCCAAAACATAGAGAGGTTTATTGATAAAACGACTAACACAATTATTTGCTCAATTAAGTCGAATCATTATTTTAATAAACTTTTAATTTTAAAATTAATTATGTTTTAGAGTATGTCATATTGAAGATAATTTTTAAGATCTTTGGGCAATTTAGATTTTTGGACTAATATTGAGTAAATTATTAACAATAGTCACCAGATATCTACATATTTTCTAATTAATATGGAATAATGAAACATTCATTTTAAGCATGATTTTAAGGTAATCTAATTTTATTCATATATTTCTGTTATGGAGAATCTGTAACTTTGATTCACTTCAATGAATGTGATCATTTTGCCACTTTAAAGAAACTACAAATGGATGTTTTCGGCTGTAGAATGTTGTGTTGTGTATACTTATGAACTATACTAGAAAACCAAATGCTTATGAGTGATGAAAGATTTAATTTATCTAATTTCCAGTTTTATCTGTGAGATAAAAGTTACTTCATCTGGTTAAAAGTTTGTAATCAATTTAGTGCTTGATAGTCCACTAAGAACATTAGTGAAAGAGAAATACGACTGTAAATGTACTTTTGCTTTTTAAGAAAAAGAGTAGTTTTCCCCTGAGGTAGCATTTCTAAGTGTTTTTGGTCCTTCAATCTCTTACAACTCTTAATTATTGAGCATTGAGGACTCCAAATTGAGAATTTTTGTTGTTGCTGTTGTTGTTTACACAGGTGTGTTTATGTACTATATTAGAAGTAAAAACAGAGAATGTTAAAATGTACATATTTATAGATTAATTTGAAGATAGGAATAATTAGCACATTGCATGTTAACAGAAAGAACATAATATTTTTATTTATTTATTTATTTTTAAGAGATTTTATTTATTTATTTGACAGAGAGAGATGCAGAGAGGAAACAGAAGCAGGGGGAGTAGGAGAGGGAGAAGAAGGCTTCCCGCTGAGCAGGGAGCTGGATATGGGCCTCCTGACCTGAGCCAAAGGCAGATGCTAAGGACTGAGCCACCCAGGCACCCAAGAACATCATATTTTTAATATAAATGTTATTTTTCTCTCGAAGATCTCTTAAGAACTGTCATCAAATAAAATGTCAGATTGTTCCAGGATGTGAAAAAACATAATAATGAAGGATGAAGCATGGAAAGTAATATTTTTGCTTTGGTTTATAGTACCTAAATCTAAAAACAAACTATGATGTATGTCAAAATATTAGTAAATTTTTCTTAATTTTGATGAGTTTATTCTTTTGGTTTGTTGATTAATACCTTTACCTATAATTGGTATAAGAGATTCTATGTGTTATTAGAATAGTGTTGTATTCTTTATCTTGACTATATTATATCACTGATTATTTAATTTAAAAAAGAAAGAGAGGGATTTCCTCACTTAGGAAAGAACAGAAGTTCTTACAAGTTACCTTCTGTGTGCATTTGTCACTTAAAAATAGTATCAAGTATTGTTCCTCAGGCACTTATGATCTAACTCTCCTAACAAAATTTTTATTTTTGCTTTTCAAATATCTGATCTGAATTTGGGAAGAAGAAATCAATGTAACTTTCAGGATATATTTTATATATCTTTGAAGTTTCCCAGAGGTTCCCTGGAAAGTGACAAATTTTTCCCATCTTATAGGAAGTGATATCAGAAATAATTTGACTTCTTAGATTATTTGTGTGGAAAAAGTTAAGTAAAAAGAAGGGAATACACAACTTACTTTAAATTTGTATAGGTAAAATTTTGTTAATATGCATATTTCATAAATTATATGCTTGAAGGAAAGTTTCTAGAAGTTTGTGAATGTACTCATCATCCATACTATATTTTCATCTTAAAGGAAAATATTGATCAAGACCTTATGATATAATTCTGTTGTTTTTCTTTATTTGTCAGAGTCCTAGAGAAGCTTTGCCTGATATTAGGCAATAAAGGTATGGGTTTTCAGCTATAATTTTTCTTATTATTTATAAATTTCTACTTGATCACAACCTTACTCCTTTAATTTGAATGTAGCATTGGTACAGTGTTCTTGTCTATCAGAGTCAAAGATTGAATCTCACAGACACAAAAGGGCATCGGGATAGGTTTTTTAAGAGAAGGTGAGAACAGAAAGAAGAAAAGCACTCTAGAGTGAGAGGGGTCTGAATGGGTTGCCATTGTGAGCTATTCTCGGCAGGCTTTTATTGAGAACTGACTGGGAAGCTTGTGGCCTTGTGACTCTTGTGCCATCTTGGTTTGCACAAGGACTATTGATAACATCCTTAATGGCTTACTTCTTCTTTGAAGTCTGGTCATTTTCTGTAGTTACTATGTAGCTGCCAGTGGGAAAAATACCCCTAACATTCAGGGCAAGATGGTCTGGTTTGTTCCCTTATCTCTTATCTCCTCCTGGAGCCTAGTCAGGGGTCTCCAATCTCCCCAGGCCTTTATCCTTAACTTTTCCTTGCTCAGCATCTTCTAGGCTAGTGTTTCTCAATTCAGAAAGCATATTCAGTTTTTCTATGTAGGGTCTTTTTTTTTTTTTTTTTTAAGTCAAAGTACCTATGAAACCCCTATAAAACGTAAAGATGGATGGAAATTAAGATGAACACACTAATGCTTCAGCAAGACTTGACTTTAAACCGAACAAATTTCTCTCTTCCTCACTCTTGAAGCTTCCTCTGACCCTTAGCTTGTTTTCTGTAGAATCCTTTGTTCCAGGAACTCGGTGTTGGTGTTGACATCTTGCTGACTTCAATGTCTACTTAGTAAGAAGACATGGATGGTGGGCGGCAGGACTAGTCATGAGACCACCTTGAACATGACACAGCTGCCCGCAAGCGCCACATTCCTGTCAAAATTTTCCAGATCCTGTATTTTCCCATAAAACCCCTCAGCCTTATACCCAGTGGGTCTGCAGTTTTGAAACCATTGGCCTGCTGTGGCCTCTTTTGCCTGGCAAAGTACAAAAACTATTGTTTCGTCTTTATCCCCAAACTCTGGCTTCATGTTATACTTTGGCTCCAGAGCACAGAGGTAGGTTTTTGATACCTATGTCTCAGGCCTTCTTCGGAGTTACTCAGTCTTTGTATCCAAGATTCTTTTCTTTTCTTTTTTTTTTTTTTTAAGATTTTATTCATTTATTTGACAGACAGAGATCACAAGTAGGCAGAGAGGCAGGCAGAGAGAGAGGAGGAAGCAGGCTCCCTGCTGAGAAGAGCCTGATTTGGGGCTTGATCCCAGGACCCTGAGATCATGACCTGAGCTGAAGGCAGAGGCAGAGGCTTAACCCACTGAGCCACCCAGGCGCCCCGTATCTTAGATTCTTTTTGTATGTTTTGGTATGTCTCAGAATTCTTTTTTGTTTTATCTCATTATATTTATTAAAATGATGTTCATTTATTCTTATAAGTCAGATGTGTAACACTCCTTGTCTTCATGGAAAACAGGCTTATTCATTATTTTTAGAGATATTTTGTCAGAATTTTGGGAGGAAGAGTTTCATTATCTTTATTCCTCAGAAATGCCACAGAAACAGATTTCCTTGTCAGTTGTCTTAACCTTACTATGAATCATAATCAGATTTCTCATATTTGAAATTTATCCTTAGAAAAAAAATCATAGAAAAAACTGTAGGGATTTTGTCTCTGGCACAAAGGGCATTTGTTTTACTCTGCTATGTGCTAGATACCTTGCTATTATCTGCTGACCAGTTTTATCTTTAACAAGGAAGGATAATCCCAAAACTCCCCAAAAGAGACAGTAACAGGTACTTAAAAGCATTGACACTTCAAAAATGAACCTCTCTTTGTAGCTTCTGAGCTGACATTGTTCAGATATTTAGACTATTTCAGTAGACTGAATCAGAATTTCCAAGGTTCCTTTTAATCAAGAAGAAGACAGTTTTACATTAGGGTCCTCCTAAGTCCAGATACAGCATAAGAGGAGCTAAATACATAAGACTGATTAAACTGACAAAGGGAATTTTATTGTGGTTATTTGCTTGGAATATTGTTGATTCTGTCTTAATGTTCTATTTTCTATAAATATAAGAAAGTTCTTTTCTTTTTAAATTTTCCCATTTCAATGCAGTGACTTTGCTTTTGTAAACCGTAAAACTTTGCTTTTGTAAAACTTTTTGTGACACCCGAGAAATCATAAACTTTTTTATTAAATCTTCTTTCTTTTCATAGCAATGTAGTTATGTGCATAGATTCAGAAAGCATCTGTCTTTCTCTTTTCCATGATCTAATTGGATAAATTGATTGTACAACTTAGATCATAGCAGTTTATCATGTTTGAAAATGATGTTTCTTTAATTAGTTTTGACAAGCATCATTAAGAAGCAAGTTAGCTATACTTAAGGAGCAAATGCCTATAAAGTGCTTCTGGAAAAACTATCCTCGTGCCTTGTTTATGGTGTCCCAGCCTGGCAGGTGGTAAGGAAGTTCATTTCTTGGACCAGGAAATTTAGAATATTTTGACAACCTCTAAAATAGAGTGATTCACCCAAATTTAAAGGTAAATTAGGTAAAATTTGTGGAACTTCTGGATTCAGCTCCTGGTCTCATTATTGCAAATAATAGAGACTTTTTATAAATCCAATCTGAGGTTCCTTATGGAAACTTCCAGACAGAAGGTAATTTTATGAATGTATTAATTGTTCAATACTCTAGGACTCTAGATTTGGAAAACAAACTCAAGGAGGTCTATACAATTGATCAATACTTTTGCTGTACCTATGTAAATATCAGTACAAATCAGATGAGATCAGCCTGATTTTTTTTTAAGATTTTATTTATTTATTTGACAGAGAAAGATCACAAATAGGCAGAGAGGCAGGCAGAGGGAGAGGGGGAAGCAGGCTCCCTGCTGAGCAGAGAGCTTGATGTGGGCTCGATTCCAGGACTCTGGGATCATGACCTGAGCCGAAAGCAGAGGCTTTAACCCCCTGAGCCACCCAGACGCCCCAAGATCAGCCTGATTTTTGAAAAAAATTGTCTATTTGAGATTATTATAATCACAGGGGAAGAGTGGGTGGTGTAAAGAAGGAAAAAAACAAACAAACAAAGGTCAAAGATTTTGAAACGGATGAAAGAATTATTGGTTGGGTTTCTTTTCTGCTGGGTCATCTGACTCCGTGGAGGTTCTGCTTTTGTCTTTGCCCTGGGTTACTGCACAATCACTTGTTTATGAGCTAGACAGCTATCAGTTTTTGAAAACCAAGAGCACAGATGATTTTTTTTCACAGATATATAGATTGTATCTGACTCAATGCCCTGTAGCTATTGACCAGATAGATTCATGAAGTTTTGCATTGATTCGTAAATTCATTCCAGCATTCCTTATCTGACTGTACAAGTTGCTTTACTCTCAATTCTACTCTGAACCAGTTAAAATACTAATGAACTCACTAAAATCTTCGAAACATTTCTATTTGTATGAGCATCATTGTGACGAACAGACTGAGGGATGCCCTCCCCCACCCAAATGATTTACCAATGCGTAGAGTCCACACTACTGTGTAATCCCCTCACACTGAGGGCACGCGGTATATGTGAATTGCTTCTAGGCGACAGAATGTGACACTTCTATGGGGAACATAGGGACGTCACTCCTTTGGCGATTTATTATATATAAAACTTCATATATAAGACTTTATCATTGCAGATTGCAGTGGAAGATTATCCTTGTTGGTTTGTTGAAGCAGCTATGTTGAGGAAGTCCTTGTGGCCAGAAACTGAATAGAGCCACAAGGAACTATGAGTGGTCTCTGGGACCTGAAGGTGGCTTTTAGCCGTAGCCAGCAAACAGCTGGAGCCCTCAGTCATTCAAACCTAAAGGAATTTCTTCTTCCAATAACTTGGATGAGTAGAAGCAGATTCTTTCCCAGGCCAGCGCCTAGTGAAACTCAGCCCAGCCAATATCTTGACAGAAATCTGTGAGACACCAAGCAGAGGATCTAGCCACACTATGCCAAGACTCCCAACCCAGAAACTGTGGGATGATAATGGTGTGTGTTATTTTAAGCCACAGAATTTGGGGTAATTGGTTATATATGTGGTAATATAGAACAACTGATGTAGTCATTATTTTACTTTTTGTTTTTAGTTATTCTTTAATAATGTGAATTAGTGGAGTTAAGTTGCAGTTGCCACTGTATAAGTACTTAAAAGGAACAGAAAATATATGGTAGCTCAATTATTTCTGCACTGCAAACCAAACGTGTTGAGGTTGCATGATTGTTCCTGTTCTACTAAGAAGGTGACTGACGAGACCAGAATTAGGAACCACAGGCATATGTGGCTGCACCAAGCAGTGAGTGACAAAATTGAGGTAGATCGTAGCAATTCTGAGAAGAATTTTTCAAAATAAAGGAGTTGTTTTCTTTATCAACTTGTGGTTGAAAAATATATATCCTGGGCCAGGAAGGAGGAGAGCCATAATCAATTGGTCATATCATATATGGGCTTTAGCAAAAATAGAGGAGAAACTGCTGAAGGCTAAAGTAACTCATAAATTGTAATCTTCTTCTGGGAATATCAAGGACACAGTGCTTTCCTTACTCACTTTCAGCTTTCCATTTAAGAGAAGGTATACAAAACACATGGAAGAAAAGACAGATATATTTTATAAGTTAGTACCTCGGATTTTGTTCCATAAAAGGATTATTGTTGTATATTCAAATTAACTAATTATGTTTTTGTAGCATTTAAAATAGAGTAATAAATATTACATAATAAAACATTTTTGAAATAAAATATATGCAATATAAAATTATTACCTCTAAAGTAGGATATCATTTCTTTCAACATGAGGAAGATATATAAAAGTTGTGGGGAAAAAAATACTAATTGATTGACTTCAATGAGAGAGAGTAAATGGAATTTGACTTATTCTCTCAATAGGTCATTATAAAAACCTGTAAAGCAGAATATAGGGGAATTAAAACTAAAGCATATTGTCTAAATCACTAGGTGAAGTTGATAAGGCTTTATCTCTACTTTAATAATTCCATGATTCATAAAATCTCCTTAGCATGGCATCAAGCTTTTGTGTCATTGACTTTTTTAAAAAAGACTTTATTTATTTATTAGACAGAGAGAGAGAGCATAGAGGGACAATGTGAGAGAGAAGCAGGCTCCACACTGAGCAGAGAGCCAGATCCAGGGCTCGATTCCAGGACCCTGAGACCATGACCTGAGCCAAAGGCAGACGCTTAACCAAGACTGAGCTACCCAGGTGGTCCTGTGGCATTGACTTTTAAAAAGTCTCTAAGGTTGATATGGTTTCAGAGGACAATAAGCATTAAATGTAAGAAAGCTGTGAGAAATAGTTATGGGTATTAAAAATCTGTTGGAAAGACAAAGGGAGAAAACTGAAGTTTAGAGAAACTTAAAGCTTAGAGATTTAAATTATCCAAGAAATGGAACATTTTCTTTTCCAGCAGACATGTGGTTCGCTTCAATTATTTTTTAACATTTTGTCTCCTTATGATGAATATTAAGTCTTTATAGTAGAACATCTTTACAAATTTACCAAATAAATATTCAGGAATAAATATGCTAACATATTATTTGTTTTTGTGTGTTTTTATACATGTATAGGTTTTTCATTTATAATATCAATACAGATTTTTTAAACATAAAATAATTAACATAAGTACTAGATACTTCTGACTGTCAATGCTTGAGTATTTCCTTTCTGCCCACTGACATTTAATATTGGTGTCAAATTGACCACTTTTCCTGGCTCTCTTTTCACTTCTTCATTTTGTATATCATGGCTTAAAATTTTTCCCCCACAAAACACAAATATGGCCATTACTTTTGGTAACTAACCCTTTAGCTTGGCCTGAAGTCTTTCTTAATCAATGAGATTGTTATGGATTGCAGTTTTTCTGAGTTTGGAGCAGCACTGGTTTGCTCACTCGGTATTTGTTGAATTAAGAAAACCATCTCATGCTCCCTCATCTTGCTTGGTCAGGCACAGTGGTAGGACAGACAATTTATCTTCCCTAATCTCTTTCTCATCAGGTATGTCCTTTGTCATGCACAGCCTGTTCTCACATATGGTAGAGTCACAGCTCATGCGACCATAAAGCTGTAACTAAATGTCTAAAATAGTTTTCTAAATTGTGTGATTATTTTTAATCCAAAATATCTTGCTTCCTTTTTGGACTGTTGGCAGTCATTATTTTCTTCTTTTCTTCATTTGGTTTTTGCACATAAGAATGATTTTAGTCATAGATTATTGATCTTCTTTTATCCATCCTAATAATATATATTCCTGACCATCCTTATCTCAGAAGCCAGGTTTCTGAGTCCCAGAAAGGGACAGGAAGCCTGTCTCTTGATGATAGAAATTGGAGTCCTTGTGATAACTTGCAAAGTATGACCAGGTAGATGAATGCCTATTCACTATTCATTTGGACATAGAAGTGGTTAAGGATTATATCAAACTTTACACAATGTTTGAAACAATGTAAGTAACCTATCTCTTTTCTGGTTGCCGAAATTCACAAAGGATAAAATAAATTTATATAACTTATGGTTTCTTTCCTTCCTTTTTCCCTGAGTTATTATCACAACTTTGTTACAAAATGTGATTTGGGAAAACAAATGTTAATGTTGTTTCAGACAAAAGATCAGAATGCTAAGATTTGGGACGCCTGGGTGGCTCAGTCAGTTAAGCGTCTGCCTTCAACTTGGGTTATGATCCCAGAGTCCTGGGATGGAGTCCTGCATTGGGCTCCTTGCTCAGCAGGGAGACTGCTTCTCCTTCTCCTGCTGCTACCCCTGTTTGTGTTCGTTCTCTCTCTCTGACAAATAAAATAAATAAAATCTTTAATAAAAAGAATGCTAAGATTTGTTTTTATGACAAATAAAAGCTGGAACTAAAAGGAGAATTCTGGAAAAGTGAATCCTCCAAGGATCAGAGATGTTTTGTCCATTAAGAAAGGGAGAGAAGCACACTAATGAATATAAGCAGGCACTGTAACTGTGCTTATGCGAGTTACCTGATCTAGCCTCTATTCAGCATGATCATAATATGTAGTGGATATTATTATTCCCATTTTTTAACAAAGAAAAATGTCTCAGCTCTAAAGAGAAATGCTTGTTCATATCTATTTTACTTAAAAAATAGTACAAATAGACTGTATGACATTTGAATGTACAGGGATAGGGATAGTTGTCCAAAGAATAACAAAAAAGAGAAATAAAGAAATATTACTATATGTTTGAAAAATTTATTTTGGAAATTTAACACAAATGCAGAATTTTTAGTATAATATAAAATACTCCTCATCCTCATCAACAGTTATGAATACATCAGTTTGTTTATATCACTTTCCATGTCTCTTCCTAGATTATTTTGAGTCATATCCAATGAATCATCACTTTAACTGAAAATGCTTAGTAGGTATCCCTAGATAAAATGCACTCTTAAAAAACAACCACCATACCATTATAAACCTAAAATAATACTCATTTTTACTGTGTTCAAATATCAACTTTTTATGTTTTTAAAATTTTTAAATTTTAAATATTTAAAAAATTATGGTAAAAGATACAAAAAATAAAATTTACCACTTAAGCACTTTGAAGCATATCGCTTAATGGCATTAAGTACATTTATATTATTATGCAACTGTTACTGCTATCCATCTCTGAAACTTTTCATCAAATATCTATTTTTTAAAACTGTTTCAATCATCACACAAACAATTTACTTATATTATGGCTTGGAAAATGGCTCTTAAATTTAATGTTTCAGTTTCCTTCTTTTTTTGTTTTACTGAAGAAAGCAATTCATAAATCTAATAGACAGTAGTCTGAACACTGATGATTCTAGCCACCAGCTAGTTTCTTATGACTTGGTATGTTTGGAGTTTTGATCATATTCACATTCAATTATTTTGACAAGACTGCTTCATATAAAATCATGCATACTTCCATTCAAAGGTATGATGTTCGATTTTGTATGCCAACTTGACTGGGCCACAGAGTCCCCAGATATTTAGTCAAACATTAATCTGGGTTGGTCTGTGAGGGTATTTTTGGATGAGATTATGGTAAACTAAGTAAAGCAAACCACCCTCCCCAGTTTAGGTAAATTTTGTCCAGTTCATTGAAAGCCTGAATACAACAACCCCTGCCCTTCCCCACTGTCCCCATGAATAAGAGGAAATTCCTCCTTCCTGACTGGTTGAACTTGAATATTGATCTCTTCCTGTCTCCAGACTTGAACAGAAACAACAACTCTTCCTGGATTTCAGGCCTGCTGGCTATCAGACTGGAATTTATACAATTCTTTCCTCATTCTCAGGCTTTAGGACTCAAACTAGAGCTGCACTATTTGATCTCTCCTGACATCTTGGCACTTCTCAACCTCCAAAATCATGTGAGTTAATTCCTTATAATAAATCTTTTTCTATATATATACATCCTATTGGTTCTGTTTCTCTAGAGGGCACCCTGACTAATACAAGGGGCTATATGTATGTCTGGCTGCCTTTGTTTTTGTGACATTTCCACTAGTGATCATTGACAGAGGATCTGTTATCTAAATAAGAATTCTTATTCTTATTTAAGAATAAGATTTTATATTAAGATATTAAGATATTAAGAATTCTCTATTCTGCCACTTAAATAAGAATTCCAAAACAATAATACTCTGATTTTTATTTATTAAAGAACTCATATAACTCAGTAGCAAAATAAAAATAAACAATAGGATTGAAAAATCAGCAGGGGAACTAAATAGACAGTTTTCCAAAGAAGACACATAAATGGCCAAGAGACACATGACAGGTTGCTTAACATCACTAATCATCAGGGAGATGCAAATCAAAACCATAGTGAGATATCATATCACACCTGTTAAAATGGCTGGAATAAAAAAGAACAAGCAATAACAAGTGTTGGCGAGGATGTGGAGAAAAGGAGAAGCCTTGTGCACTGTTGGTAGAAATGTAAATTGGTGCATCCGCTCTGGAAAACAGAATGGAGGGTCCTCAGAACATTAAAAATTGAAGAACCCTATGATCCAGCAATCTTAATTCTGGGCATACATCCAAAAGAAATTAAAATGGGATCTCGAAAATTTATCTGTATTCCCATGTTCATTGCAGCATTATTTGCCATAGCCAGGATATAGAAACCACCTAAGTGTTAATCAATGGATGAATGGATAAAGGTGATGTAAGATATCTATATTACCTAGATGAATTATGAAAAAAATCTTGCCATTTACACATCATGCATGAATCTTGACACCATGAAGCTAAGTGAAATAAACCAGACAAGAGAACAGATAATACGTGTTATCTTTTAGATGCAGAATTGTAACAAAAATTCAAAATCATAGAAATAGATTAGAAAAGTGGTTGCCAGGGGCTGCGGGGTGGGGGAAATAGGGAAAGGTTGATAAAAGGGTAAAAAGTTTTAGTGATAAGAAAAAAAAATAAGTATATAAGTATATATAAGAAGGTTAGCTTCTATCACTCTTCTTTTTTTTTTTTCCTTCCCTGGGAAAAAATCATGTAAATATATTTATGTTTTTTCTATATTTAAATATAGTATTAATAGCATGCTACACATTCTATCTTGATTTGTTCACTATAATACTTTGTGAAGAACACAGCATAGTATTATAAAAATGAAGTCATTTACCTGTAAAATTTAATGGAAAGGTTTTTGAGGAATTAATGTTTGAAATTGGTCTTCAGAACCCACAACTGTTCATGGGAAAAAAATGAAAGGGTCAAAAATTTAGGAGAATAAATTTAGGAGAATGGAGATCTATTAGGAAGCTACTAGTTTTATCTAGATGAAAACATGAAAAATTTGAAATGGCTAGAGATGAAAAAGCACAAAGTTAGAATAGATGGTTTTGGTAAACTTCTAAGATGTGGGTAACAAGAGGGCATTATCCAAAATAATTTCAATGTTGCAAAACAAGGTGACTGAAAGAATTATGGTGACATCAAGATCGGTAAGAAATGCATAAAACAGTATTAATTGAAGTTAGGATATTATACAGTCAACATTCAAGGTTTAGTCTATTTTTTTGATATGTCTGCCATATTGTCTAGTAATTTGTGAAAATGAAACACAAGACTTGGAGAGAGATCAGACCTGGAGACATACAAATTGATTTGTATTTGGTTTACAAAAAACAGGCAGTGATCACTATGAGACTGGAGAAAGTGCCAATGAAAATAGTTTAAAGCTTGGAGTAGGCAGACACAAAAATAAGGGAGGGTGAAACAAATAAGCTAACAAGCAAAAACAAACCAACAAAGAAGCTTTATTTTTAAAAAGATTTATTTGTCTATTTTAGAGAGAGAGCACACTCAAGTGGGGGGTTAAGGGTGGGGGTGGGTGAGAGGGAGAAAGCGAGAGTCCTAAGCAGATGCCATGCTGAGCCCCGAGCCCTATGCAGGGCTGGATCTGATGACTCTGAGATCAGAACCTGAGCTAAAACCAAGAGTCCATCACTCAACCTACTCTGCCACCCAGGTGCCCCAGCAAAGCGTTAATTCAATACAAATAAGAAGAAAGACAGAAGCAAGTATTAGACTTCCAGATTTGATCAATATTTGAATGCAACAAACAATAAATTAATTTTTAAATTATATTTAGCCTATAGAAATCAAGTGGCCTTTTTTTTTTTTTAATTATCAGTAGTATTTGCATCAGTCTGGTAGTAAAATTCAGAAAACATAGTTACTCATGTGAAGATAGAGAATTTATATCCCAGTTAAATGAGCTTATCCCCTTTAATCCCCTTAAGGTACTTAAAATCCACAATGTTATAGAACATATTTATACAATGAATATTCTCACTTTATTTTTGTTTCTACATGAGTTTTATAGGGAGGAAAAACTGCTTACTCGCATATGGGAAATCTTGGTGATATACACTAGAATAATGGGAAAAAGCTAATTTGAAACAGAAGGAATATGACACTATAAGTTTTTTCACCTGTGCCCCACAGGGAGTGTAAAGTTGTAGCTGAATCAATTATAAATTTGTTACCTAGACATAAAATGCACAACTAAAAGTAACTTTTAGAGTACAAATGCTGCAGAAGAATATGTACCTAAATATATTACTAGTTTTCTCCCTACATTTAATGCCAGAACTATATTTCCTTCCAAATAGATATACCATATTTAGGTTAAATTATAATAATATTAGAGATATGTGGACTATTTGATACTTTAAAACATATTTTATTTTTATGTTTACATAATTGTCATAATTCCATGACATCAATAAAAAATAATGCCTTGCAATGATTTAAATATAATTTAACTTGTTATCTAAGACATCACATATATTTCTGTGACTAAATTCTATCCTATAGAATATCAGGGTAACATGGCTCAATTTCCTAATTTATTGTTTTTAATAATAAGTCCCGCTTGTGCTTCACTTTCCTAATTATCATGAATCTTTTCTAGAGCCTTGAGAATCTTTTCTCAAGTGAGTTTTGCATATACAACTATTTACTCTAATTATGGGGTTTGTTGCAGTGGATAGTATCTTTTAAGATTTGTAGTGCTGCTATAAGGCATGAGAAATGCAGACCATAAAGCCTCTACTTCTTTATAAGAAAGGGAGTCCTAGTATAAAAAAGGACTTATAAAAGCTATACATTCAATGCTAATTTTATCTGCTATGTGTAAGTATCCACTTGCTAATTCAAATTTTTATCAGTGTAAATTAGTGTTGTTGAATGAAAAATATACAGTATCCTTTCTTTGAAGGAAAAATAAATAATTGGTGAGGTTAAAAATATAATATAGAAAAAGAAAGCGGAAGGAATACCTTGAATAGTCGAAAAGTGCCTGAACTGATGTCCAGTGTGAGGATAAAAGAAACCAGCTGAACCTCTAGATGCAAAAATAAATCATGTTTTATATATTTGCTGTAATGCACTACTGTTGAATACATTTCATTTCTAAAATTCAAATAAATGTCTGTAGATTAGAAGTCAACTACTTATTAAAAACAAAAAAAAAGTGAGCATTACGGACCAAACACTATATGTTTGTCTATATAGACAAACATATGTTTGTCTATATAGACAAACATATGTTTGTATATGTATTGTGTGCATATATATATAAAAATATATATAATCTAGTATATAGAATTTTAAAATAACTGTCCCCAAACTGCTTAATAAAACAGGTGTCCCCAAGTCAGACCATTATAGAATTAAAAATATTCCATTTGGTTATATTAGAATCTTGGATATATTGAAAATTCCTCCATTATTTGTGTCTATATTTTTATATTTCAAATGAGGTAAATGGTATCTGATTCTGCTACTCTGCACAGTATTTGTGAACAATTTCATTTAAAAATCTTAGTAGTTTCAAGATATCAAGAAGTAAATTTTACAGTGTTTAATACAACTACTGGTTATTTTAAATATAGCCATTTTGTTTATTTCCTAAATTATAATTTTCATATTTCCTAACTCAAAACAGATTTTTAGTATATGCACACATAAAACTTGTGATAGTAGAAAGGTCCAATTTGAAGGACTTTTCCCTTCAAATATTTCTTTGTAGATGTATTTTTTTTTCCACTTCTTTTAAAGTTCCCAGTAGTAAAATTTTCACATGCTTCAGCTACCAACACAGTTACTGAAAAGATGTGTAAAACATTTATCCCTAATGGGCTATGGATGGAACATTGATCTTAAAGTCTCTGAGGAAAACAAATAATAAGGTTCATGTAATTTAATTGGTTCCAAAGTTGATCAGAAAGCATAATACACTGTTTTTAATAAATATCATATGAATTAAAGTTTTTTTTTTTAATTTTATTTTTATAAACATATAATATATTTTTATCCCCAGGGGTACAGGTCTGTGAATCGCCAGGTTTACACACTTCACAGCACTCACCATAGCACATACCCTCCCCAATGTCCATAATCCCACCCCCCTAACCCCCCTCCCCCCATCAACCCTCAGTTTGTTTTGTGAGATTAAGAGTCACTTATGGTTTGTCTCCCTCCCAATCCCATCTTGTTTCATTTACTCTTCTCCTACCCCCTTAACCCCCCCATGTTGCATCTCCTCTCCCTCATATCAGGGAGATCATATGATAGTTGTCTTTCTCCGATTGACTTATTTCACTAAGCATGATACCCTCTAGTTCCATCCACGTCGTCGCAAATGGCAAGATTTCATTTCTTTCGATGGCTGCATAGTATTCCATTGTGTATATATACCACATCTTCTGTATCCATTCGTCTGTTGATGGACATCTAGGTTCTTTCCATAGTTTGGCTATTGTAGACATTGCTGCTATAAACATTCGGGTGCACGTGCCCCTTCGGATCACTACGTTTGTATCTTTAGGGTAAATACCCAGCAGTGCAATTGCTGGGTCATAGGGTAGTTCTATTTTCAACATTTTGAGGAACCTCCATGCTGTTTTCCAGAGTGGTTGCACCAGCTTGCATTCCCACCAACAGTGTAGGAGGGTTCCCCTTTCTCCGCATCCTCGCCAGCATCTGTCATTTCCTGACTTGTTAATTTTAGCCATTCTGACTGGTGTGAGGTGATATCTCATTGTGGTTTTGATTTGTATTTCCCTGATGCCGAGTGATGCGGAACACTTTTTCATGTGTCTGTTGGCCATCTGGATGTCTCCTTTGCAGAAATGTCTGTTCATGTCCTCTGCCCATTTCTTGATTGGATTATTTGTTCTTTGGGTGTTGAGTTTGCTAAGTTCTTTATAGATTTTGGACACTAGCCCTTTATCTGATATGTCATTTGCAAATATCTTCTCCCATTCTGTCAGTTGTCTTTTGGTTTTGTTAACTGTTTCCTTTGCTATGCAAAAGCTTTTGATCTTGATAAAATCCCAATAGTTCATTTTTGCCCTTGCTTCCCTTGCCTTTGGCGATGTTCCTAGGAAGATGTTGCTGCAGCTGAGGTCGAAGAGGTTGCTGCCTGTGTTCTCCTCAAGGATTTTGATGGATTCCTTTCTCACATTGAGATCCTTCATCCATTTTGAGTCTATTTTCGTGTGTAGTGTAAGGAAATGATCCAATTTCATTTTTCTGCATGTGGCTGTCCAATTTTCCCAACACCATTTATTGAAGAGGCTGTCTTTTTTCCATTGGATATTCTTTCCTGCTTTGTCGAAGATCAGTTGACCATAGAGTTGAGGGTCTATTTCTGGGCTCTCTATTCTGTTCCATTGATCTATGTGTCTGTTTTTGTGCCAGTACCATGCTGTCTTGATGATGACAGCTTTGTAACAGAGCTTGAAGTCCGGAATTGTGATGCCACCAACTTTGGCTTTCTTTTTCAATATTCCTTTGGCTATTTGAGGTCTTTTCTGGTTCCATATAAATTTTAGGATTATTTGTACCATTTCTTTGAAAAAAATGGATGGTACTTTGATAGGAATTGCATTAAATGTGTAGATTGCTTTAGGTAGCATAGACATTTTCACAATATTTATTCTTCCAATCCAGGAGCATGGAACATTTTTCCATTTCTTTGTATCTTCCTCAATTTCTTTCATGAGTACTTTATAGTTTTCTATGTATAGATTCTTAGTCTCTTTGGTTAGGTTTATTCCTAGGTATCTTATAGTTTTGGGTGCAATTGTAAATGGGATTGACTCCTTAATTTCTCTTTCTTCTGTCTTGTTGTTGGTGTAGAGAAATGCAACGGATTTCTGTGCATTGACTTTATATCCTGACACTTTACTGAATTCCTATACAAGTTCTAGTAGTTTTGGAGTGGAGTCTTTTGGGTTTTCCACATAGAGTATCATATTACCTGCGAAGAGTGATAGTTTGACTTCTTCTTTGCCAATTTGGATGCCTTTAATTTCCTTTTGTTGTCTGATTGCTGAGGCTAGGACTTCTAGTACTATATTGAATAGCAGTGGTGATAACGGACATCCCTGCCGTGTTCCTGACCTTAGCGGAAAAGCTTTCAGTTTTTCTCCATTGAGAATGGTATTTCGGTGGGTTTGTCATAGATGGCTTTGATAATATTGAGGTATGTGCCCTCTATCCCTACACTTTGAAGAGTTTTGATCAGGAAGGGATGCTATACTTTGTCAAATGCTTTTTCAGCATCTATGGAGAGTATCATATGGTTCTTGTTCTTTCTTTTATTAATGTGTTGTATCACATTGATTGATTTGCGGATGTTGAACCAACCTTGCAGCCCTGGAATAAATCCCACTTGGTCGTGGTGGTGAATAATCCTTTTAATGTACTGTTGAATCCTATTGGCTAGTATTTTGGCGAGAATTTTTGCATCTGTGTTCATCAAGGATATTGGTCTGTAGTTCTCTTTTTTGATGGGATCCTTGTCTGGTTTTGGGATCAAGGTGATGCTGGCCTCATAAAATGAGTTTGGAAGTTTTCCTTCCATTTCTATTTTTTGGAACAGTTTCAGGAGAATAGGAATTAGTTCTTCTTTAAATGTTTGGTAGAATTCCCCCGGGAAGCCATCTGGCCCTGGGCTTTTGTTTGTTTGGAGATTTTTGATGACTGTTTCAATCTCCTTACTGGTTATGGGTCTGTTCAGGCTTTCTATTTCTTCCTGGTTCAGTTGTGGTAGTTTATATGTCTCTAGGAATGCATCCATTTCTTCCAGATTGTCAAATTTGTTGGCGTAGAGTTGCTCATAGTATGTTCTTATAATTGTCTGTATTTCTTTGGTGTTCGTTGTGATCTCTCCTCTTTCATTCATGATTTTATTTATTTGGGTCCTCTCTCTTTTCTTTTTGATAAGTCTGGCCATGGGTTTATCAATCTTATTAATTCTTTCAAAGAACCAGCTCCTAGTTTCGTTGATTTGTTCTATTGTTTTTTTGGTTTCTATTTCATTGATTTCTGCTCTGATCTTTATGTTTTCTCTTCTCCTGCTGGGTTTAGGGTTTCTTTCTTGTTCTTTCTCCAGCTCCTTTAGGTGTAGGGTTAGGTTGTGTCCCTGAGACCTTTCTTGTTTCTTGAGAAAGGCTTGTACCGCTATATATTTTCCTCTCAGGACCGCCTTTGTTGTGTCCCACAGATTCTGAACCGTTGTATTTTCATTATCATTTGTTTCCATGAATTTTTTCAGTTCTTCTTTAATTTCCTGGTTGACCCATTCATTCTTTTGAAGGATACTGTTTAGTCTCCATGTATTTGGGTTCTTTCCAAATTTCCTCTTGTGATTGAGTTCTAGCTTCCGAGCATTGTGGTCTGAAAATATGCAGGGAATGATTCCAATCTTTTGATAACGGTTGAGACCTGATTTAGGACCGAGAATGTGATCTATTCTGGAGAATGTTCCATGTGCACTAGAGAAGAATGTGTTTTCTGTTGCTTTGGGATGAAATGTTCTGAATATATCTGTGATGTCCATCTGGTCCAGTGTGTCATTTAAGGCCTTTATTTCCTTGTTGATCTTTTGCTTGGATGATCTGTCCATTTCAGTGAGGGGAGTGTTAAAATCCCCTACTATTATTGTATTATTGTTGATGTGTTTCTTTGATTTTGTTATTAATTGGTTTATATAGTTGGCTGCTCCCACGTTAGGGGCATAGATATTTAAAATTGTTTAGATCTTCTTGTTGGACAGTTCCTTTGAGTATGATATAGTGTCCTTCCTCATCTCTTATTATAGTCTTTGGCTTAAAATCTAATTGATCTGATATAAGGATTGCCACTCCTGCTTTTTTCTGATGTCCATTAGCATGGTAAATTCTTTTCCACCCCCTCACTTTAAATCTGGAGGTGTCTTCAGGTTTAAGATGAGTTTCTTGTAGGCAACATATAGATGGGTTTTGTTTTTTTATCCATTCTGATACCCTGTGTCTTTTGATTGGGGCATTTAGCCCATTAACATTCAGGGTAAGTATTGAAAGATATGAATTTAGTGCCATTGTATTGCCTGTAAGGTGACTGTTATTGTATATTGTCTCTGTCTCTTTCTGATCTACTACTTTTCGGGTCTCTCTTTGCTTAGAGGACCCCTTTCAATATTTCCTGTAGAGCTGGTTTGGTATTTGCAAATTCTTTCAGTTTTTGTTTGTCCTGGAAGCTTTTAATCTCTCCTTCTATTTTCAATGATAGCCTAGCTGGATATAGTATTCTTGGCTGCATGTTTTTCTCGTTTAGTACTCTGAATATATCATGCCAGCTCTTTCTGGCCTGCCAGGTCTCTGTGGATAAGTCTGCTGCCAATCTAATATTTTTACCATTGTACATTACAGACTTCTTTTCCCGGGCTGCTTTCAGGATCTACTCTTTGTCACTAAGACTTGTAAATTTTACTATTAGGTGACGGGGTGTGGACCTATTCTTATTGATTTTGAGGGGGGTTCTCTGAACCTCCTGGATTTTGATGCTTGTTCCCTTTGCCATATTGGGGAAATTCTCTCCAATAATTCTCTCCAATATACCTTCTGCTCCCCTCTCTCTTTCTTCTTCTTCTGGAATCCCAATTATTCTAGTGTTGTTTCGTCTTATGGTGTCACTTATCCCTTGAATTCTCCCCTCATGTTCCAGTAGCTGTTTGTCCCTCTTTTGCTCAGCTTCTTTATTCTCTGTCATTTGATCTTCTATATCGCTAATTCTTTCTTCTGCCTCATTTATCCTAGCAGTGAGAGCCTCCATTTTTTATTGCACCTCATTAATAGCTTTTTTGATCTCAACTTGGTTAGATTTTAGTTCTTTTATTTCTCCAGAAAGAGCTTTTATATTTCCCGAGAGGGTTTCTCTAATATCTTCCATGCCTTTTTCGAGCCCGGCTAGAACCTTGAGAATCGTCATTCTGAACTCTAGATCTGACATATTACCAATGTCTGTATTGATTAGGTCCCTAGCCTTTGGTACTGCCTCTTGTTCTTTTTTTTGTGGTGAATTTTTCCGCCTTGTCATTTTGTCCAGATAAGAGTATATGAAGGAGCAAGTGAAATACTAAAAGGGTGGCAACAACCCCAGGAAAATATGCTTTAGCCAAATCAGAAGAGATCCCAAATCGTGAGGGGGGAGAAAGGGGATAAAAAGAGGTTCAGAAAGAAGAAAAAAGAAAAAAAAAAAAACAATTAAAAAAAGAAAACCAATAAAGAGAAAATATAAAAAGGAAATATATATATATATATTAGATAAACTAGTTAAAAAACGTTAAAAAAGAAAAGGGTAAAAGTTAAAAAAATTTAGCAGAAGAAGAAAAATAAATTGAAAAAGAAAAAAAATTAAATTAACTGCAAGGCTAAAGAATCATGGGGAGAAAGCCATGAGTTCCGTGCTTTGCTTTCTCCTCCTTTGGAATTCCGCTGCTCTCCTTGGTATTGAAACTGTACTCCTTGGTAGGTGAACTTGATCCTGGCTGGGCTTCTTGTTGATCTTCTGGGGGAGGGGCCTGTTGTAGTGATTCTCAAGTGTCTTTGCCCCGGGCAGAGTTGCACCGCCCTTACCAGGGGCCTGGCTGAGTAATCCGCTCGGGTTTGCTTTCAGGAGCTTTTGTTCCCTGAGCGCTTTCCATAGAGTTCTGGAGGGCAGGAATGAAGATGGCGGCCTCCCGGTCTCCGGTCCGGAGGAGCCGAGAGCCCGGGGCCCCACTCCTCAGTGCGCCCTCAGAGAACAGCGCCGATTTACTCCCGTCACCCTTCCTCCGGCCGCGCTCCGAGCTGACCGAGTCTGCGACCGGTTCAAGGTAACCCCGAGCTTAGAGCTTACTCCTCGACTCTGTCTCTGTAGCCGGCTTCCCTGTTCTAATACCTGTAAGCTCTGCGACACTCAGACACCCCCGATCCTTCTGTGACCCTGTGGGACCTGAGGCCACGCTGACCCTGCGTGGGCTTCACCCCGGTTAAGCCTCTGGAGCGATGTCCCTCAGCGGAACAGACTTTTAAAAGTCCCGATTTTGTGCTCCGTTGCTCCGCCGCTTGCCGGGAGCCGGCCCCTCCCCCCGCGGTCTATCTTCCCGTTGCTTTGGATTCCCTTCTCCGCCAGTCCTACCTTTCAGAAAGTGGTTGATTTTCTGTTTCTAGAGTTGCTGTTCTTCTTCTCTCCGATCTCCTGTTGGATTTGTAGGTGTTTGCAATCTTTAGATAAGCTATCTAGCTTATCTCCCGCTACCTGAAGTAGTCTCAGCCTGCTACTTCTCCACCATCTTGACTTCTCCCCTCTGAATTAAAGTTTTAAAAGAAACTTTGTTTTAAAATTTTATCCCACTGAACAATGTACTCTTTTTTCTTAGTTTCTCTCTCTGAACTTAGATTCTGCTGCTTTTCATTGAAGAATATAATATATAATTAATATTAATATATATTCATATATAATGTCATATTATATATTAATAACATTAATATATAATATATATAATTCTACTTAAAGTAGAATTCTTTTATAGAAAGATAATTGCACCTAAAGGATGTATATTGCCCTTAAATGAATAAAGACCAAAATGACCTTGACATTCTCAACTTGACCTAACTTTAGACAGGTTTCTTTCTGACGCTAGGTCCCTTATCTCATTTTTCCAGGATCCTTTTCTTTAGAAAACTTGTCATTTTTTTTTTCTGTGCCCTTACAAGATTTCACTATTTTTAAAAGCTTTTCCCAGTGTTACAACCCAAGACTGTCTTTCTCAAGGACCTGGGGCCATCCCTTTGAAGTGTAATCATCAAGGGGGATAGTGCCCCATCTGTCAGTTTCTGGGGGAGGGTAAGAGTCTAACGTTAGTGGGCATCTTGCTTTAAGCAGTAAAACTACTTCCTTCTTAAAACTCTCCTGCCTTTTATTTCAGTAGAACTGTTTCTATCCTTGTCTATGCTCTCTGCCTTATTGCTAGCATTAGTATCAAAATAAAATCCAGTTCAGCTATTCATCTTGCTTGGTATGATGGTTTATTTAACAGTAGGATCAGCTAATACAATGCTGGACATTTTCCTTTACACAGTTTTTACTGTAAAGATGTCCATAGCTTGAATTTTCGAGTATAAGTTATGTGTTACCAAAACAGAAATTAAAATTGTGTATATGAACCTTAACAAATCTGTGTCCAAATTGGTTTAAGCCCTCTGTTAAAAATAATAGAAAAAATATGTACAGGGAAGATAAATATAGATTTCTAGACAAGACAATAATTACGGTCACTCATGTTTTCTTAAATATGCATTTGTCAATTTAACAAATAACTGTATATATGTGAAGGCATGAACTTCAAGTCCATGGGCACCTAAAGTCCTTTTCATTTAATACACAGTCATACCCATTAAGACACAGTTAACTACAACTTTAAAGCAGCAGACAAATTAATAACACGGATCACAACATTTTACAAATTTCAATATATGTTTTTGGAATTTGGAAACAGATTGTGAATAATGAGGAATTACCTAAGTCTTGAACTATGATAATCAATTAGAGATTCAGAAAAAGGGGGAAAGTATACCCAAGAAGAATACAAATAAATAAAAATGTTTCAATCAAGACTGACCACAGTGCATTATATAGACTACCTAGAAGGAGGAAAGGGAATGACAAAAGATTTGGAAGGCCTTAAAGAAAGTGACTTTTATAAGAATATAAGAACCAGAAGATAAGAACCAGTAGATTTGGGGTGCCAATGGAATCAGACTTGTTGTAATGAGAGAGCTGGACACTTGACTGGGAAAAATAGGAGAGCATCCAACTGTGAAGATCCCAAGTGTGGGCTAATGGGATCTGCCTGTAGCCTATATGATTCTGATATAATGTAAGGAAATCAATTTCAGTAAGAAAACAAATTAAATTATTTTAATTTCTCATATAGGTATTTGTATATTAATCACAAATATTTAATCTCAGTGGCTTCTTGTCTCAAATAGAAGAGGTGTTCGTAAATTGTTCTAAGTAAGGCAGAATTTTCATATACCAAGAAATTCACACTTTTTAAAAGCAATTATAGAGATACTTTTTATTAATAGATGGTTTATATAGACCCATATGATCCAATTTAAAATATCTAGGAACTAAAGATGCAGATGGACTACTTGAGATGATCACTGTGGTTAGTGATCCCTACATAGGTCAGTAAATGATAGAGATTTGAAATTAATGCCAATAACTCAGAATGAAACCCTCTAACATTAGTTCTTAGTTGACATTCACATTTTTTTTTTTTCAGAGAAGTAGAGAGACAGAGTTGGGTGGCAGAGGGAGAGGAAGAGAGAGACTCTTAAGTAGGTTCCATACCCAGTGTGGAGCCCAACACAGGGCTTGAAGTCATGACCCTGAGACCATGATCTGAGCCAAAATCATGACCTGATGCTTAATCGCCTGAGCCACCCAAGCACCATCACAACTAAATATATATATATTTAGATTTTATTTATTTACTTGAGAGACAGAGATCACAAGTAGGCAGAGAGAGAGGGGGAAGCAGGCTCCTCACTGAGCAGAGAGCCCGCTGCGGGGCTTGATCCCAGGACCCTGAGATCATGACCTGAGCCGAAGGCGGAGGCTTAACCCACTGAGCCACCCAGGTGCCCCAAGACAACTCTATTTTTAATTGCTTACTTAAACTGCTACAACACGTCCAGCCTCTGGGATTCATGAATAGAATTCCTCTGTAAGTTTACTTTATCAACCCTACTGAGGCCTAGTCTTTGTAAATAACTCCACCAAACAGCCACTGTAGCAATGGAGGTCA
This sequence comes from Enhydra lutris kenyoni, assembly GCF_002288905.1. NCBI lineage: Eukaryota > Metazoa > Chordata > Mammalia > Carnivora > Mustelidae > Enhydra > Enhydra lutris. The sequence continues at coordinate 39,061,967 of NW_019154088.1, read as the reverse complement.
TAACACCATGATTCTTGTCCATACCAGAAGCTCAGACACTGATCTGGCTGATAGTAGGTTCAAAATTTCTTGCTAAAAACTATGACTTATTATGATCACTTAATTTCCTGGACTACTAGAACCAAACACTTCTCCTATAGACTTTTCCTGAAATTGACTCTAGTACACATTCCTCAATATCCACCCAAACCATTTTATTGCTTGTGCTGGAATTCATGATATATCATTAGTATATATTTTTAAATCTTCAACTTCTTTCCAACTGTTTATTTCCACTTAGTGAACTACTCAAACATGCTTGTCTCCAGAGGACACTCATTTCCCCCAAATTATTTAAAGTGAAGTTTGTATTTGCTTTGCATCTCAAGGACACTCTGTAAATATTTCTTCTTATTTCATCAAAGCTCTCTTCTCATTTGAAAAACAAATGTTATTAGACTTTAACATGATTGTTCCTGTCCACTACTGATTTGGGAGTCACCCCGCCCAACATTTTAAAAGTAATTATTGACTCTATTGATAGTATTTCACTCCTGAAGTACTATTCCTGTCATTATTTACAATCACTTTAATATCCCTATACAAGATTGGTTCAAAATAGTCAACACTCTGGTCTCTTGGATCTTTGTGCTCCTCCATTCAATCATGCTTTCCTTCCCTAAACTAAACTAGTTTCCATGGTCTTAATCTACACCATAAGGTCACTAATAACTACACCATTTCCAGAACCTCACCTTCAAGCATCTCAGTGTCTAACCAGTATCTTTCACCTTTCCAGATCACTGACCCACCATATTTCTATGCCATGCTGAAAGAATCTAGACAGCCATTATCATCAAGTTCCCCAGGCTAGGTGTTTTGACGATAGGCACAACACAGAGAGGAAAAGTTGAATACACCATTCCATAGAGTTTTTCCTATTCAGTAAATATGGGGCATAAGGATTTCTCTTACTAGAGTGAAGGACATGGAAGAAGCTCACATTTTTTAACCTTTAAAAAGAAAATGAAGTATTTAAGTTGATCACTTAAAATAGGAAGCTATATTTCTGTACTATATTTCTGCTTCTAGATTTGTGTGGAGGGAGAAAAGATGAAGCTGGTCAACGTGTCTTGCCTGTGTCTAGTACAAATGTGTCTGTACTAGAAACTTGGTCCTTATATGTTATATACAACAGAGCTCAGCATGTGAACTTGATAGGGAGGCCACATCTGAACCTGTTTTGGACCCTAGAAGAGAAAGTCAATAGAATTCCTTAGGGTTTGTAGACAAAACCACCTTTTAGCAAGTAACTATTCTTCTATAGAGAAATAGTTTCTGACTTTTTATCAGGCTGTTTTTGAGATTAAAGTACTGAAGAAAAGGTACGTGATTATACCACCTAAGTTGTACATCATGAAAAAGATCTATCTGGCCACTGTGCCAAGCATGTCTAACAGTCCTTCACCACTCCATTATCAAGTGTAGGTATTATTTATGCATGAGATTAGACTGAGGCAGAACTTGATAGCATAAATCATGAATAAATTGCTGTCACATTTCCAATTCCACAAACTATATCTTTTGCATCATGAGATATTCTTTGTGTCCTGAATGAAAATTAAAACTCTAATTTCATAGTATGCTATTTCTGTTAATTGTGTAAATACACCTATAAATATATTCGTGGATATATACATACATATGTGGACATATATGCACTCATAGATACAGCATATATTTGTAATCAGTAGGAAGATGAGCATATTTGTGTGTGTGTTAAATTTGCCTTTTCCTCATTTTCTATGTCTTTTGAATTTTTTTTTTAAAGATTTTATTTATTTGACAGAGAGAGAGAGAGATCACAAGTAGGCAGAGAGGCAGGCAGAGAGGGGAGGAAGCAGGCTCCCTGCTGAACAGAGAGCCCGAAGCGGGGCTCAATCCCAGGATCCTGGGATCATGACCTGAGCCGAAGGCAGAGGCTTTAACCTACTGAGCCACCCAGGTGCCCCTTGAATTTTTTATACTTACATATTACTTTAGATTTATTTTGTATGAGAAATATTAATGTTTTATTTGTGAATATCTTACAAGATTTTTTCCCAGTTACTCCTTTTCTTGGACATTGCCCTTTTGTTTATTTGGTTTTTGGTCATGCAAAAGTTTCTATTTTATTTTTATATAATATAAACCAGCAATAAAAAAAATTACATCTAGATTTTGGGTAAGAATTCAAAAGCTTTCCCAACATTTAGGATATAATGAAATGTACCCAGGGTTTTTTTTTTTTTTTTTTTTAATAATACCAAATCTATCTTAACACTTAGATCTTTGCTCCAATTTGTTTTATGTAGGGGTATAAGCAGTTATATTTTGATTCAGCTGTCATTGTGTCCAAATGACTATACTGTTATTTTCAAACTTTTAGTTAAAACATAATTTTCCTCAGTGATTTGAAATGCCACCTTTGTGTACAGTAAATTTCCATGTACTTGTGTTTGATGTTTTAGTTTGTTCCAAATATATAACTTTTTACAGGTCACCAATATAGTGTTTTAATTTTACAGACTTTTTATGTTATCCTAGTTCCCAACATTTAATTTTATTTTCAATATTTCACAGTTATCATTGAATGTTTATATTTTTCATATGAGCTTCAGAATAGAAGTGTCTACCTCCAGAAAAAAAATAGTATTTTTGTTGGTGGTGGTGTTGTCATCATTATTATTCCAACACTACTGAACCAACATTAAAGTTTGTCTAATTCAAAATTTTTCTGGATTGCATTTAATTACTTTGTGAATGGAGTAATCAAATTTAGGATGTAAATAACTTTGTAGTCTTGCACTAATTTAGTGTGGTAACATAATTCTTAATATTGCCAGATCTTCATAATATAACCCTTTTCTAACCCCTACCATATTATCTTGGGAGATGGAAAACAAAATATGAATTGAGACTAAATTTATTTATAAACCAAGAACTTTTCAAGATACAAGAAATATGTTTTTATTCTAGTTAGTAGGATATTAAAGAAGCTACTTTCTATGCAGATATAATATTTTTAATATTCTAAAATATGAATAATATTATGCCTTAAGAAATTGAAGGAATATAATATGGTTCCTGATAGAAAAGTACTTCAGGGAAAACAAAATACTTCAAAAATGTTAAGTATTATTACTACTCTAAATACTTCACACACTATGTCTTCCTAATTTATTAATGAAATGGTACACTATTGAAATGATTCAATTTTAATAATGACTCACAAAATAAGAATGTCTTTGCTTTTATTGGGTGATCATTCAAACTACCAGGACAACTGCTCACAGATGAGTGACCAAGCAGGAATCTCACTCCCTTTTCCAGTGTTTACCTGCTGACAAATTTAAACATCATCCCTCTCCAACCTCTGTGTCCACATCGGGTGAGCTAATATGAAAGCCTAGAGCTCTCTCCTGTAGAACCTGCAGGGAACCATGGAAGCCCCCACCTCACCCCTACCGCACACCCTTAACCACAATAAAAACTCCTGAGCCAGCCTCTTTTTCTAGTATTCTCCAGACACTTCAGACCTCCTTGAGAGCCCTGCCCATACCACTACTCTATTTTTTTTTTTTAAAGATCTTATTTATTCATTCAGGAAGAGAGAGAGAGAGAGGAGAACATGAGCTGGGGAAAGGATAGAGGGAGAGGGAGAGAGAGAGAATCTCAAGCTGGGTGTGCAGCATGACTCTAGGCTCAGTTTCACAACCCTGAGATCATGACCTGAGCTGAAATTAGGAGTTGGATGCTTAACTGACTGAGTCGCCCAGGCACCCCTGTATCAGTACTCTTGACATGTCAATCAAATTTTCGTGACAGGGCTCCCTGCTTTTGCAGGGTGACCATAATGGCTTGACTCCTACAGGAACTAATTGATTAAGGAAGACAGCACAACAGCTGTATAGTTGGTAAATAACCAGAAAATTGGTCAGTTTTCTTTAATTACCTCAGTCTCATATGATGTTTAAAAAGTAATTCACATACACCTACTATCATTTTTCATATGTGGTGGGGAGGTAAATAGGTCCCAATAAAGTGGACTAAGATTAAAAAGGTCTGTACAATTTAAAAAACATGAAGATGCTATTTTTTACTCAGTTTAAATACATGGAATATTAAATATGCCTGCTTGGCATAAACTACCCTAATTGATTTAAATAACTAAACTAATATTAAATGCTTGATAAGAAAATACTAGAAATAAGACACATCTAATAGTCAACATTTCATTTACATAATTATTTCCTTCACAAAATGTTTTTCTTTTCTTCATAATTCAATGTAAATAAGGATTATCTCTATAATATATGTCTCTTGCTGCAAGAAAACCTACCAAATAAATATAATGGCCTCCTTTTTTATGGAAATATTTCTTTTTGAGGTTTATGGAATGGTGATGATAGGAACTAAGGTGTAAGGTTCTTTTATAAAACTTTCAATATCTTTGAAAATAGCTAATATCTTCATGACATTTAAGTGTTGGAATAATAGTGTCCCTTTGTATTTAAAAACCTATAAATTGTTGCTCTCAGAATATTTTCAGATTTTTGTGTAGATCGAATATGTCTTTGTGTCTTAAAAATTTCTTCTCATGAAAATGTCAGTTGTGGCATGCACTGATTAATAGGCTTAGAATAATAAATAGTCCAAAAGGTAAGTATCTAGAATTTAAGTATTCTTGGGGGAAAGGATTTTCAAATTACATGCCAAATCCCCTTTTTTTTTTTTTAATATAATGCTTCACTGTTAATCATTTATAATTTTTATTTTGTTTTAAAAGACAGATGCATACTGGGGCACCTGGGTGGCTCAGTGGGCTAAAGCCTCTGCCTTCTGCTCAGGTTCTGATCCCAGAGTCCTGCTCTGCTCAGCAGGGAGTCTCCTCGCTCCCCCCCCCCCCACGTGCCTCTCTGCCTACTTGTGATCTCTGTCTGTCAAATAAATAAATAAAAATCTTAAAAAATAAAAAGGGCAGTATAAAAATTTTATTTGAAAAAATTCTCTAACTTCACAGGACACAACAAGCTTTTTGACCACAGTGGAGGAAAAAAATCTTCTTTTCCTTATTCTTCATCAAGAAATATCAGAATTCTTACAATCTCCAGTAGATAGATAGCTTCTAGTTCTGGTTAACAGCTCCACTTTCCAAGCACAAGTTATGACGACTTAAACATAAGTATCCCTCATTGGATTCTTATCACAAAGAGGCAGAAAGATAGCTTTGCATTAAAAAAAAAAAGTTTTAAAGTTCTTTAACATGTTTACTGAGCAGACAGTGGTTCTAACAGGATGAATGTTTGTGTCCCTCTCAAATTCATATGTTTAACAGATAAACATGGGGAAAAGGAAAAGAAAAACAAAAAGAGAGAGAGAGGGAAGCACACCATAAGAAACTCTTAACTATAGAGAACAAACTGAGAGTTGCTGGGGGGGGGGATGTGGGTGGGTAGTGCGCAAAATGGATGATGAGTATTAAGGAGGGCACTCGTGACAAGCACCGAGTGTTGTACGTAGTGAGGACTCACTGAATTCTACTCCTGAAACTAATAGTACACTGTATGTTAATAACTAGAATTTAAATAAACACTTGAAAAAGAAACAAAAATTCATATGTTTAAATTCTAACTTGCAATATGATGGTACCTGGAGGTGGATAACCTTGGGAAGAGATAAGGTAATGAGGGTGTAGCCTCCACGAATGGGATTAATGCCCCTGTAAAAGAGACCCAAGAGAGCTCCTCCCTTACCTCTTCAACCCTGAGACACAGCAGGAAAATGGCGGTCTATGATCCAGGAAGTGGATTCTCCCCAGACACTGAGTCTGCCAGTACCTTAATGCTGGAATTTCCAGCTTCTAGAACTGTTGAGAAGTAAGTTTCTGTTATTTGTAAGCTGCCTAGGCTAAGGTGTTTTTGTTGTAGCAACCCAAACAAGCTAAGATAGTAATTGCTAACAAAAGCTCTGCTGTTACAACAAATATCTAAAAATGTGGAAGTGGCTGTGGAACTGGGTAACAAACTGGCGGAGTTTGAAGTGTGTGCTGGGAAAAACATCACCATGAGCAGAGAGAGGTAAGGGTGATTCTGTGAAGGCTCTGAAAGAAAAAGAGAAATGTAGATAAAACCTTAATCTTCTTAAAGAATACCTAAGTAATTGTGAGCAGATGTTGGTAGAGCTTTCCCACAAAGGCTATTTTGATGAGCTCTCGGATGGATATAAGGAACATTTTATTTAAAACTGGAGGAAAGGGGGCGCCTGGGTGGTTCAGTGGGTTAAGGCCTCTGCCTTAGGCTCAGGTCATAATCCCAGGGTCCTGGGATGCAGCCCCGAATTGGGCTCTCTGCTCAGCAGGGAGCCTGCTTCCCCATTTCTCTCTGCCTGCCTCTCTGCCTACTTGTGATCTCTGTCTGTCAAGTAAATAAATAAAATCTTTAAAAAAACCCAAAAACTGGAGGAAAGGATGGGGCACCTGGGTGGTTCAGTTAAGTGCCTGCCTTCCACTTGGGTTGTGGTCCCAGGGTCCTGGGATTGAGCCCTGAATCTTCAGGGCTCCCTGCTCAGTGGGGAGTCTGCTTCTCCCTCTCCCTTTGTCCATCCCCTCTATTCGTGCACTCTCTCTCTTGCTCTCTCAAATAAATAAATACATAAATAAATAAGTAAGTAAGTCTTTAAAAAAATAAAGTAAAACAGGATGAAATGTTATCTTTGTTATATAGTGGGAAAGAACTTGGTTGAATTGTATTCATATCTTGGTGTTTTGTGGACTATAGATTTTGGGAGCAATAAAATTGAATATGTAGTTGAGGAAATCTTCAGTAAAGTGTTGAAGGTGTGACTTGGCTCCTCCTGACTGTTTAAAGCAGGATGTGAGGAGAGAGAAATGACTAAGAGATGATATTATTGAGCAAAACAGAAGCAGAAGTTAAAGATTTGGAAAAGTCTTAGCCTATTCATATTACAAAAAGATGAGGACGCTAAGGGTATTACCAAGCTATTGTTTGATGAGGAGATTAATATGATCTCAACAGAAGCTGGAGGTTATTTTCCAAGAAGATGGAAGAAGGGCCCCAAGGGTCATCAGGGCTGCAATTCAGTCATCAGCCTAGGGTGCAAGGGTGTGAGAGATAAAGTGGTTTCAAAGGGGAAGCATCTTCAGGTGGGTGAGAGTAACCCCACCCAGTGCCCCAGGGGTAGAACTCCTGTAGAGAGTTGTGACATGAGCTGTGCTTAGCAGAAGTAAGTGGGCATCACTGCCTCTACCTAGATTTCAAAGGACAAGGTTACTGGTGAAACCAGGGACTCCAGATACCAAAGTTTAGACTGAGAGATTGGTGGGCATGAAACCCCTGGCAGTAGAGGCATGAGACCTCTGTCATTAGAGTCATGAGACCTAAACAGAAAGACACCATGGGAGCAAGGGCTAGCCAGGGAACCACTGCAGGTCCCTCCCCCTGAAATGTAGGGGTGATATTGCCATTCCCATGGGTCTAGAAGTCAGCTCTTCAAACCAAAGAGTATTATTTTCAAGCCTTAAGTCATAATCTTGTTGCCTTAATAGGTTTTGGACTCAGTGGGACTTGTGACTCTTTTCTTTCCTACCTTTCCCTTTTGGAATGGGAATGTTTATCCTATGCTATCCCACTATTGTATTTTGGAAACACATAGCATATGCAGCTTCACAAAGAAAGAAATCTTTGTTATGTTTCCCAGTTTATGTTTTTGTTGTTGTTGTTAAAGCAGCTCAAAGAAAGACAGTAATATGAGTCTAATATTTCACTTTCCACTCTGGCTTACCAGCCTAGAAAATGTAATCAATTATTATTTTATTTTTAATTATCAGATGTTTCTTTTTCTAGAGAGTTGACACATGAACTATTTTCCATTTCACAGATCACACACATACACACAAATTCTTCTGCTGACTATGCACAGTAAAGTTGTGAAAGATAGGAGTATTTTGCAGAAGCTTGGTTCATAGTTTCTAAATCTTTATCTATGCAAATCCAGAGTAAAGATTTATTTGAGAGATACCTAGAACAATTGGACATGGTATCAACTTAATAAACTAGCATTAAGGAAACAAAGAAAAGGAAGACAATATATGAAGGTAATATGTTAAAGAATGCATAAATACAATTTATCTTATTTTGGTTTTTCTGTTGTAACCCTAAGGATACTGTAAGTCAAATCTGCAACATACGTTTAATAATTCAACTCAGTGTCATTGTAATAAGACTAGAGTCTAAAAACAAGTAAAAGAAAGAAGGCAAAGAGTAAAACATCTCAGTTATCTTTTAAGATTATAATTGTGATAATGTAATTTCTTGTATTCAGAAAAGGTTACTTTTCTCATCAAACATATTTTAGTTCATTTTTTTATAATTTTTTTTTATAATTTTTAATTTATTTGACAGAGAGATGAGAAGTAGGCAGAGAGGCAGGCAGAGAGAGAGGAGGAAGCAAGGCTCCCTGCTGAGCAGAGAGCCCAATGCGGGACTCGATCCCAGGATCCTGAGATCATGACCTGAGCTGAAGGCAGAGGCTTAACCCACTGAGCCACCCAGGTGCCCCATTTTAGTTCATTTTTTAATAGACTATTTTTTAGGGGAGTTTTAGGGTTCACAGAAAAATTAATTCAAAGGTAGAGAGATTCATATTTTATTTTTAAATAGTACTTGGATTACTGATTAACAAACTATTTGATCATATGCATTATATATTCTATATACAAACAGTTGTGCTATTACAAAACTCCATTGCAAGCAACCTTTTGTTTGGTAATACTGTCTCACATCACTCTAATTTTATTAATGAACTACTGGACCACCATAGGAATGTCTTGTGCTGAACACTTAAGCTATATTCCTGGAGTCTTAAATAATCCATTGTCTTATGCAACAGTTAAGACAAGCCAAGCCTTACAAGCAGACGTTAGTGGTACAACACATGTTCATCAACACTGAGAAAGTGAGATATTTTACAGCCAAAACATTTACTGGTAATGATTTGAAAACATTGACTTTTTAGTTAGTAGAAATTACAAGCATAACCATGGAAATTTTAAGATACTAAGCATTTTTCTCATTGGAAATTCTAAGATACTTTTCAGAATTAGGTTTATTTAAAAATAGGCCTTGTGAATAATGATTTGTTATCTAGAAGTAAATATTATAAAATGATTTTCTATTTTCTTTAAACTATTTTAATTTTGCATTACAATGGTCTATTTAAAAATAACATATGCAGAGCCTTATATATCATGAACTACACCAGAAGGTTAATTTGTATATTTTTGGTTTAATCATTAAAAAACTTTGCAAGTCAGCACTATTACACACATTTCTTCAAATGAAGAAGTTGAGATAAATATAAACTAAATAGTTATCCCAGTTAACACAGCTGCCAAAGAGCAGAAATGGGAATTGAATCTTATCTATACAGTTTTTAAGTTTATTTTTCTCTACTTCATAAATTACGAAGAAAAAACAGTGGCTCTTCCTCAGTTCATATGCTGAAAAATCTAAAAATAAGTTTCATAGTGTTTTGTGTTACTCTGCAGAATTAGGATGGATCCTGTCTAAAATTTGGTATTATGACCAGGATTATGATATTCTACACACTAAGAGAATGCAATAGAAAGTATATCATTGCTTACATAAGAGACTGCAGGGAGAACTGGAAGGGCACAAGCAGGTGGTTTGGGCAAGACATAAGGAGTGTGTTGGGTTTTTATAGTGGCTGGAAGTAGGACTGGAGAAAATTTCTCTGAAGGAAGCAGGTTTATTCCAGTCAAAAGATGAGACACACGACAGCTTTCTGTGGAATCAGGGGGGGAAAGGGAGGGTAAGGCTTAGACATGAGTCAGCAGTCATCAAAGCTGGAGTCAGTCTCTATTACAACTCATACAATATTCCTTGGAATGCTTGATATCTTTCTTATAGGCACAAAGTCCTGAAAAATAATTTTTAGTTAAAGGACAATTTAAATCTCCAGGACTTTGCAAAAACACAATTATGACACATCCTGTCTCCTAAATTGCCAGTGAGATAATCTAAAATACTTAATTCAGACAAATCCCCTATCATCAACAGAATGCAGAAAAAGGTTCCTCCAACATACATATAACTTGGAAGAATATCTTCACAGAAGCACACAGGTGTAAGTTGAGTGAGGAGGATTTTAGTCCCTGCGTATTGGAGAAAAGCCCTAAGCTTCCATTAATACTTCTTGTTTGGGAGAACCATCTGGCTCTAAGGATTTACCGTGAAGCATTCTTGGAAGATGAATCTTTCTCCTGCGTTTGCCACGCCATGCTTCGTCTCTTTATGCAGCCTGCAGGGTAGAGAAATGTCCCTCTTTATTTAAGAGCAGATGGGAGTGCAGTGTTAATGTTGGCATTTGCTAAGCAACTGGCTGGAAAGATAGTCTCTTTCCTGACTTAAATATGGACTCAACAAATGAGTCTCAGAGGTGATTTGTATTAGTCTGCTAGCGCTGTCATTACCACATATCACAGACTGGGTGGATTAAAGGACAAAACTCAAGGTGTCAGGAGGGTTGATGTTTTTCTGAGGTTTCTCTCATTGGCTGGTTGATGGCTCTCTTCTCCCTGTATCTTCACAGAATCTTCCTTCTGTCCTTGTTTGTATCCAAATTTCTCCTTCTTACTCCCCCCACCTCCCCCAACTATGTATTTCTTTATATTATTTTTTTTAGGTTTGCATCATTTAATGGTGGTGGTAATAGAAGACATCAGTATCTTCACTGTGCATCAGGAGGGATCCTTATAAATATCTTAGCTTTAGTTAGATTATAAACTTGAAAAATACTGTTTATTTTTTCCTTAGCTGAATATATATTGAAGATGATCAAACACATTGCCTGAATGCACGTCTTCTAGCTTCTTCACTCTGTTAGTTCAGTGGCATTAATTCAGTTTCTGAAGTTTTCTTATTTTAAAGCTTTTTTGTTTTCCTGTGTAAATCTTATGTGGACTTGATTAATCTAGATTGTTATATTAATATCCTAACATGCTTTTGAAAATGGTTACTTCCATATTTTAAAAATCTTTCCTTATTTCTTTTTTAGGTTTGTTGATCAATTAAAGCACATATAATTATTTGAAAAACTATTAATCTTCTTCCCTGTGTTAAATATTTATACATGTGTTGGTTTTTCCTGGAGATTTTATAGTACTTGCCCAGATTACACTCTGGGATGGGTATATTTTACTAATATATTTTTTTTAAGATTTTATTTATTTGAGAGAGAGAAGAGAGAGAGAGCATGAGAGGGGAAAGAATCAGAGGGAAAAGCAGACTCCCTGCTGAGCAGGGATCCCGATGTGGGGCTTGATCCCAGGACTCCAGGGTCCTGACCTGAGCCAAAGACAGTCACTTAACCTACTGAGCCACCCTGGCAGCCCACTAATAAATTTTTGATTACCAAATTGATTTATAATGTGTCTACTGGTCTGATCATAATTCCTAGCACTTTTATGGCAATGTTCTTAATTTTAAGTTTATGAAAAACTATCCATTGTGAAATAATTTTAAAATTATCAGTGTACAATTACATACACTTTGTATTTTCAAATTCTACCCCATACATTTTAATATTACAGTAAGGTTTTTAGCTTTTTCCCTGGAGTCACTGGATGTTTATCTGTTGTTTTTTATTTTCCAAAAACATATATCAGTGTCATTGATCAGTAGATTTATTATTTCTTACTACTTCACTGTTTTCTTTCTTAACTATGAACTGTGTTGTCCATTTTAGCTTTTTCTTCCTTTAAGTCATTTGGTAGCTTAATATTTTTTCTAATATAATAGTTTTTTAAGTTAATATTTGCTAGTTTGTCTTCATAGACAATATAAATATAATATATATATATTAATATATATAATATATATAATATAATTATATATTATATAAATCATATAATATAATAAATTATTAATATATAATCATATTTTCTCCTGAGTGTCTTTTAGCCTATAAACCTCAGGCTCTGATATGTATGGACTACTTTTATCACAGCTCATGTTAAAGTCATTGTAATTTCACTTTTGGGTTAACCCTAGAGTTGTTAGTTAACTTTCCAACTGTGCATATTTTATTTCCAAAGGTAATTCTTAAAAAATTATTTAAAATAATACTTTGTAATCAGTGCACATGCAGAAATTTTGCTTTTTGGAAATTGTTGAGATTTTACCTGGGCCAAATATATGGATGGCATTTTTGGCAATTTTATAACATGTAAGACATGCAACAACCTATTTTTATAAATTTCATCATATTATCATATTCTTCCCAGTATATGTGTGTGTATATATGTATTTATATATCTAGTATATATATACATATATAATATATGTACATATATATATTTGGGTGGTTTTTTTGTTTTTTTATTTTAGTTTTTTTTTTTTTTTTGTAAATATAATCCTATACTTTCTATTTTTGAAGAATTTCTGGACCTGCTATTGCATCTTTCCTGTTTTGTTTTCATTATTTTTGATTTATTGGTTTTTCTCATAATTGTTATTTCTTGAGATTATAGGTACAGGTATTGTAGACATCTATGTTCTGTCTTTACTTTTGATCCAGTTTTCATTGCTTTTTGAAAGACAAAAGGCAAAATAGTAAAATGAAACATTAAATAATTGTGAAAGAAATATCTGTTTTACTTGTTCTGCAAGCTATTAATTCTTTTTTGTTTCATTTTTGAAAATTAGTCCAGAAAATTCTTCTAATAAATATTTTATACATACAACACAGGAGAGAGCAAACAACATTACTGGGAATATTTTTAGAGACCTTACAATTATAAAAGAATACCACAGATTTTAGAACATGTGCTGACTTTGAGAACACCAAAATAGTTACTTTCTCAAGTTTGTTTGAGTCGCTTGTGGTAAATCACTTTTGCAAGTGAAGTCTTCTCTGTAATCTTCCCTATTATTCTCACACTGCAAAATATTTTTAAAGAATGTATGCCAATGAGACTTTTATTCTGGGATTTGCCAATAGTGGGGAAAGAAATGTCTCTCCACTCAGCCTGGGTATACATTGGATTGCAGTCAGAATTTACATCTTACTCAGTCATCACCCCTAGGTGAATCTTTTAAGAATTTATCATGTGAGTCTCTTCTAATGGAAGGGATACTTTGTTTCTACTTGCCTTACTTCTCCTGGAATTGAAGATGTGCATGAGAATGTTTTTCTAGGAGGAGTGCTCTGTTATATTTGCCACAATAAAATGGGCACATAAAAACAAAACCGAAAACAAACTGCAAAAATAACAAAAAAAATAAAAGCATTGCTTCATTAGATCTTCTTTTATTCCCAGTGTGATAATACACACAGTAACTAAAGATTCTCCTGTGGTTTTTTCTTCCCACTTCCTTCTTTTTCAATATCATTTCCCCACACACATACAATAAGGGCTACTCATTTTGTTTGGTCAGTAGGACCGGCTTTTTGCCCAACAATTGCTCTGGAATGGGCAAAAGGATGAGGTGACAGTCAGCCTTTCAACTTATTTTCTACTTTAGTCCTGTTGTTCGGCTTTATGAATCCATTCAATCTTTGATTAGTGGTAATTTCTCCATATTTCTGGAAATAGTTGATTGATACCTGATGTGTCTAACATGACCACTTAGCATTACTTTGTGCGATTGTAGGAATATTTCAGGGGAGAGATGGCAAACAGGGAAGTAGAGGGAGTACACTGTTTCTAGCTAGTTAATAGTTTAATGTGACCCAACAATTTGTTTTATTTTTTACTTAATGGCAATGACAAGTCTAAGGTAACAGATCACATAGGGAAAAAAAAAAACCTCTGAGCTTAAGAATATGTGATTTTCCATCAATACTGATGGAAATCATAAGAAATATTCCATTCTTAAGTTACACTGAAGTTAAACAAAATTTAATAAGATTTAATGGTATAGCACAGTATAGTAAAATCAAGCATAAATATAAAGTTTTCACCTAGATCATTCCTTAAATGACCCATTATCATCCAAAACATTTAACATGGTGAACTATATTGTTTTCCTGTATATATTACTTCCTTAAATAAAACTGGGTTCTTTTAATAAGAAGTATATTGAGAATACATGTTTGAATATATGACCATATTCTCTGCTATAGTCTGCCCCTCTAGTTACCCCAACATCTGCACTAATTCTTCTTATTAAAAGAATAGGGATGCCTGGGTGGCTCAGTGGGTTAAGCCACTGCCTTCGGCTCAGGTCATGATCCCAGGGTCCTGGGATCGAGTGCCGCATGGGGCTCCTTGCTGGGCAGGGAGCCTGCTTCTCCCACTGCCTCTGCCTGCCACTCTGCCTGCTTGTGCGCTCGCACTCTCTCTCTCTCTCTGACAAATAAATAAATAAATAAAGTCTTAAAAGAATATACTCAGCCAATTCTCAACAAGACAAACCTGAGGTTATCTAGTTCCTGCATCTTGTTCTCTATCTCTGCACGACGTACCACCCTGTCTCAATCAGCGACATTTTTGAGATTCTGGGACCCATACACACTCTGGAAGGAATTGCCCTGCTGTTCTCTCCAAGCCCTGGTTCTGCTATCTGAGAGTTTTTCCTTATGACTTCCCATACAAAACGGGCTGTAGAAAATTTTGTCTTCTTGTGGAGAGTTTTCACAACTTTCTTCTTGGGGTGCAGTGTAGGAGGAATATGATTGCATTATAAGAAAACAATCACAAGGATTAGTCTATATATCAATATGAAAATTTCCATTCCTTTCTATGAGGATAGGTACCAGCTTATTCATTATACAGGATATAATAAACCCTCTTTCTAAAATAACCTGTCTCAATTATGTGCTCGCTGAGATTTCTGGTGTTATTTATTATTGTATATTAAACTGACTATATGCCCAAGCCTCTTGCTGGATTTGTGTGTGTGTATGTGTATACACAAAACATATACATGTATGTATATTCTGTTGTATATACACATTTGTGTGTATTTGTATGGCGATATTGATAGATTTGATATGAAGACTGGGGCAATATAAAACAATTTATCTTGATCTTTAACTCCAATTCAAATGTCTATATTTCTTGTCTGAAATTTAATGAGTCCCAGCACAGTGCTCAAGTGTCTATGTAATGAAAAGTTATTTATTCTTTCTTTTTTTTAAGGATTTTATTTACCTATTTGACAGAGTAAGAGAGAGAGAGTACAAGCAGGGGGAACAGGAGGCAGAGGGAGAAGCCAGCTCCCTGCTGAGTAAGGAGCTCCATCCCGGGACCCTGGATCATGATCTTAATGGACTGAGCCCTGCATGTGCCCCCAAAAGTTATTTATTCTTGACCAAGAAACTAAAGCTAATTGTGCTTAGTTATCTTTTGTCACTTAAAAAAAAAAAAAGAGGATGAAAATTTTCCTTTAAATAAAAGTAAACAAATGACATATTAGGAAGTTCAAAATGTTTAGGTATTATTTCATTCCAGAAGAAAAATCATTCTGAAAAGAATGGTGTATTTTGAACTGTGAAGAGTTTTGTCCAATCTAATTAAGAAACTCAAAGAAAGCACAGAAGTGGAAAATGGAATTAATGGTGTACTTAAGCAATAATGAAGACCTTCTTTCTAATTTAGGGAATAATGTATCATATTCATATGCACCATCTTGCATGAATTACAGTGTTGTTTTTTTTTAAGATTTATTTTTATTTATTTATTTTAGAGATAGAGCTCATGAGCAGGGAGAGGGGCAGAAGAGGAGGGGTAGAGGTTGAGAGACAGTGGGAGGGGATCCCAAACAAACCCCATGTTGAGCACAGAGCCTGACCCAGGGCTCAATACCGGGACGCTAAGATCATGAGGTGAGGTGAAAGCAACAGCTGGATGCTTAACTGACTGAGCTACCCAAATTACAAGCTATGTGTAAAAATGTAAAATATTATGACTTCTCCCTAAATATTTCTAAGACAGTAAGAAAAACATTCTTAAGAAATGGATAGGTGAAAGAATATATTACTCTTATACATTATTAAAAAGAGTAATGACAGGGGTGCCTCAGTGGCTCAATCAGTTGGGCATCTGCCTTCTGCTCTGGTTGTGATCTCAGGGGTCTGGGATCAAGCCCCGCTTTGGGCTCCCTGTTGGGTGGGGGAGTCTGCTGCTCCTTCTCCCTCAGCCTTGCCCTGCTCATGCTCTCTCTTGGTCTCAAATAAAAAATAAAATCTTTAAAAAATAAATATAAAAAGAGGGGCACCTGGGTGGCTCAGTGGGTTAAAGCCTCTGCCTTCAGCTCAGGTCATGATCCCAGGGTCCTGGGATCAAGCCCTGCATCGGGCTCTCAGCTCAGCAGGGAGCCTGCTTCCTCCTCTCTCTCTGCCTGCTTCTCTGCCTACTTGTGATCTCTGTCTGTCAAATAAATAAATACATAAAATCTTTTAAATATAAAAAGAGTAATGACCACCAACACACACTCTAAGTAAGTTGGTGTGTCAGATTTGGCTAGTTGTCCTACTACATTGGCTCTGCATTACTTACATGACCATCCATTTCATGGCTTTCCCATCCATCTGATATGGCCACATGACTAGTAATGACAAATGGAATATTGGCCAGATCTGACATATGAATTCTAGTTTGTACTCTTAGATGGAAAGAACAGGTCTTTTGGGGGTGCCTGGGTGGCTCAGTCTTTAAGCTCCTGCCTCCGGCTCAGGTCATGGTCCCAGGGTCCTGGGATTAAGCCCCACATCGGGCTCCCTGCTTAGTGGGAAGCTTGCTTCTCCCTCACACTTCTCCCGTTTGTGTTCCCTCTCTCACTGTGTCTCTCTCTGTCAAATAAATAAATAAAATTAAAAAAATAAATAAATAAAGAAGCAGGTCTTTTTCACTACTTGAACTCCTCCTGGATGACTGGAAAATCAATTAGATGATTCTGACCTTGTAGCCATTGACCTTGAGCCATTCTGACCTTAATAGTATAGAGGGAAGAACAAAAAGGACAAGAATTTTGTCCCTTCCATATTCAACTTATTTAGGTTCATATATATTTAGTGAAAATTAACTAAAATGTTGTGCAATGTAATTTAATACATTTACCAAAATGCACTTACACTGATTTCCATCAAACAGATTAAAGAAAAAACTATTTCTATAATTTACAATGTTCCACTTTAGAGATGGATTTCAGTATTTCAGTTATTTTTTCTGATGTTTTTACTTTTTTGCTATGTATAATAATAATCATGAAATAGATTAAAAATATGGAAAATAAGTAAAATGCAAATAAAAATATGCCCATGGTTATGGATGAAAGAAGAAAAGTAAAATATTCATGAAACAATGGAAATGCTTTTTATAAGATATTTTGTCTTCATACATATTTTAAAGTCCTGTGAAAGCTTGGGAATAATTTCATTCAGAATTTCTTTTGGTTTTGTTCTGAGTACTAACATAGTCATCAGACAGAAGGGAAAACACCCAACTGAGTTTTAATCAAGGAAATAAGACAGGAAAAAAGTGGTATTTAAATAGTAAAAGTGATTCTAGAATCAAGCAATCAAGTGATGGAAAAGCAGGCAAATTAAAGACATAAGCAGAAGTAAAATTTGAAGCACATTTTAAATGGGTAATTTTGTTGTACAAATTCATTTAGAAGATAATTTATCCTTTCAAGCATTTAAATCTGTTATATTTACATCAATAGATACCACGTCTTTAAGAACACATTGTTACCCATTGTTTTATCATTTCTACTAGTCTCAAACTTCTCTTTTCCATTTTTGCACTCGTTTACCTTATTAGTTAGGTTTATGAGTAAGATGGGGAAAAAAAGAATTATTGTTGCAAAGGTAATTTACATAGAGTTCTGAGAGAAAAAAGAAAGAATATCTGCCATTGAACCATTTGATCTTAAATTCTAGATACCGTTTTAACCAAAGAATGATTGCTATCAGGTCTTGGTTAGACCTCTAACTCATAGCTGGAAAGTATTTGTTACATATTCAGTAGGGTAAGGGCATGTCCATTGACAAGATAAACTTTGATTATGCATTTTTTTCCTGTAATTTCTTCATTTCAGATGTATTAAAGGTTAAGATGAGAAGATATATGATAGACTTTAATTTAATTTATAAATAATAGCATGCAAAATTTCAGAAGACGGAAATGTCAAATTCCACAAATGGGAATAGGGTGAAGGGGGTTACTGCTTTGTGTTATATTTTCACCTTCATGAGTGCACCACAGTGGTATTTGTGAAATATGGCTATACTAAACTAAGAGATTTTTTAATAAATATAAAACATCTTAAATTGTAATGAAACATGTATAAGTTAATTGACAGCATTCTTTTCTTCCTCAGTAATATGTGAAATAATGGTTACAATGAAAATAATTTTGAATTAGATGAAATATAACATATCTTGGATTTATTAATTATTATTTGGCAGATATTCAATATCTGTGCTTATTTTTGATCTGCTTGATGGTGATGTATCATTTGTTTTAGGACCTTTAGAAATTTATTTATCTTTTTCATATAAAATATATTTTCAATTTATAGAATGCAACTTTACTAATATGTCTATTGCTGTAAATTGATTACATTATTCAAATTCTCTCTATAATTATTTTTCTCTAGAAAATCAATTGGATTCTGAAAATGATATTAATATTGTCATTCTTGCTTCCTCTTTTATTGTGTTTGCCTAATGCAATATTTATTTTCTGACATGGTTCAACATTTCAGCATTTATTTCTTTGTTTTAAGAGGTCTTCTTTTATAATGCATAGTAAAGTTGATTTGATTTAATTCAATTTTATATGTTTTTAAAAATGCAAATTAATTTACATTTAGTCTGATTTCACTCCTTTCATCTAAGTTTGTTTTTAAAATTATGTTTTTACTATGTTGTATTCTTTTTTACCTTTTGCCTGTTTTTTGCTGGTTTATTTTTTATTCACCCTCACTTTTACTCCAGTTACTTTGGAAGGTCCTTTAAGATTTTCCATTTGTCAAGTGTTTTTTTTTGTTGTTTGTTTTTGTTTTTTTTTTGTTGTTGTTGTTGTTGTTTTAATATTCTCAATGCCAACAATCAATGTGTATGTTTCTACCATATGTAAATATATCAACTCTGTCCTACAACCAAACCCTCCATGTTTCCATGCTTCCTTTCCCCAGAATATGACATTGTAGAGATAATGCTTTTGTTCTCTCCTCCTCAATCCAGTACTCAAATTCTAGATTTTGCCATAATAATTTCATAATTTTAGTTATGGGTTATTATTAGTTTTTGCCTTGCAATTTGAAAGTTTTACTTCAAGAAAATATTTTCAAATAGTAATTCAAGTCTTCAACCCAGAAGAAATATATCCATTATTTACTTTCTTTGTTCTCTTTCTCAAAAGGAGCATCTAGGCTCTGAAATCTCTGCATTAGAGATCATTATCTTTGCCAACCTTGTAGAAATTCTCTTTCTCTGGGGTCAGGAATATTTGGCAGGTTATTTTAGGTAAGGAGCTGCCCTATTCTAATACGATATAAAGCTTTCTGAGGTCTCACATTTTCCTGGGAGTAGAGCACTAATTTTTATATTAGGCTCTTCCTTCTATTCTTGCCTCAGACCTAGGTTTACATGAGAACAAAATCCTTTCTGTGTGGGCTTCCTAACAAATCATGACTTACCCTTTTTCCAGTCCTGTCTTCTTGCACTGGTGCATTCATTTTTCACGATTTGGAAGGGAAAATATGGTGAAGGAGTGTAAGTAAGTTGGAGATCTTAACAGACAATAATCAGGTTAACAAAATTGCTTTAAATAATGTTTTTAATATAAGGAAACGTGTTTTATTTAACATATATATTCAGGACTCATACTCTATTGCTATAACGAGGCACAGAAGTTTTGAAGAAAAATCTTTGAATATCTAACAAAAGATTAGCATTTTACAATGCAAATGCATTAATTTCACAGTTAAATTTATAGCAAAAATATCAATGCAGTGCAGGTAGACTTTCATATTTTGTAACAAGTTTAAAAAATACCTATGATTCTCATAGCATAAAAATTATAGCCTCTGTATGTATCATCAGCTACTTTTTACTCTCTCCTGGGTGCAAATAATTTATATTTTCTGATCCCTACTTTCCCAATGTTATGTGAAATTCAGATAAAAAATATAACACTTTAATATATTCATATACTTTCATTGACAATCTCATGGATTAGCCTCTTACAATTAAAATGTATTTTTTTATTAATTTTAATCTCTTTGATTATTGCTATCTCAATGAACCCATTGTGCACTCATAATTACAGTAATGAATTACTAACATTAATACTGGTTAACTGTCACAGTTGTTCTAACCTGAGCAATTTTCCATGAAAATACATGGAAAAATATGCATGTTTTAAAAAATGAAGTAGGAAGCACCAGATTCTGGGTAATTTAGTTGCTCCATGAATTATTTTTAAGATTCTATCCTGTGGAAAACCCACAAGAATGAATCAAACTACTAATGTGTGTACATAAAGATTAGTAAACTTAACATTTCCATTGTCTTTGTCATAAATATGTTTTAGAATATACATTTTAAATAATGCATTATAAATGATGATTCTTAAATGCATATACTGAATTCAAATTCATTGTGAAAGGTCAACTCTTAATATTCTCACAGCAGGTTCATTCTAAATTAATAGTGTTAGGAATAAGTCTATACAATCAATGTTATGCTCTTAGGTTTAAAATATATATATAATTAAAAAATCATATAAAAAGTAAAGATGCTCCCACTTTTTTCTTTGTCAGAGTAGAAAATGATACACCTATACATAGTATAATATAAAAGTCTAAATTATATGGCTGGTGGGAGATAAAAGAACACAATAGTAAATTTAATTTTCCTTTATTTTTAAAAATATGAATTTATACTTTAAAGGAGTATTCATTGAACACATTGTAGAATTTCAATCTGTATTGTGACTTTAAATGGAAGTGTTGATAACAGGGCGGTTGAGGATTTGCAGCTGATATTAAGCCATTGGTTGTTTTGACTGATTTGATTCTGAGAAAAATCAATATTTTTTCTTGCTTTTATCATGCACAGGAAAAGCAGGCAGTGATGAATCATATGAATGTCTTCCTGATTTATTTACATAACCACAGTCAGTATAGCTGGTTAGCTGTGCTAGTTGGCCTAATTGCCATTTAATGTTTATGTTCTCTTTTCCAAAGGACTAAGCCATATGGGTGAGAAATTGTATTTCACTCTGAAACCAAGCAGCTGGAAAATACCTCAAATTGTGAGGCTGCATCAAGTACCAGTCAGGGGGTTGAGACTGCAGGACTCTGTCCTGTTCCTCACTCAGGGCCCTACCAGACGAGCACTGTTTTTTGAGCATAAACTCTCCAGCCTACTCAGCAAATCGTAAGTCAGTCTTAACAGGTTTGAGCTGGATTTCCTCACCATCTGCATACTCTGAAAATTATATTTCTCACAAAAGAGAATTCTTCCCAGTGAAATGGGTCCTGGACTTTTGGGAGTTGCTGTTCACAGGACATTGAGCAAAAATCTTTGTCAAATATGTTAGCACAAATTTCCTTTTCAAGTAGAATGATATTTAGGGGTCCCTGGGGAGTCATTTGGTTTAGCATCTGCCATAAGCTCAGGTCATGATCTCAGGTTGATGGGATCTAGCCCTGCGTGAGGCTCTCTGCTCCAAGGAGGGTCTGCTTCTCCCTCTCCCTCTGTGCTCTCTCCCTCTTGCTCTCTCTCAAGTAAATAAATAAAAAATCTTTTAAAAAATAAATAAAGTAGAATGATGTTTAGAAAACATTACAAGTGTTAAGATTTAATTATGTAATGGAAAGTGATAGCTTTCTTTTAATTAAATTTTATTAGGTATCCATGATATGAAGTTAAGAGTAATAGCCATTGTGTGAGATACAAAGAACATGAAACAAATGAGAGAAAAAAGAGCATATTTCTTTTCTGAACACATATTTATGTACAAGTAATGATCCCTTCATTTAATTCTTGTGTGGACTTAGGCAAGTGGCTTATGATTTTTGACAGTTTACTCTTCCCAAAATGCTGAGAGTAAAATGTGAACTCTAAGGTTGCTGTGAGAAATGGGCACAGGTGAAATATCCAAAGGAAATCTCTGCAGACTTCAGAGGAAGTCTGTAGAACATAAAGATCTGCCAGTGGAGGTGTACTTCCTACCGTGTTTAACAGCAGGCTTGTTGAGAGCATCAGGACAGGATACATAGTCTGATCATGGGAGCTCTTATTGATACTGTTAGCCCCAGACACTAACTAGTAGGAAACGAGGGTTGAATAAGAAAGCACACAGATAACACACTATTGCAGCAGTTAAGGAAGTGAGAGGTGCTGAATTTTGATCCAAAGTTCCTGGTATTTGTAAACCAGCGAGCAAGAAATCTGCAGTCAACTTAGGAGCATTCCATCATGTTTCATTTGGGTATGCAGGGAAAATAACCCTCAGCCTGGAACACTGCCATCATTTCTCTTAATATGGGTCTACAGAAAAGCCCAGGAAGCCCTCATTATACTCAAACCTAAGTAATAATGATAAATGGATCTAAACAAAAAGGAGAAAAACAAACATAATATATTAAAATATTTATTTTAAAATATCTGGTAATTTTAAACAAATGAAAGGTATACTGTTTCCTTGGACAAGAATTACCAGGGTTATAGAGATTTAAGTACTCCCAAATTACCCATTTCTTAAGGGTTCATTTAATGGGCAATTAGATTTAAAAATTTTTTTAGAATACAGAAAGCTTCCAAGTTTCTGAAAAGTAAAAATAGTTCTGATAGCTCATTTTGCAATAGTACTAAGAAAAAAATTGAATTTTCAAAAGAGAAGGAAACAAAACCAAAGTAAAAAAAAAAAAAAAAAAAAGTCTATCATACAAACTTGCCATATAGAATATGGTTCATATATATATTTAGCTCAATAAGAATTTAAAAAATCTACAATAGTTTCGAAAGTTCAAAGCAGATTTTAATTGTCTTTTGTAACAAATACTTGTGTAATAATAGCAAAGAATGTAATAAAATTAGAGACTATTAACATATATTAAATATTGTATATACAATTTAATTAAAATAATACTATCAAATAAATAGTTCAATGAAAAACAAGAGTCTAGAAGTATACTTAAATTCGTATATAATAAAGGTCTTACTGCTTATCAGTGGGAGAAAGATGGATTGTTTTATAAACACTGTTTGTAGAACTTGCCTTTCTCAGAAAAATGCAAATTTAGAATCCTTAAGAGTAAGATGGATAAATTTACCTGTAAAAAAATAACAAATTATTGTATAGTAAAAAAAATACCATGAGTGATGTATAAAAACAAGGAAACTGGAACAATATTATATTTTATATAATATATAATATTGTTATATATTATAACAAAAGGATACATTTTAATATTGTAACAGATCCTATGACTCATTAAGAAAAACAAGCCAGGGAAAACAGCCAAAGCAGGAACAGCAAAGGCACAATAAAGAAAATACAGATGGTCCTGAAACATTTGAAAAGAATCTTAGTCCCATTTAAAATAATATAAATGCTAATAAAAAGGCAATTAGAGAACCATCTTCCAATTGTACAAGACTGGCAAATACAAAAGAGTTACTAACACTTCTACTGTGAGGTTGAGTGTAAAGAAACATTTTCAAACATTGTTGCTGAGAGCAATTTGGCAATGTTTATCAAAAATGTTAAATTCTTACACAGTTTCCTCTGGTAATTCCATTTATAATCATTTATTCTGTAGCCTTACCCACATATGCGTATATGTGTACAAAGCAATATGTACACAGCTATTCCTTGTTTTAATAGTGAAATATGTGTCTGTATATATATATATATATATATATATATATATATATATATATATATAGTATAATTGTATATGTAAGGTTTGGAGAATATCTTATCCAGCACAGAGGTATTGTGTACTGGCTGGGGAGCCATGAACTAATGGGGCTCTTGACTTTTTATGGGTCTGTGGGCCCCGGGGATGCAGAGAGAAGGAAGGGCTATGGGTGGAAAAGTACCAAATAAAAATACAAAAAGAGACTTAGTCGCTATCCTTGGTAAGGAGGCCTCTTGGAGCACCTGGGCTAGCAGGCAGACATGCATATGAGCTCTGCCCAGGGGGCCAGTAGGGGCTGAGGTTTTGACTGTAACTCCCTCCCGAAAACATACAGTGCACTGGCTTTGCACAGTCTAGTGGTGGGGAGAGCAGCTTCCCTCCATGAAACCTGCCAGGCAAAGCCTTGCAATTGGTTGCAATATGGTTGGATCTGAAAGATCACATTAAGATTTGGGTTTGGGGATGCCTGGGTGGCTCAGTTGGTTAAGCAGCTGCCTTCCGCTCAGGTCATGACCCCAGTGTCCTGGGATCGAATCCTGCATTGGGCTCCTAGCTTGGCAGGAAGCCTGCTTCTCCCTCTGCCTCTGCCTGCCGCTCTGTCTGCCTGTGCTCGCCCGCGCTGTCTCTCTGTCTCTCTCTCTCTCTCTGACAAATAAATAAAATCTTAAAGAAAAAAAAAAATTAAAAAAAAGATTTGGGTTTGGACTCCCTACATATATTTTGCCTTACATTAGGCATGAAGACAATAATACAATAATACAAACATTCATGTGACATATTTTTGAAATGTCTTTTTGAAGTTTCATGTTACGTTTTTGTAGTTACTTATGTTTAAGTAACATAAAGGAGGTCTTAAAGGTCTTAAAGGAGGATTTTACTCATATACTATTTTAAAACGATGTCAATAGATTTTTTTTTTTTTAACCAGTGTAGTAACATTGCAATCCTACATTGGTCTAGCAAGAACATTAAGTACATAATAAACATGGTTGGTTGTTATTATACTAGGACTTTAATAGTAATAATGTGTACACCAGTATAAAATTAACTTTGGGTTTATTCACTTGAAGGTCAAAAGTGACATGATTTTTAGAGCATCACAAATAAATTTCCGGAATTTCTTCAGAATGAGTCTATTTAAAAGTATAAGACTTTAGCATTCCAGTGTTTATACACTTCTATAATGTTAACATTTATATGAATTTGCAACTTTTGGGATGATGCAAAGATCTGGAAGATATGTTGAAACCTATTATTGAAGACTTCTTTCACCCCTTTTGATGCATTCCATTGACCTAGGGAGCAGGTTTTGACAAGAGCTCCTGTTCGTTCATGGCCCTATACCCCCTTCATTCCACAAAGTTAGAGTGTTAGAATCTACTAGGACAAGTCAAATACTTATAAGTTATTAATTAAAATCTGGAGTTCAGATTTTGCTGAAATTCTGTATGTATGGAGGACATTTTCTCTATAATGAGCAATCAAGATCACAGGGCAGAGGTGAATAAGGCCAAGTATTGGCATTCTTTCTGCATGTACTTACACTCTAGCTTTGGCTTTCTGTTGTTTACAACACCTGAAACAAACAAGCAAATAAAAATAACAAACAGTGAAAAAAAGAAAGGCATTATTTAGGGAATAATTCTAAGCACTCCAAATGAGGTTAAAAAGGAAAAAAAAATTTTTTTGAGGGCTTAGCTGGTTTTACTCTATCTTACCAAGACCCAAATCCTATGTCCAAAGTTGACCAGGTAACCCTCTGGGTTGGCAATGTCCTAATGTCACCAGAGTTAGGTAACAGTGAGGAAAAAAGTTTTGTTGAAGGGCTTTTGAAAGCAGGTGATTTCCCAGGACCTAAATGCATATTATCTGACTTCCTAAAAATAAATAGTAAATCGATGTTCAAATCATTATTTAACTTATGTTTGACAATTTGTGAATTCCTTTTCTAATAAATATCCTGGGAAAGGGGGTAAAATCAAATACTGAGATATATGAGTCTTTCTCATCAGAAGAGTATCATTGATAGGGAACATCTCTGCAGAACACATCTTTTCCCACAAACACACACATATTGATTGGTGGAATGGAGTATGACATCAGTTGTCATGATCAGGAGTATGCAGGCATCAGCTAGGAATGGACAAAAACCTGTGTGTAGAAGATTTAGCTCTAAGTTCAACAATAGGTCTAGTTCAGAGTTACCATTTGAAGTTGTAAATGAGTTGTTATTGACCTTAGTTGGCAATTCATTTATCAAGACTCTCTAGGAAGGCATGCCTGGCTCCATCCTCAGCCTACATGATGGATAGTACATGATAATTGGTGCCAGAGACAGTGGCACATTTTCTATCCTAGGGTGACAATAGCACAAAGAGAATTTATTTTTTTATTATGTTCAGTTAACCACCATAGAGTACATCATTAATTTTTGATGTAGTGCTCAATAATTCAATAGTTGCATATAACACCCAGTGCTCATCATAACACATGCCCTCCATAATACCCATCACCCAGCTACCCCATCCCCCTCTCCCCTCTGAAACCCTCAGTTTTTTTCCCAGAGTCCATAGTCTCTCATGGTTTATCTCTCTGATTTCCCTCCCTTCAGTTTTCCTCCCTTCCCCATGGTCTGCCATGCTATTCCTTAATGTTCAACATATGAGTGAAACCATATGATAATTGTCTTTGTCTGCTTGACTTATTTCACTTAGCATAATCTCCTCCAGTTCCATCCCTGTTGATGTGAATGTTGGGTATTCATCCTTTCTGACAGCTGAGTAATATTTCATTGTGTATATGGACCACATCTTCTTTATCCATTCATCTATAGAAGGGCATCTCGGCTCCTTCTACACTTTGGCTATTGTGGACATTGCTGCTATGAACATTGGGTATGCGTGCCCCTTCTTTTCACTACATCGTACTTTGGGTAAATACCTAGTAGTACAATTTCTGGGTTGTAGGGTAGCTCTATTTTTAACTTTTTGAAGAAACTCCATACTGTTTTCCAGAGTGACCATACCAACTTGCATTCCCACCAACAGGGTAAGAGGGTTCCCCTTTCTCCACATCCTCACTGACATTCGTTGTTTCCTGTCTTGTTAATTTTTGCAATTCTAACTTGTGTAAGGTGGCATCTCGTTGTGGTTTTGATTTGAATTTCCCTGATGGCTAGTGATGTTGAACATTTTTTCATGTGTCTGTTAGCCATTTGTATGTCTTCTTTGGAGAAGTGTCTGTTCATGTATTCTGTCCATTTTTTGACTGGGTTATTTGTTTTTTGGATGTTGAATTTGTGAAGTTCTTTATAGATCTTGGATACCAACCTTTATCTGTATTGTCATTTGCCAATATCTTCTCCCATTCTGTGAGTTGCCTCTTAATTTTGTTGACTGTTTCCTTTGCTGTGCAGAAGCTTTTTATTTTGATGAAGTCCCAAAAGTTTATTTTCACTTTTGTTTCCCTTGCTTTTGGAGACATGTCTTGAAAGAAATTGCTGTGGGTGATGTGGAAGGGGTTACTGCCTATGTTCTCCTCTAGGATTTTGATGGATTCCTGTCTCCCACTGAGGTTGCACAAAGGCAATTTCGATTGTATTAAAAAATATTTTAATTTTCGTACCTTTCCCTTTTGTTTTGTTTTCTTTGCAATATTTCACTAGATATGAGAATGTGTGGTAAGGTACCCAAAGTTTAAATTCAAGAAGAAATTAAGAAATTTATGTATGTATTTAATCGTGACTTTTTTGGAGACCATCTGGTTTTCAAAATTTCAAATACTTTAAAAGTAACTTGTCCTTAGTTTTCAGCCCTTTCTAAAAGAGAAGAACAATACCTCATCAAAACATCAAGGAAAATATGCTTGCCATTCATCGTTCCCAGCAGAATTTGTTCTTTTCCTAGTACATTGATAGACACTTATGGGATATTGAACAATAAAGCTATACAAAAAATATATAAAATATAATTACAAGGTAATTAACTAAAAGAAAGGACATAAGATATCTTTTGAAATACTTAAGTGGAATAAACAAACTTTAAACTTAATTTTTTGTTCAAAGTAATTCAAATTTCTACTTTCTCTTTGTCCTGATACAGTAATGCTGCTATTTTTTCTCAATGGTACTAAATCCAGAAGGATCTATGTGGCCTTCTGTCTGTATTCAGCATCACAGATACAGCATTACCATCCTTTACATCATCTGAGTTAGGACCCTGATGTCATTATTCCCATTACTTTTTTTTATAAAACAAATCCAACATCCTTTAGTTCTAACTGGCAAAATATATTTTCAGTTCCTCCTTTGTACTAACAATTATTGATTTTAAAACAACCTTAATCACATTTATTAAAATTGCTTCTTTGATTGCACTTTTTACCTGGTTTAATGTTTCTTAGGACAATTTAAGAATCCTTATTTATATAAGACTAATTTTATGTAAACACAGACCTGAGTGTCTCAGTTCTTTTGACTCCGACATATTATATACAACCAGTATAAATATACTTTACTTTCTACACTGACCACTGAATATAGGATAACTTTACAGCACAGCATTTAATTTTATTATTCTATTGTGGCAAAGACTTTCCAGATACCATCTTTTACCCACTTTAATCTGAACACAAACTAAAATCCTTCTGTTCTCTACAGCATCCACTTTAGATAACTCATTTATCTCACACATTTTTTCTTCTATGCAAGGTGCCTTTTTAAAACTGAATGCCTATCTCCTCATCACCACCTGTAACATAGCTCCTATTTTATAAATTAATAAAGCCAAAGCCATTCAGAAAAATAACAGATAGAAAATATTACAAATAATTAATTCATATTATATTTGTCTCTTCTTGTTGCTGTAGCAAGTTACTACAACTTTAGCAACTTAAAGAGCTTTTATTTATTTATTTTACAGAGATTACAAGTAGGCAGAGAGGCAGGCAGAGAGAGAGAGGAGGAAGCAGGCTTCCCACTGAGCAGAGAGCCTGATGCGGGGTTCGATCCCAGGACCCTGGGATCATGACCTGAGCTGAAGGCAGAGGCTTTAACCCACTGAGCCACCCAGGTGCGCCCAACTTTAGCAACTTAAAAGAAGATAAATTTTGTATATCACGGTTCTGAAGCTATGAAATCTGAATTCACCCAGCTGACTCCCAGCTCCAGGTTCTACAAAGCTGAGATCAAGCTGTGGGCAAGGCTGTATTCCTTTCTGGAGTCTTTCAGCATGAATCTGTTTCCAAGCTTATTTAGACTGTTGAAGAATTTGGTACCATTTGTTGTAGGACTAAGGTTCACATTCCCTTGCAGGTTGCTAGTCAGGGAGATTTTCGGCTACCTGATGCTACCATGTTCCTATTCTTATGGCTACTTCCTCTGTCTTCAAAGCCAACAAGGCTGAGTCTTGCAGGCTGAGTCTTTCCTCCACTCAGAATCTCTCTGCTCTGTCCTTTTGCTTCATCTCTTCTATTTTTCAAGCCTGAGAAATCTTTCCACATTTTTAACAGTGCATGTGGTTAGATTAGGCCAACCCAGATAATACAAAATAATCTCCCTGCCGCAAGGCTCATAACCTTAACATATTTTCAAATTCCTTCTTGCTATGTATATTAGACATTTGTAAGTTCTGTGGACATCTTTGGGAGGTCCTTATTTTGACTATAACAATTATGTTCAAGAAAAAAGTATTTTTGAAAAATATTCAAAAGTGGGAAGAAAAGGTTAATAGAATACACACTAATGCACACACATATTTGTGTGTGTAAGTAACTGTTTGTTAATGATTGTCTCTAATTCTGACTCTCACTTGATATTTCCATACCTGTTATTCCAGCAAAATAATTTTATGGATTAATCCATACTTTAATGGAAAATTTTAAAGTGTTTTGGTTGAAAATGTTAGTTTTTTAAAAATTCCTGTTAATACCACCTTATATTTGTTCCTCTATTTTATTTTCTTCAAATCACATTGTTCTTTACTATCTTTCAGACTTTTGATCATCCATCAGGCTTTCCTTCCTTCTAATAGTTTCTTCCTAAACCTCACATATTTTTTGCAGGCATCTGACTTCTAGTCTTTGTTTATAAATTTTTCCTGTTCTTTTAGTTTTCCCAGTACTGTTGAAGCTACACATAGTTCCACTAGCTTTTTCAAAAGCACCAATTTTATATTTAAAAAGTTATAGCATTATGAATGCTATCCAAATCACTCTAAGACTTATTTTTATGTATAAAATTTTCTCCATTCTTCATATTTCCTACTATGTCTTAGTGTTTTATATACTCACTACTCAACAAATTCTGACTGGTGAGTTTGAAAGAAAGAAAGAAACAAAAAAAAAAAAAAAAAAAAAAAAAAAAAAAAAAGGCATGAGTAGCTTGGCCCCTATTTTTCTTGCCTTTTCTGAAGAGAGTTCACCTTGCTGTGGCATATCATAAGCTTAGTCCCATCTCTGCAGCCCAGGCCTCAGTATGTGTAGCTGTTCCTGTAAGTCAGCAGAAAGCTTGGCACTTGGAAAGCCTCTTCTCCCATAGGAAGAGTTCCACCTCTAATTCTGTGATGTTTGACCCCCATTAGCCACATTTTTTTAACATCTTAATTTTATTTTATATTCATCAGTGTTCCAAGACTCATTGTTTATGCACCCACCCAGTGCCCCATGCAAATGTGCCTTCCTTAATACCCACCACTAGGCTCACCCATTCTGCTACCCCCCTCCCCTCCAAAACCCTCAGTTTTTTTCTCAGAGTCCACAATCTGTCATGCTTCATCTCTCCCTCCTGTTTACCCCAATTCACTTTTCCTTTCATTCTCCTAGTGTGCTCCATGTTATTCCTATGCTCCACAAGTAAGTGAAACCATATGATAATTGACTTTCTCTGCTTGACTTATTTCACTCAGCATAATCTCCTCCAGTCCTGTCCATGTTGATACAAAAGTTGGGTATTCCTCCGTTATGATGGAGGCATAATACTCTATTGTATATATGGACCATATCTTCTTTATCCATTCATCTGTTGAAGGGCATCTTGGCTCTTTCCATAATTTGGCACTTGTGGCCATTGCTGCTACGAACTTTGGGGTATATATGGCCCTTCTTTTCACTACATCTGTATATTTGGGGTAAATACCCAGTAGTGCAATTACAGGGTCATATGGTAGCTCTTTCTTTAATTTTTTCAGGAATTTCTACAGTGTTTTTCAAAGTGATTGCCCCAACTTGCACTCCCACCAATAATGTAAGTGTTCCCCTTTCTCCACATTCTTTCCAACACTTGTTTCTTGTCTTGATAATTTTGGCCATTCTAACTGGTGTAAGGTGGTATCTCAATGTGGTTTTGAGTTTCCTTAATGGCTAATCATGATGAACATCTTTTCATGTGTCTGTTAGCCATTTGTATGTCTTCTTTGGAGAAGTGTCTGTTCACTGTTCATGTCTTCTGCCCATTTTTTGACAGGATTATCTGTTTTTTGGGTGTTGAGCTTGAGGAGTTCTTTATAGATCTTGGATATCAGCCTTTTGTCTATAGTGTCGTTTGTAAATATCTTCTCCCATTCCGTGGGTTGCCTCTTTGTTTTGTTGACTGTTTCCTTTGCTGTGCAGAAGCTTTTTATCTTGATGGCTCATTTTGGCTGGGTTTTTCTTTTTCTTTTTTTTCTCATCTTTTTGTCAGTCTTTCTGTTTGCTTGTTTTTGTTTATGTACCTCATAATCTTACTTTGGGGGCTCATTTTGGCTGGGTATTTTCCTCCCCCCCCCCATTTTGCTTTCTCTTTTTTCTTTTTTCTTTTTCTTTCTGGTGGTGACTTCCAATTGCTCCAGAACTTTCCAAGGGGCACCTTGACTGGATCGTGGTTGATACATTCAGCTATACCTCTCAGCCACAGCTCACCAAAATGACTAGAAAGAGAAACACCCAACAGAGGGAAAATTTCAGAGACTGTGACCTCTGCCACAGAACTATTGGATATAGACATAAACAATATGTTGGAAATGGAATTCAGGGTAACAATTATCCAGCCAATGGCTAGGTTGGAGAAGACCATTAGTGGGGACATAGAATCTCTAAGGCTGAAAGTGGGAGCTGATCTGGCAAAAGTTAAAAATGCTATTAAAGAGATCCAATCTAATCACTCTAACACCTAGGGTAAATGCAGATCGAATTAGTGATCTAGAAGACACACTGAGAGAAGAGAAGAATCAGGATGAGGGCTGGAACAAACAGCTTAAAAGCCATGAAAACAGAAGTAAGGAAATAAATAATGCCATGAAATGATCCAGTGTCAGAATTATTGTGATCCCTGAAGGGGTGGAGAAAGAGAGAAGACTAGACGATATAGTTGAACAAATACTGGATGAAAATTTCCCTAACTTAGGGAATGGAACAAGTGTTCATATCCTAGAGGAAGAGAAGACACCCCAAATATCAATGAGTCTAGAAAGACCTCCAGACACTTAACTGTGAATTTCACAAATCATAAATTCAGAGAGGAGGTCTTAAGGGCACCTAAGGGGAAGAGATTACCTCCATACAGAGGAAGGACCATCAGAATAACAGCAGAACTGTCCACAGAAACCTGGCAAGCCAGAAAGGGCTGGCAAGACATATTCAGGGCACTAAACAAGAAGATGCAGCCACATTTTTTTGCTTTATTTCCCTATTTGGTTGTGAATCTGTGGAGGGAAAATGGTTCCATTTCTTAGACCTCTACATATCCCAAAATGTACAAATAATCATTGTGGAGGAGAGACAGAGCATACATTCTTTAGTACCTTCTCTGTGAACAGGCATTTTAAATAGTGATTACATGTGAATTGGATCATTAAATCCTAAAAGTGACATTAGGAGTTAATTATTGTCTGTATTTTAATGATGAGAATAAAGATAATTTCAGAGATGTGCCAACAGTCACAGACATAGGGAAACCCAGGACTTGGGTGGGAAGCCATCTCAGCTTGACAAAAAGACCATACTATTTTTACTTCACCTTCTTCAAGAATTTACATACGTTTTTATTTTGATGGTTGTACAATAAGTAGGTACTATATTATTCACACAAAATCATTTTATCTATTATTATTTGTAACTCACTTTATATTCAGATAGTTTCTCATTAGTTTTTTCCTTGTACACATTATCTAGCAATTCCCTTTAGATTTGTTTATTGATAAAAGTTATTTTAGTTGTAAACAGCAAAACTAAGTCTGGACATTTAAAGCATAAAATGCAATTTTTGGAGTAAAAATGAAATAGTTTACATGATCAAAGGAACTTTTGAAAGCTAAACCTTCTGAAGGACAGGAAGCAAGTTAACTTCTAGGCAATAAGAATATTTATAGATCTCTTTTCAAGAGATCTCTCAATAACAAGATTTAGATTCAAGTACTCCTGGATTTTATTTCTCTTTTTCATGTTTTAAAATACTTGAACAGAGCATAATAGCCCAAACTTGAGTCATACATTTATTTGCCCCTTGACTTATGAACCACCAATATGGAAAAGTAAAATCTTGTTTATAAACTTGCCCAGTGGAGATTTGCTCATATGGATGGAGTACCAATTCCACTGTAAGCCAAATAATCACTTCAAGTACAACCTACACTGAATAAAATACCCGCATGAATTATAAGCCAGTTTTTATTTCAGACATACATAGCTTTCAAAGCTTCATTCTTCACTTAAATATTCATTGATATGAGAAAACAGTGCTATTTGAAAATAAATTTAACCCATAATAGAAAGGATGCAGCGTTATAAATTTGTAAATGGAGAGTAACATTCTTAGATTTATGGAACTAAATCAGTCTACTTACGTCTTCAGAGAAGTCTATTTTCTACATTTTATTTTCCTGTTAAATATTTATTGTGGCTTCAGTGTTACTCTAGAATGGCACTATAACTTATAAAAAACTCATTATGTAAGACAGTACACATGACAAACCAAAGAAATTGACCACCTACTTCAGATTTTCTGAATGCATTTTATTGTCCAAAGTCATGGTTTATATAACCTGATAAGAAATATGCCTTAGGGTATTCCATAAAGTGAAAGGACAAGCAAAGGTATTAGTTAAGGGATACATACTAGTAATGACAATATTTTATTTATCATATTAAAGTCTCTCTTTTTTATCATTATACCAACATCCAACATCTTACAC
The DNA here is from genome assembly GCF_002288905.1 of Enhydra lutris kenyoni. NCBI lineage: Eukaryota > Metazoa > Chordata > Mammalia > Carnivora > Mustelidae > Enhydra > Enhydra lutris. The sequence continues at coordinate 39,027,859 of NW_019154088.1, read as the reverse complement.
TAGCTATCTGGGTAAAGTAAATGGCATTATATGAACTTTTTAATATAAATATTTATAGAAACTTTGCTATACATAGTACATATGCTTTCCTTAAATAATATTTCACATTTTTTATGTTATGCCATATTTTTAATATTGCTAATTATTGCATTAATGGAGAATAAAGTACGCTTATCTAAAATTCTCCATCTTCTTTTGAATAATTATTTAAAAATCTAGGCAAAATTAGAAAATCACACAAAAATTTCTGGAAAGCCAAAGACATTTTTCTACATGGCACAGAATGTCTTAATTACTACTATTGTCTTTCAATATTCAGGCATTTAAAAAGAAATTATTTATTTGAGAGGGACAAAGAGAAAGAATAGGAGGTGGGGTAGATGGTAAGGGAGAGAAAAATCATAAGCAGATTCATAGCTGAGTGTGGAGCCCGACATGCAACTCAATCTCATGACCCTGAGATCATGACCTAAGCCAAAACCAAGAGTTGGGCACTTAATGGAATGTGCCACCCAGGCTCTCCCAGTGCCTTTTACGATAGAGAATTATTAGGAATTTAGCTGTCTTCACAGACACTTGTTATTTATTTTATTTGACAAGTATGTACCATTTCTCTGTGCTAGTTGTTATTTTAAGTGTTTCTTATGTATGAGTGTAATAGTTTTATTAGATATCTATTCTATAGATACTGAGGTTACTAATGCACAGAGTTTAAGTTATTTGCCCAAGCGTCAAAAAAAGGCATAGCATTTATATAGATATATAAGATGCAAATTAAACTATGCCTGAAAACTGGAAAAAGCTAAACAGAGTGAAGGTTAAATACTTTTGTTCTATTCATTTATATTTATTCTTCTTTAGGACAATTACCTTATTAATTTCCATAATATTTTTAGCACTATAGTGAATTGTTATCCTTAATGATATGTTCCACTAACTATAAATTGATATATAATGGTATTAAAACCATTAAATTTTTATTATAATAAATGGTATAAAAATGGATTCATTTTTATAGTAAAAATTATAATTTCTCTACTTCTGATTCTAGAAAAAGTACTGCCATTAAAATACATAATTGAAAAAAATAAAGTTACATGTTTAAGTGCCACTTTAATTATATATTCTTGCATACATTTTCATTGATCTCAAACTCACTTATTTTTCCTTGTTTTCAAGTGTCTCTTCCTTTTTTTTCTTTAATGTATGCAACTGTATACCTCGATATAGTTTTGTTCCTTTTTTTTTCTTCTAAAAGAGATCAACAATGTTTATTTCCAAATCCATTTATGTGTAAAGGCCAAGAAATGTAATGCATTGTACTTAAAATATTCCTATTTAGTTGTATTACTAAGAAACTGCATTTGTATTTCTCAAGAGCACCATAAACATTCCACACTTTAGAATGTTTATTCATGACATTTGTCCAATGTCTGATGAAAATGTGACTACATACCTTCCATATCTGAGGCTTCACTTTATTAGGCACACTTAAACAAGTCTTTTAAAAATAAAATAAAATAAAATAGCTTGGGACATCCCTTTATATGTTGTATAAAACCAGCAATTTCCTGTGTGCTACAGTTAGAATGGTATTCTCTTGAAACTTCTAATACCTTCTTTAATTAAACATTGTCTTACGAATCTGTTTTTCTCCTCATCACTAGAACTGATATCCTTTTTAAGAATAAAATTGTCAATTCCGACCCTGCAATTAATAACATTTTAGAGCAAAGCTCAACAGACGTTAGACTTAAAAAACTTAGACACCTTGAAATCTCTAATTAAAAAAGCTAGCATAATTTACCAACAGAAATACTGAATTTTAATTTTGCCAAGAGGTAGCTTTAGGGCATCATTTAATCCAATAGATTGCCATCCAAACAACTATCAAATCAAAGGCTATTAGCTAATACTCAGTAGGAAACTGAAGGTTTGAAAAGTTTCCTAAAACAGCCCTGAGGTGAAGATTGATGATTATTTTATCTAAACAAATATGAGTGAGATTTATTTTCTTTAGTGTCTTTGTGACCAGAACATCAAAGGCTATGGATTTATTACTCTGTAATCTGTTTTCAGTATGAAAAAGATATGGTGCGAAAAATTTCTAGAGAGAGAATTTAACTGCCCTTGAGATTCTATTAAATTTCCAGATATAGAAATTTCTACCCAGGACTCATTATGTAAATATACTCATTATATAAAACACTGAATTAAGACCTATATATGCCCTTATTTTGCCCAAAAAAACAATTTTTTTTTCTATTCAGTAAGCAATCTTGAGTGAAAAACAGTAAAAATCAGAAGTTATTTATTGACAGTGTTATTATATATAAAGATACATCTTAATGAATCATAAAGTTCTGATTTGTTACTGCCATAGTACAGTTTTCCTAAAGACTTTCAGGATAAGACAGAACTGGTTACTTAAGCTTACCTTGAGCATTAATTCTTCAATACCTACTTTGATTTTTAAAAATGGTTTAGTACCTTTAAAGCCCAGAAAGCTCCAGACAATGATGGTACTGCTGGCAGATTCTGCTGATGCCCCACTTCCTCTTGGTCCTTAGAATTTCTAACCATGTTTGCTTTGCTTCCAGCTGCCACCACCTGTGTCCTTCTGCTGTTGGACTTTTCTGCCTGACAGAGCCTGCTCTGCTAACGGGCAAGGCATGTAAGAAGGAGTTTTACTCCCACCCCTTAGAAGCATTCCAAAAATGACTGACAAAACCCAAATTAGGAAAGTACTCTACTAAAAGCAATTAAAATTCTATTAGAGTCTGAACCAAAATGGTCTTACATTTCTCCTCTGCTTGACTGAATTCTATCTTATAAAAACACTGAATTAGAAGTATCTTTCTGGGTCGCCTGGGTGGCTCAGTGGGTTAGGCCGCTGCCTTCGGCTCAGGTCATGATCTCAGGGTCCTGGGATCAAGTCCCGCATCAGGCTCTCTGCTCAGCAGGGAGCCTGCTTCCCTCTCTCTCTCTCTCTCTCTCTCTCTGCCTGCCTCTCTGTCTACTTGTGATCTCTCTCTGTCAAATAAATAAATAAAATCTTTAAAAAAAAAAAAAAGAAGTATCTTTCTAATTTTAGGCCCCTCACATCCCTTTTCTTAGTGTACTTATTTTAGTAAATAAGTCAGGTGAAATACCATATGATTTCATTCATATGTGGAATTTAAGAAACAAAAAAAGATGAACATAGAAGAAGGGGGGAAAAAGAGAAAAAAACTGTAAGAGACTCTTAATTATAGGGGCACCTGGGTGGTGTAGTCAGTTAAGTGTCCAACTCTTGGTTGCAGCTCAGGTCATGATCTTAGGTAATGATCTTAGGGTCCTGATCTCAGGGTCCTAAAATTGAACCTCACTTCAGGCTCTGTGTTCTGCACTCAGCATGGAGTCTGCTTGAGACTTTCTCTCCTTCTGCCTATCTTCCCCACGCCCCCCCCCATTCTCTCTCTCAAATAAGTAAGTAAAATAAATCTTAAGAAAGAGATTTTCTCGGGGCACCTGGGTGGCTCAGTGGGTTAAGCCGCTGCCTTCGGCTCAGGTCATGATCTCAGAGTCCTGGGATCGAGCCTCGCATCGGGCTCTCTGCTCTCTAGGGGAGCCTGCTTCCTCCTCTCTCTCTGCCTGCCTCTCTGCCTGCTTGTGATCTCTCTGTCAAATAAATAAATAAAATCTTTAAAAAAAAAAAAAAGAAAAGAAAGAGACTTTCTTAACTTCAGAGAATGAACTGAAGGTGGCTAGAGGGGCAGTGGCTGGGGGGATGGGCTAAATGGGTGATGGGTTTGAAGGAGTGCACTTGCTGTGATGAGCACTGGTTGTTATATATAAGTGATGAAACATGAATTCTACTCCTGAAACCAATATTACACCGTATGTTAACTAACTAGAATCTAAATTTTAAAAATTTGAAGAAAAAATATAAAATATGTAATTGTAAATCTTCCCTCTGCCTCTTTGAGATGTTATTTTTTTCAATGTATATATGTATATAATATGCATATGTATATAAGACTAGCTTTATATCAACTACACTAGTTGTGGGCCTCTATATTTGTGGATTTACATATGTGTTTTTAAAATTCTTTCCAACTTTCTCCATATTCCAAATGATATAAACTGACTAAGTATTACATTTTTAATCAGAAAAAAACCCTAAATGTTAGATATTCCCCCAAAAATACAATTTTTATAAAAAAGAAGGAAAGATTTTTAGAGTTGGAGATTTTTTATAATATCAAAACAAATTTGCACTCTTTAATAGCTTTTTATGTTATAAGTTAGTATTTTAAAATTATAAAATTTATAATTAAAATTATAATTATAAAATTATATAATTTTTTAAAATTAAACACAATTATTTCTCAACAATATCTCAAATGAATAAGGAAATAGGGTCAGGATCATAGCATGGCTGGAGATAGAACTAATTATCATGCCAGGATGAAATTTCTTCAAATGATGCTTTTTAAGTTAGAAAGTATTTTTAAGAGTATTTTAAAGTTTTGTTACAAAGTATCATAAACAAGGAAATAACAGCCAAAAGCAATGCCTATACTGTGCTTTCTTTGTATATTTTAATGTGCTTAGAATACAAACTATTTCTGTTTAGCTGATCAAAGCTGTTTTGGGTTTCTTTCAAGGTGGCAGAGTTTCACCTGTGAATTTTTATAGAAGCCTGGGGAAAGAAACACTCAGCAGGATCTAACTTTTTGTTGTGGGTAAAAAACATTTTCCCTTTATGTGAAAGTTTGTTCTTTATTTGGCAGAAGGAATCCCCTGGTGAGGTGAATTTTAGCAGGAAAAAATACAATAAAATATACATTTTGAGAATGGAAGGCATCACAGTGAAGAGTGCACAATTGAAGATTTATTCATCATCTATATTATCCAAAGTAATGTTCTCTTTTTGAGGTTAAATGATAGAATTTTGCAAAAGTGTACTTGAATACGAACCATTTATCTGTCTTTATTTTATAGTGGTGTTTATGGATCTTTACATCATGTTGAGTTTTAAACTGATTCTATCCTCCCTCCTTTTGTTTAATTAGTGTACAGTAATATTCACTACATATTCAGTCTTATAAGTCTGATAGAGTAAAATATTCAGACACAATTCACACATAATTTACAAAAGGCATGCCTTCCAATTTGAAGACAGGCTTTTTTTGTTTTTAGTTTCAAATGGAACATCACCCCCATACCTCAGAATCTGACCTTGTTTGGAAATAAGGTCAGGGGAAGTGTAATTAGTTGAGATGAGATCATGGTGGAGTAGGATGGCCCCCCCCTCCCTTTCATTCTTATATGATGGATGTCCTTACAGAAAAAGAGAATTTGGACACAAATGAAGGGAGGATGCCATGTGAAGATTGGACTCAGGTTGCCACAAGCCAGGAAAGATTGGGGCAAACAACCAGAATCTAGGAGACAAGTATGGAACAGATCCTTCCCTAGTTCCTTTAGAGGGAGTAAGGCCCCACTCCCACCCTGATCTCAGACTTCCAGCCTCTAGAACTGTGAGATGATAATTTCTTTTGTTTGAGCCACTCAGTTATAGGACTCTGTTACAGCAGCCCCAGCAAACTTATTCAATTATAGATAGAATAAAGTAAATGCCAGGGAAAAGTGTTTTAAAAATTTAAAGTTTTACAAGTATTAATTAAGTAGATGTTACCATAGACAGAGGAAGTTTGCTATGCGTATTTAATCCATGACAGTTCTGACTGATACATAGTTCTTCTCAAAGTAGTATACATGGACAGATGTAATAGTATATGTAATCACATCCAGAGAGTGACTTTTTTTTTAAGATTTCATTTTTAAATCATCTCCATACCCAAGGTGGGACTTGAACTAATAATCCTAAAGTCAAGAGTCACATGAACATGCCAGGTGCCCCTAGACAATTACTTTATGAGTCCCATAAAAGTATATCTTTCAGGGGGGAAAAACACTCAAAGACATTGCCCAAATTTCTAAAACTATGGTAGATTTTAAACTTTGCTTCATTTTATTGCTGTGACTCAGCACATAATTAGTAGGCCTTTTACTACAACTTTCTTCCCAGATGATTAAGAATGAAGTTTCTCGTTTCTTCCATGTCGATGAGTAGCAATTATGTTAAAAATAAAAAAAAAAATGCTGATCAAGGGATGAGTCAATCAGCTTCAAAGAAATTTAAGAAAAATAAATGTATTTATGAAAAATGAGCAGCTCCTAGTCAGCACACATGAAGATGAATTATTCTGTGTTATGTGAAATATCACCACAGGGACAATTCCACTGAACTGTGAGAATGGTGGGGAGAAAGAGGGTGGCTCCTGAGGACCCCTGGTAGTTCTGTAATTTAATAAGATAAAATATTGATGAGTGTGTCAGATCTCTTAGTGTTAAGATATTGCTATTCTAACCAGTACATCATATCACACTCATTTAAAATCCAATTTGCCAAAAAAAGATGTCTCACCAATAGTCATCTATACTTACTTGACAAGATATTGATAAAAAGGTCCCAAATCCTCTATTTTTAAATGCACTAAGACTTCATTTATAAACATCCACATTTCTAAAATAGATGATGAAATTTGAATAGTTCAAATAATTCTGAGACAAAAGGAAACTAACAAAACTTGATGTCTATCTTGATAAAATATTTTTAATAATTATAATATAGGATACGACCATTCATTTGATTAATGTAGCTCTGCCATTGTTTTTAATATTCATATGTATTTGTATCTAGAATTCAGTCTAAAAAGTATAGGTGAGTTAGCAGGGTAGGTATAAAAGCTAAAAATGCCACCATGGTGTGCCCTAAATTACAAAAATTATTTTTTCCTTTTTATGTTCTCTTTATAAATAGTATTTCATTGTATCCTATTTTCTGTCACAAAGATGTTAGTGCTGATTGAAGAGGGAGAAGTTTATTCTTGCTTACTGGCCCTCTGATTCAACATTCCTTTGATGATCAGCAAGACCCTGCATCTACAACATCCCATTGCCTGTCACATATAGAAGCTTCTGGTTACTTGCAAATCTGTGCTCAACTTACAGTTTGAACCTATGATAGACAGTTTTATTTATTTGATATTTCTCTTTCTCTATTTATTTATTATTTGACAGAGAGAGACACAGGGAGAGAGGGAGCACAAGCAGGGGGAGTGGGAGAGGGAGAAGCAGACTTCCCGCCAAACAGGGACCCGATGTAGGCCTCGATTCTAGGAATCTGGGATCGCGACCTGAGCCAAAGGCAGATGCTTAATGATTCTCTATTTGTGCTTTTTAGTTGAGGTTAAAATACATTCAGCAAGTGAAAGATGCAAATCCTAATCATACACAGGCGGATGAGTACTTACATGTGTAATCACTATCCAGATCCTGATATAGAATACTTAGGTCAACAAAGAGCATTACCTCATGCTCAGTTTCAGTCAATAACCAACTCTGTCCTATCCTTGGAAAACTTTGTGCTGATTTGTACCATTATCAATTAGTTTGGCTCATTCACAAACATAACTCTTAATTAGGACAGAGAAAATTGGGTTGTCAGGTTGTCTTCATAGAACAATTAATCCCAGTTATACCTAACCGCAGACTGGAATTTCCTTAATAAAATGCATTGTTGTGTTACTCCAGCGCTGATCCTGTTAAAAATAGGATTTGAAATGTCAGAGCAAGACACATATGTAACAACATTCCTGTTCCTTGTATCACTGTAACCTGTACCTGAGAAGAAAAAGAACAAAAATCCTCTAGAAAAACCATCCATGGGACATGGGCAAATGCCTATTGTTGGAAAATGTCCAATTGCAACAAGTTTACCTTGTGAATTTAATGGAATATTACCTCAGAGAGGAAATTTCCTTGACTTCATCGTTTGAGGAGCCTTGTGAACACAGTTTCCATGTCCCACCTTCTCACTGACATGTGGGTAAGCTGTTCACTCACAGAATCTTCAAGAAAAACAAGAAGCCTGCATTTATAAATGCTTTATGTTTGTATATTTTGGATCAATATTTCTATAGAGTTGTGGCTGGAGTTTTAATGCACAAGCAGAAATAAAACATTTGGCCTTTAAACTGCTCAGAGAAAGCTGAGATCTCTACTTTCAGTAGGAACACTGAAAAGGATGCCCTTTAAGGAAGGGAGCCTGGAAGTGCCCTATCATCTAAGGAAGCAACAAAGAAATATCCTGGTTGACGCCTACTCTGAGTTTTGGTAGATGGAAAAGATTAGTTTTTCTTGAAAAATAAAGTTAAAAAAAAAAAAAAAGGTCTGTAAAGGCAGTCCCAGCAAAGAAAATGGTATTAAAATATGGCCACAAGACATATGAAAATGAAAAAGCAAATAAAAAAATGAAAAAATAAAGACTGAAATCATGCTATAGCAATACATTTTTGAATAATATAAACAGATAAATACTCAGACTAAAACAACTCTGTTATATAGTTGCTCCTAATCCTTATGACTGTGACTATATTAAGATATCATGTTCTCATTGTGTTTTATTACAGGACTAAAGGGATTTTGCAGATAAAATTACAAACCAGTTAACTGAGTTTTTTCTTTTTCTTTTTCTTTTTTTTTTTTTTGGTAAAGGGATTATCTTAGTGGGCCTACTATAATCACATGCTTTTAAAGAAGAATCTTTTTTTTTTAAGATTTTATTTATTTATTTGACAGAGAGAAAGATCCCAAGTAGGCAGAGAGGCAGGCGACAGGGCAGGGGGGGGGCGGTGCACGGGGCAGAGAGCCCTATGCAGGGCTTGATCCTAGGACCCTGAGACCATGTCCTGAGCCAAAGGCAGAGGCTTAACCCACTGAGCCACCCAGGCACCACTAAAGAAGAATCTCCTTTCAATTATCATATGATCTCTCTGATATGAGGAATTTGAGAGGCAGGGCAGGGGCTAATATGGGGTAGGGAGGGAAAAAATGAAACAAGATTGGATCAGGAAGGAAACAAACCATAAGAGACTCTTAATCTCACAAAACAAACTGAGGGTTGCTGGGGGAGGGAGCTATGGAGAGGGTGGTTGGGTTATGGACATTGGGGAGGGTATGTGCTCTGGTGAGTGCTATGAAATGTGTAAGACTGATGATTCACAGACTTGTACCCCTGAAACAAATAATACATTATATGTTTTTAAAAAAAAGAAGAAGAATCTTCTTTGACGGGAATCAGCAGAGTCGGAATTCAAGTGTGAGAAAGAGTTGGCATGTCATTGCTGCTTTTAAGATGAAGGGAGCTACAAAAGAAGGAATGAGAGCTGCCTCTGGAGGGTGAAGAGTGGCCCACGGCTGATAATCATCAAGGATTAGGATCCTCAGTTTCATAAGGACTTAATTCTTCCAAATACCTGAATGAGGGTGGAAGCAGAATTTTCCCCAGAGCCTCCTGTTAAAAGTCCAGTTGGACCAAGACTTTAAGTTTGGCCTTTGAAGACTGCAAGCAGAAAATTCAATAGAGCCCGCCCTCACTTCTGACCTACACAACTGTGAGATAATAACTGGGTATTGTTTTATGTTCCTAAGTTTGTGGTAGTTCGCTGTAAAGCAGTAGAAAACTAGTACAACAGTAAAAGAGTTTAGTGTTATTAATAATAACAACAATGATAAACAGCCAAAAAAAAAAAAAAATAGCCCACCAGGGTAATTAAAGAGGCACAATGATAATGTGCTCCAAATAACCTGGAATAATAAAAAATAACTAATAGACCATAATTATATTGTATTATTAAATAAATGAAAGAAAGAATATGGATTATAACAGGAGAAAAAGTCCACCATGACAAAATAAGGGCTCATTTGACAAAAGATTTAAGTAAAAAACTAGAATGAAAACAAGTTGCAGTCTTCAACATTTAATAGCCATTAGCAAAAAAAAAAAAAAAAAAATAGCCATGAGTTTGTTGAAAGATAGTCAGAAAACTTTAAAAGACAGAATCGGCAGGCACAAAGTTAAAGTGGGAGAAATCATCTGGATGGAAAAGAAATGTGTAAGATCAAACAAGGACAAAAATAATACTGTTTGAGAAGACTTAAGGAGGTCTTCGAGGAGAGGCATTAAATAATACATCTGTGATGGCTCATTTTAATGCGTCGACCTGACTGGAATAAGGGATGCCCAGACAGCTGGTAAATTATTATTTCTGCTTGTGGCTATGAGGGTGCTTCCAGAAGAGATTAGCATTTGAACTGGAACAATGACTAAAGGAGATTGTCCTCATCACTGCAGGTTGGTATCATATCTGTTGAGGGCCATGCATAGAACAAAAGTTAGAGATAAGGATGAATAGCTTTTTTTGCTTGAGTTGAGATATACATCTCCTCCTGCCCCCAGACACTGGCACTCCTTCTTGGATCTTTGAACTCAGATCTTGACTTACACCATTCAGCCCCCCGTTTCAGTGCTTTTGGACTTGGACTTAACACCATTAGCTCCTCTGGTTCACAGACCTTCTGACTCAGATTGAATTACACCACCATCTCCCTCATTCTCCAGTTTACAGATGACAGATTGTGGGACTTCTCTACCCCCTAATGATATGAACCAATTTCCTATAATAAGTGTATATATATATATATATCCATTTATCTATCATCTATCTATCTACCTATCATCTATCGATCAGCAATCATCTCCTATTCTGTTTTTTGGAAAACACTGACTAATATGACATCCATATAAAGGTGTTAAAAACAAATGCTGGTATGGAATCAGTTCTCTTTAAATACTTTTTACAAGGATAAAATTTAAATTACTTAAGATCAATTTCAATTTTTGTGTTTATGTTAGATTAAGTGGCTAGGGACAGAAGAATAAAAAATTTAATACATTTTTTGTAAAATGCTCCATTAAATATTAGTGCAAAACTAATATGTAATTAAATAAATTTGAAACGAGCTGAAATAATAGCAGAGTTAAGAGCCTTCAAAATTTGGAAGATATTATATCATATTTAACAGGAATGAAAAAGGATCACTCTGAAATCTTAAATATATATCCAAGATTATACTGTTAGAGATTCTCAACCATAAATTAACTCTTTAGCTTGAAGAAAAGATTTTCAGACAAGCTAAATTAGATATTTAAAGTGAAAACAAAAAACCTAAATTAGATATTTAATATGAAAACAAAAAAGTTTCCATTGCATAGGATGACTGAGTTTATATTTGTGGCAGTCAATTTAAAATCAAATAATTTCCAAACCACAAAATCTTAAACAGAAAAGTTGTAACCACAAACAATCTAGATTTTTTTTTAATTTTTAATTTTTTATTTTTTATAAACATATATTTTTATCCCCACAATCTAGATTTTTAACATTCATTGAACATTTTCTGGGAGTAGTTAATATGACATGTATTACAAAGTAAATAAGCAAGAAGACCTCACAAATTTATTGTTTGTTTTGCTTGTTTTGATTGTCTTCCATTTATTTCTCTACATCAGGGAGGTAGGAAAATTATTTTTCATTAATGAATAAAATGCATTTGCCCCTGATAGTTGGATTGAAAAAAGAACACACAAATCCTGAATTCACTGGTTTACACAAAGAGAATAACTGAAGATTTTCTGTCTGCGGGGAAAGTTAGCTTAATGAAGAATATTATACTGTGCTTTCCCTAAGGAAGATTTTGCCAGCAATAACCTGAAATCACTCTCCTCAGATATAATTCAGAATTCCTCAGTAACAGGAAAGGACTTCACTCTTTCTAGATTTAGAAAGATATGGTGTAAGAAACTTTTCATTGTAAAGAATCTAGACAGAACAATCAATTACCAATTCAATTGGATAGTGAAGATCTTCAGTTACTAATTAAAAAGTAGTTATTGACCTAATAAATCTATATTAATTTTTCCAAATTTCTTAAAATATGTCTAAGTGTGGCCTTATGTAATGATAATTCACTTTTGCAATAATAATTACTATTCCTCTAAGTTTAAAAAAAAACAACTCTTAAAGCCAAGTTTCTGTTTCAGTTAATTTAATAACTTACATGAGTTACACTGAGTGTATGAAATCTAGTTATGCTGGGTTTTTCACTTGGGCCTTCCTATGGAGAAAACGCTATTAAATAGTTCTGGCATATGACTATCAGACCTTTTCTTTTCTATGTTCAAACCACTCTTTCTTTGTTTGGTAGGCTGAATTGGAATGAAAGGACATGAATATTTCATACTGTGCTAGTATGTATAATTCATGACCAAATTCTTCAAAAAGAAATAGATAGGAAGTACTGAAAGCTATAAGTGAAATATTTTTCTACTTAACAGAGGCACAGCATAAAGATCTTTAAAGTCTTATCTGCACTGATACCAGGAAGAATTATGAAACATAACAAGCCACTAAAAAAGAATCAAAGAGAGACAGAAAGGGGAACAAAAGAGAAAGAAAGGCAGAAAAAGAAGTAAACAGAAAATAGGTAACTCTTCATGTGAATTGCAGAAATAGTTTTCTCTCAAGTAATATATGAAAATGTTCACAAGCTTTGGCTCAAGACATGTTAGTCTGTTATTTACTGCTTCCTTTTCTGTTGTGAGTGTAAGGTGAGGGATCAACTGTTTAAAACAGGACTTTCCAAAATATGTTTTTCAAAAACAGAATTAAGGATGAGTGTGGTCAGTTTTTTCATTGATTTTATTATTGATTGATTGATTGATTCCACAAATCTTTATTGAGTGATCACTGTTTAACTAACCTTGTGGTAGTTGTTAGGGGTCTAGGTTTTATAAGCGTAGTAATTACATGTATCATTTCTCACCCAAACTAGGACACTTTGAGTGTCTGTGAAAGAGGATACTGATACAGTTAAAAATGAGGCTGTTTCTGGAAAAGCAAGGTATATAAACACCCCACTTATAAGACTTGTTCTTTTGACTTTTTTCTAAGTTATATCATTGTACTACAAAATGAACATAAAGCTATAAAGTAAAATGACACATTTTTAATGGGAGCAGCTCCAGTATAGCTGAAGGAGAAAGGATAGAACTGACCAAGGCCTAGGAGGTCATGGAAAATGTTTTAGATGTAGTAACTTAAAACTGGAGAAAGTGTTAAACTACAATCATTTAGTAATTATCAGGCTTAGTAAAACACTAAAAATATATTTGAAGCTCCCAACCAAATAAATCACCCAGAATAGGAAGAGATTATATAATACCTTCACAAGAAATAAATGAAACTTTGTGGTCTGTGTTCCCCAAGTCATATAGTAGGGAGAAAGGAATGCCTAGTCTGCACCATAGGTTCGAATTATTATGAAAACCTGCTAACATACTGAAAAATGTTATCTTGATGAAGTAATCTAATCTGGATTAATAATAGCAACCACAAGATAGTGTTTCCAATTATAAATAGAACAGACAGTAGTTCTGCACCACCTTTCTCTGAAATAGAGACCCTGTTACCTGAAAACAAGTTTAAGGCACACTTTGTTATTTCTCTTGGACAACCCCTCACTTCCAGTTCCAGTCAGGCAGTTAAACAAGGACAGAAGATCTGCCTTCTTCTTCTACCCTTAAAAAGATGTTTAGAATTCTTTCTTTTCCTTTTTTTTTAAGATTTATTATTTTAGAGCAACAGAGAGAGGGTGTGAGTGTGAGCTGGGGGAGGAGCAGAGGGAGACAGAGATTGAATCTTCAAGCAGACTCTCCACTGAGCACAGAGCCCCACACAGGGCAACCCCTCCACCCACGAGATCATGACCTGAGTAGAAACCAAGAATAGGATGCTTAACCAACTGAGCCACCCACCACCCCTGGAAACACTTAAAATAGAAAAAAAAAAAAAAAAAAAAAATTCCAACAGTGCAGGGATAGTGTCTTGTCTTGTTAGTATTATAAACTTCAGGTTATTTTATCAGGTTTTTTTTTTTTTAGTAAGATTTAATTTATTTATTTGACAGAGAGAGACACAGCAAGAGAGGGAACACAAGCAGGGGGAGTGAGAGAGGGAGAAGCAGGCTTCCTGCCAAGCAGGGACCCCAATGTGGGGCTCGATCCCAGGACTCTGGGATCGTGACCTGAGCTGAAGGCAGATGCTTAACGACTGAGCCACCCAGGCATCCCAAACTTCAGGTTATTTTAAAGATTCATAAGATAATATTTTAATATCTCTTACCAATTAAGATTAGAAAAATACATTTACATATATACACACATACACATGTGCATTTACATAACATATACATATAATCCATCTAACGTTTTAAAGAAATAGTTCTTAAAAAAAAGTTCTCCTAAAATTCTAATTATATATTTCAATAATCATAACTGTTCTTTCAGTATTTTCATTTAGTATATATAGTATTTTATATAACTTAATGGTGATGATGAATAAAAATTAGTTTAACACTAAAAAAAAAATTAGTTTAACACTGAGACTGAAGAAATGGATATTTCTTGGGAAATCAAATATAGTTGTACAAAAGAAAAGTTTAAGATGCTTCATACAAGGTAGAACAGTTAGTTATCCAAAAAGCCTTGATTCCATATCCATTTCATGTTCATATGCATATTTTTGTTTATTGCTTAAGATGCTGATCCACGACTGTCCTAAATTCAATAAGTAAATATTTGTTAAGTTTGGTTTAGCAAAAGGTCAGTTAAAAACTCAAAGCCGTCAGTTTATCTCGTCGTACTTGAGGACCCTTGATCTAAACGGCTTCCATCACCAACAAATTTCAGCTACGCATCTACCTGGCACAACCTGACACTGTCATTATAGGAAACTTCCACTCCCAACGTGATACTCAGAGCATTCTCTTTCCTTTGCATGCCTTGACTTCCACAGTTTCTAATTTTACAAAGTCAATCAAAACCTCAACATTTCACTTAGTCCTCCAGTTCCCTTCTACTGTTCTAGTTAACTCTGATTTCACTCTAGCAAATCAGCATCCCCTGTACCTTCCCCACAAACTCCCTCATTTCTCTCTCATTGCAATCCTGATTAAGCAAGGAAGGAGAACCCTGCCTCGCCTGCCACGCTACTTGCTATGTTATGGCTAGGAAGCTGATGTCCTATGGAATGGTATTCAAATCCCACAAAGTAATTTTAAAAGGTTTGCCAATCCTCTCATCTATATTTCATGTGTATAAATGTGCTCATATAAGCAGTTTATTAGCAGTGTCTCCAATAGGCTGTGTGTGTCCGTCTTCGGAGTACTAACCTCCAGCTTCACTCGTTCATCTCTGAAATACCTAACTCCAGCCCTGTATTGAATTCTGATTCTTCCTTGCCTGCAGGGATGGCTACAGGGCTAGGTTTGAACATACCATACCTTCACTGGGACTAGGAGAAAACAGATATGTTTTCTCTATAGTGCTGTTCTCTTCTTATGTGTGTGTGTACAGTATTCATTAAAAATTTTTTGAGCACCAGAGGTTTTTGGTTTATTAATTAACCATTCCCATGTCCACTGACATTCTTAGTAAACATTGTGGGTGCTATATTTAGTTGCTTATCATTTTAAGCTGAAGGGATATGTTCTACTTATAAAAATTTTAGGTTATAAAGCAAAGCAAATGTAAATATTTTGGAAGTCAGAATACCTTTCTTTTGTCCCTCAAATTACAATGTTTTAGAAATTCATTTGTTCTTTCAACAAATACTAAAAAGGGTGGTATATAATAAGCACAAACATAGGTTTTAGAATTATAAAGACCTGAGTTTGATTTTCATTTCCCCTACTTAGTAGATATCTGACTTCAGTAGGTTATATATAATCTCTTTGAGCTGCAGTTTTCACATCTGAAAAAATGAAAGTAGTGATTGTTATCTCATGAGGCTATGAGAACTAAGTTAGAATACATGCCTAGAATATAATGCATAATGTCTAAAACACAGTGGATGTTGAGTATCTTTTATTACCTATGTGAAATTCACCTAGGAAAAAGGAATACCTAGAGGAAAATATATGCCAACAATAGCACAAAGGCCAGGAGGAGAGAAATTAAAGTATGAATTTGTATAATTTTATACTGCAGCAAAATGTTATAACATCTTTTGAGTGTAGTCTTTGATAAGTTGAAAATATATAACATAAGCCCTAAAGCAAGTAATAAAAGCAGGTAAAGATAATAAGCTAATAATGAGGAAAATGAACCTTAAATAATATTCACTTCATCTAAGAGAAAATAGAACCAAAAGGAGAAAAAAAAAAGATTGAATAAGTAGAATGGAAGTAGATTTAAATACGACCAAGCCAATGCTCACATTAAAAGTAAATTAAACCCCAATCAAATACTGCAACTAAAATCAAAGATTGCCAGGTTAATGATAACACAGCAAGAAGCAACTATAAGTTGTACACAAGAAATCTGTTAGGTAAAAAAGACATCAGCAGCTTACAGTAAAAAAGAAAATTGAAAATATATGTCATACTAATACTAATAAAAAGAATGAAGACTGGCTATATTAATATCAGAAAGATAAAGAATATGACTAAAAATAAGACACTTGTAATAATAATAATTAAGGATGCAATTAAAAAACAACATTAAGTCAAAAACACCTATTGACAAAGCTGAAAGAAACAAAAAGTTATAAAAGAACAAAAAGAAAAAAGGTAAAATAGGCAAGGAATTATCAGTGATCTCAACACCTGCTCTCAAAAACTGATAGTTCAAATAGAAAATCAGTAAGAATATAGTAGATCTGAACAATAGTATCAATCAACTTTTCTTAGTATTTGTAGAACATTCTATTCAACAACAGTAGGATGCATAATTATTCAATGTGCAATTTGATCATTTACCAAAATATACCAGATTATGGACTGTAAACAAGTCTCTATACAGAGTTATATCATACAAAGTATGTTTTCTTATTACGATGAATGAAATTATATATCAATAACAAATATGTTTTTAAAAAATCAACTACTTTTAAACTAAGTGTTTAAAGAATAACCTAAGTGTCAAAGGAAGAATGACAATGTCTATTAGAAAGTATGTGAACTGAATGAAAACGAAGTATATAAAACACACTGTGAGACGCAGCAAAAGCAGTGCTGAACAGAAATGAATAGCATTAAACACTAACATTAAAACAGAAGAATAACCAGGTTCCATTTTAAGAAAATAATAATATAAGAAATACAAATTAGTCACAAAGTAAACAGAAGAAAGGAAACAATAAAGACATTGGGTGTAACCAATAACATAGTCGATACAAAATGCCAGTGTTTCTCGCTCTCAGTTTGGGCTGAAGAACTATTTGTCAGGTGGACTGTTCTGTGTATTGTAGGATGTTTAGAAATATACTTGCTTCTACCCACTAGATGCCATTTTAGATGTGACCAGAAAAAGGAGCATCTCCAAGCATTCAGAAATACTGCCAAATGTTCCCTAAGAGGCAAAATTGCCTACCTTCTCTGCCAGTGAGAAACACTACCCAAATCAGACCAAAAACGAACAAACCAACCAACCAATAAATAATCATATTAAAAAAGATAAGTGACATCACATATATGATAATTAAGAGATAATAAGTTCATCTTCAATACTAATTTATAACAATAAGGTAAATTAGATAAAATGGAAGATCCTTGAATGACACCAGCTGTCAAATCTCACACAAGGAAGAAAAAGAACTCAATAATCCTATATCTGTAAAACAAACAAATAAACTGGAACTGGAGTTTAAAGTATACCTACAAAAATCTTTAATCCCACATTGCTTCCCTTGATAATTCTTCCCACCACAAAAGGAAGAAATCATGCCAATCTCCCATAAATTATTTCAGAAAATAAGAGATGGGACAATCACTAATATATTCTATGAGGAAGCA
The DNA here is from genome assembly GCF_002288905.1 of Enhydra lutris kenyoni. Classification (NCBI taxonomy): domain Eukaryota; kingdom Metazoa; phylum Chordata; class Mammalia; order Carnivora; family Mustelidae; genus Enhydra; species Enhydra lutris. The sequence continues at coordinate 39,010,054 of NW_019154088.1, read as the reverse complement.
TTATTCTCTACCAAAAGCAAAAGTAAAGAAAAAACAAGAAAAGAACACTATAGATAAATATCCCTTATAAACATAGATGCAACAATTCTTAACCAAAGTTTAGCATTTTGATCCAAAAATATTAAAATAATAGTATGTCATTACTAATTGAGGTTTATCTCAAGAATGCAAAATACTTTAACATCCCAGAATTTTCTTTGTGACTATATGAATCTTTGTTAATCTAGCACCAAAGTTTGACTTTTTTCGCTCTCAAGGGAAAATGCATTCTCTTCAGAAATTTTACTTCCTAATAAATGAATTCTAAAATCTGTCTCTACTCCTGGCTCCAAGGAACAAAAACTGTAATACTGTTCGTCAATTTGTTTCCTACACAATCCTTTATCTTTAAGGTTAATAAGGGTCTGAAAGATTATGTAATTTGTCATACTCTCACAGATTAAGTTCTGATATTGAAAAGTAGGATTTCTGATTTCAATGCCTAATCACTCCATTGCCTTCCTATTTCATTTTGTCTGATTTATGAAGTTGTTTGTTCCAGGATTATGTTAGACTATAATGAATGAATGAGCATCTTCAGCAAATTGAGTGACATTATCAAGTACAATTGTATCACTGACTCTAAAAATAAAGTCTCTATTTTTTAATTCTTAACATTTGTTCTATGGGAATATGTCTTCAGTTATAAATTCATATAATAACTGTATGTGTGTGAGTAGTAGCTTTTTTAAGATTTTTTAAATTATTTATTTTAGAGAGAGAGAGAGTGAGCACATGTGGGAGGGGCAGAGGGAGAAAGGGAGAGAATCTCATGCAGACTCTATGTTGAGCAGGGAGCCTGATGCAGGGCTCCATCCCAGAACCCCGAGACCATAACCTGCGCTGAAACCAAGAATCGGACGCTTAAGTGACTCTGCCACCCTGGTGTCCCAGTAGTAGCTTTTAAAGTATTCGCATATATCAAGTTTTTACATTATCTTAAGACACAAAAAGAATATGGAAACAATGATCCAGGATTTTCTGGCAGTAATGCTTTTCAGAAATAAGTTATTTTAAGATATTTCTGTGAAAGTATTTTATAACCCCTATATATTACATATGCATGTACATGTCTTTTCCTGTTTTGTTTTACTTGGACTAGGGGTCAATGACTATAAGCCCTAGATTGTGGTCATTGCCTTTTGGCCTGATTTTGTTCTTTTATCTGTATTTTAAACCCCCTTCCATATCCACAACCATATGGAAGAGGTTCTAGTGTATATCCCCATGTTAAGCATATCAAGAACTCTGAAGAGTCTGAATTTTACCCTATTTGCAAGCTGGCAAGCTAGCCTGTTAGAGTTTCATGCAAGACAGAAGACTCCTGAGTCAGAGGTAAAGTCTATTAATATACAGCAGGCAGCAAGACCTTCATGTTCATGCCAGTTTCCTATGAGCCCCAAGTCCCTGGTGAGCTTGGAGGAATGTGTGCACACATGTTTGGTTTGTGACATTGCAGGTGAACCCTAAAATTAGGAAATTCTAGTCTGTTATAATTGGATGCAAGCAAACCTGCCCAACATTTGCTCCAGAAAAAAAAAAAGAAAAAAAATATCTTTATTGTACTCTAACAGTAGTAAACAAACCAACCCTCTGTAGCAAAGAAAAACTCTCTCCTGAGGCTGTTTGTTTTATAAACATCTTTGGAAAAGTAGTCTGCAACAGAGGGACATCAGTACCTCTGCTGACAAGATGGACAGAAAGATAAGAGTCCCATGGAGAACTACCTCCCCACAGTGCAAATTTGCAACAGTCTCCTGTGGTTTCATAGGACAGAGCCAAGATTGTCTTCATTCTGTATTTCCTGGCTTTCCAGCTCATCGATTGGATTGGGAATCTGTAATCTCATATTTTTAATTTGTTTTTACCTAATAGAGGATGAACTCCCCAAATTTAAATTCCCCAGAATATATCTGCCAATCATTTTTTTTTCTATTTATATATCTGCTGGAAAGTACATAAAGAAAAAGGGAATGCTCTTTGTGAGAGGAAAATAATCCTTTCTTCCTTAAAAAAATAATGATTCAGGTCCTGCCATAAAGGAATTGATTTTCTTATTTGCACATCCTTTGTGTTTTTGAACCATGTTAGAGGCTCTGAGATAGCAACTTTCCACTGTTTTTCTTTCTGGTAATTTTGCACTATTTACAATAGAGTAGTAAAGATAGGGAAATGGTTCAGATAACAGTCTCAGCTGTTAGTTTTAGTTTTGAATTTTTATTTTATGTTTCTTCATGTAAATTTCAGCAGAGAGTTATAACAAGAAATATGTTAGGAACTACTACTTGGATCCATTTTATATAGGGAGTCTACCTATAGATGTGTGTGTGTGTGTGTATAAATTAGAGCAAATGCAGTCTATAAAGCTACATTAATATAAGGTGGAAGTCAAAATAAAACTAGATCACTTAGGCCCCTATCAAAGAAAAAAAAATGTTTTTAATTATCAGGAGCTTTTCATCACCATCGCTGAAGTATTAAAACTTGCTGTATTTCCGTGTTCCTTTTAAAACATTAAAAATCACAGAAAATCACAGCTATCCAGATTTCTTCTTTCAGACTACATTTCTCAAAAGAAGCACAGAAACTTTTTTTTTTCCAGGTTGGTAGCTCTAATTCTGAGTTTCAAATATACCATGATATTATGCAAAATTTAGGTCTTAAGCAACAAACCTGAGGTAACTTTATTATAAGTCTACTAAATCCTGCCTGGTCACTATGTCTTAAAAACATGATTTACTGCACATCTGAAAGATCCCAATCAGTGCCAGGGTACTGTTTACTCTCACATGGAGGCTGGTTTATTTTTTTCCACGAGACTTATTTTAGGGGCCATCTCAGAGTAATATTTTTCTGGATGTATAAATGACATACAATAAGCTGAGTATGATTTAATTATACAATATAAGTTTGGACATATTTATACACTCATAAAACCATCACCACAATTGAAAAAATAAATACATCCACCATGTCCAAAGATTTCTTCCTGAGTCTTTGTAATTCTTCTGCCAGCCCTTTCCCTGCTACACCCACCCTCACCCCACCCAGAGATGGCCAATTATCTGCCTTCTATCATCATAAAATAGTTCATTTTTCAGAAGTTTGTATAAATGTAATCCTCTGGTATGTGTTCTTTTTCTGGTCTGTCTCTGCTCACTCAACATAATTATCTTGTGGTTTTTCCATGTTGTGTGTATCACTAGCTCATTACTTTTTATTTTTGATTACCATTCCATTTTATAAACATACTATAACTTTTTTATCCATTTTACCTATTCATGGGTAGCTGTGTTGTTTCCAGTTTGGGGTTATTGCAAACAAAACAGCTAATGGACACTTAGATACAAGTATGAATCTATGCTTTCCTTGGCATGGAATGGCTGAGTGACTTTATGCATATGTTTAACTTTTCAAGAAACTACAAATAATTTTATAATGCAATTCTATCATTTTACATTCCCACCAGCATAGTATGACAATCCATGCTCCTTCACACCCTCAGCAACCCTTTGTATGGTCATTATTTTTACTTTCATTCAAGCTAATAAGTTTGCAGTGATAACTCATATTTTTTAAACGATTTTATTTATGTATTTGAGAGAAAGCACATGCATAAGCAGGGGAAGGGCAGAAGAAGAAGGAGAGAAACAACTTGGGACTGAGCAGGGAGCCCAATAGAAGGCTCGATCCCAGGACCCTGGGATCATGACCTGAGCCGAAGGCAGATGCCTAACTGACTGAGCCACCCAGGTGTCCTGTAACTCATATGTTTTTAATTTCATTTCCCCAATAACTAATGATGCTGAGAAATTTTTCGTATGCCTATTCACCTTTCATATATCTGCTATAGTGAAGTGACTGTTGAATTTTTTTTGCCCATTTGTATCATTTGCTTTTTTATTATTGAGTTGAGAGAGTTCTTTCTATATTCCACTCAACATTCTTTGGCATATATGTGATTGCAAATTTTTCCTGCAAGGCTCTGTATTGTCTTTCCATTATTTAACAGTGTTTTTTGAAGAATGGAGGTTCTTAATTATGACGAAATTAATTTTATCATTTTTAAAAAAAATAGAAAGTGTCTTATTATTATATCTATGAAATTTTTGCCGAGCCCAAGATCACAAAGATTTTTTTCTTTTTTTTTTTTCTAGATGTTTATAGTTTTAGATTTCCCTTTATAATTTCTGGCTCATTTTGAGTTAATTTTCCTCCTGGTGCAAAGCATAAAAGTTAACTTTGTCTCAAAAGGACCTGTTTTGAAAGACCACCTTTTCTTAATTGAATTGCCTTTGTAATTTTGTCAAACATTAACTGAATATATATATATTTTTCATGTTTATATCTTTACCAGATTGAAGAGATTAACTAGTGCTTCTTTTAAAATCAAGAATGGATATTAGATTTGTCAAATGCTTTTTATGTATCTATAGAGATGGTCATATGATCATATTTTCTTTTTTGTTTCATTATGATGATTTTGTTTCTTTAGACTAAATACTTTTCTATTTCTCTTTTATTTTCTTTCTTGAGTCATGGATTATTTATGTTTGTTAATTGGTTTCTAAATATTTAGTCAATTCCTGAGATCTTTCTGTTATTGATTTCTAATTGAATTCCATTGTGGACAGAAAGCATATATTTTTTAAAGATTTTATTTATTTATTTGACAGAGAGAGATCACAAGTAGGCAGAGAGGCAGGCAGAGAGAGAGAGAGAGAGGAGGAAGCAGTCTCCCTGCTGAACAGAGAGCCTGATGTGGGGCTTGATTCCAGGACCCTGGGATCATGACCAGAGCAGAAGGCAGAGGCTTTAACCCACTGAGACACCCAGGCACCCCGGGAAAGCATATTTTGAATAGTTTTATTCTCTGGATAATTTTATTCACTGGAGGATCAACTGAAGAAAAAATATAGGAAAAAAGCAACTTATATTCAACAAAGTATCCTAAAGCATTTCATATTAAAGAGAGCTCATTATTGTCATTAGACAAAAACCAATTATGATGCAATTTAACAAGAAGGTACATTTATAAGATAAAGAAATACAATAATCCTTAAGAGTTTGAAATGGTGCTCTATTTCACATACAGCAAAAATACATATATAAAGTAAAACTACGTGGAGATACCATTTTTATTCTTTGCAGAATTATAATTGGAAGCAACCTATATATCCCTCAGAAAAGCATGGTTAAACAAAACATTGTATTATCATGAACTAGGAGAGATATAGACCCAAAAACAAAAACAAAAACAAAAACAAACTGTATCTCTTTTTGTAATGACACAAAGTCTTCCAGTATATGCTAAATGAAAAATCAAAATCAAAATTTATATTTATTGGGGCACCTGAGTGGCTCAGTGGGTTGCGTTCAACTCTTGATTCCAGCTCAGTCATGATTTAAGGGTCGTGAGACTGAGCCCCCCATTGGGCTCCATGCTGGGTGTGAAGACTGCTTAAGACTCTCTCCGTCCTGCTCTCTCTGCCCCTCCATCCCAGTCAGGCTCTGTCTCTCTAAAATTAAAAGAAAAATCTATATTTATTAAACTATGATGCATGTATTAAAAATCATATATGTTCCTATTTCTCATTAAATATATTACATATTTCTGGAGTAATTTTTTAAAATTTGACAATCTTATCTTCAATGAAGAAAGTTATTTTCTGGAAGACAAATGTGAAGGTCACACTTTTCACTGTATATCTCATTAATTCTGAATTATATTCTGAATTATGTGAATATATTACCTATATGCAAAATTGTTAGTGATAAAAGATACACATATATTGTTATAAATAATTTAACAATAAAATTTCTTTCTAAATCAAATATTTATAACACACATATACTATTCTATATATATGAATGATTTCTAAAAATATACACAAAACACTGACATCAGTTGCCTCAATGACTTCAATAAATATATTTATAACATTTCAATGTGGAATTGTGTAAATAACTTAAATATTTTAATACACTAGAGTATTAAGATTGAAGTATTAAGAAATGAAACAAAGTTGCAAGGGTCCAGATTAGATATCCACTGTTCAATTCGTATAGTATCCTTGAACACTGTGTTTTGTGGTGTAGGATAGCTAGTGGTTGAGATTGTTTTGTGAGTTAGGATCTATGTTTGTCATTTTGAAAATTCTCTATGTTTTTCTGAATTAATTACATTTGTCTGTGGACAAATGCATCATTAGCATGTGAATAATAATCCTTATAGACAAATGCTAACTTTTTCATTTTTCAAGTATTTATTTAAAGTTCTAGTAAGTAACACATAGTATAATATTAGTTTCAGGAGTAGAATTTAGTGATTCATCACTTACATATAACACCCAGTGCTCATCCCAGCAAGTACCCTCTTCAGTACCCATCACCCACTGAACCCATTCCTCCACTCACCTCCCCTCCCACAATCCTCTTCAGTTTGTTCTCTATAATTAAGAGTCCTATATTTGATCCCTCTTTTCTTTTTCCCCTTTCCCCTATATCCTTCTGTTTTGTTTCTTAAACTCCACATATGATTGAAATCGTATAGTATTTGTCTTTCTCTTGACTGACTTTTTGGCTTAGCATAATACACTCTAGTTCTATCCACATCATTGCAAATGGTAAGATTTCATTCTTTTTTTTTTTAAGATTTTATTTATTTATTTGACAGAAAGAGACACAGCGAGAGAGGGAACACAAGCAGGGGGGTGGGAGAGGGAGAAGCAGGCTTCCCGCTGAGCAGGGGGCTCAATGCGGGGCTTGATCCCAGAACCCCGGGACCATGACCTGAGCTGAAGGCAGACGCCCAATGACTGAGCCACCAGGTGCCCCGATTTCATTCTTTTTTATGGATGAGTAATATTCTGGTGTAGCCACTCTGAAAAACAATACTGAAGTTCCTCAAAAAGTTAAAAATAGAACTACCCTACACCCAGCAATTACACTACTGGGTATTTACCCAAAAAGACACAAAAATACTGATTCAAAGGGACACATGCCCCCTGGTGTTTATAACAACATTTTCTACAATAAACATATTATGGAAAGAGCCTAAATGTCCATTGACTGATGAATGGGTAAAGAAGAGGTGGTATATATATATATATATATATATATATATATATATATATACCGCAATATTGCTCAGCCATCAGAAAGAATGAAATCTTGCCATTTGGCTAGAGTTTATTAAGCTAAGCAAAAATAAATCAATCAAGAAAGACAAACACCATATAATTTCACTGGTATGTGGAATTTAGGAAACAAAACTGAAAACATAGGTGTAAAAAAAGAGACATTCCATAAAACAGACTCTTAACTATAGAGAATGAATAGGGCTGTTGGAGTGGAGGTGGGTGGTGGGTGGGAGATGCAGTAAATGGGTGGTGGGTTGAGGAGGACATTTAACTGGGACGAGCACTGAGTGTTATATATAAGTGATGAATCACTGAATTCTGCTCCTGAAACTAACATTACACTATGTGTTACTTAAGAATTTAAATAAAAATTTGAAATATTGTTTAAAAAAAGCTCTAAATCTTTTGGGATTGGCTTCTTTTTTCCATTCAGCATAATCTCCTTGAGATCCATCCAAGTAGTTGTGTGTACCAACATTTCCTCCCTTTTTATTGTCAAATAGTATTTCATAGTATGTATGTACCACAGTTTAACATTTCCCTACGAATGAGTCCAATTTTTGCCTATTACAAATAAAGTTGTTATGAACATTTGTGTGTAGGTTTTTGTGTGGTCATAAGTTTTTATTTCTTTGACATAAAGACCCTAGAGTGCAATTGTGGGATTCTATAATTATATGCAGATTTTTTAAAGAAACTGCTGAATTTTTCTACCTGTAAAAGCTCTAAGTTCTTATTCAGTTATTCTTATTTCTTCAGTGATTAAAGTCCTATAAAATTAAACCTAGGCTTACTATTAAGATTTTCTTCCCAGAAATTAGGATAGTCAACTGTTTAAATTAGAATATAGGCAAATGGTCAATGAATATGTGGTTCAATTCTTAGCCATCTATTTATAGTATTTTAGTATTCAATCTGTTTTTTAAACAAAGCAGAACTAAATCTAAAATTACTCACTCTAATTCTTTTTAAGGCAGTTTTTTATAAGGGGCTTCCATAAATTTCACAGTTTAGATTTTAATTGTAATCATCAATGATTATCTTCTTTCTTTTTAATTTTTTTTGTCATACTATTTTTAAAGATAATAGCTTTCAGAAAGTCAATTCCTGGCACTTGGAACACTCAAGGAAAAAGTGACAAACTAAATGTAATAGAACATAAACAAAATGACTAATAATGAGTAACCAAATAGGAATTAATTGGCAAGGGAAATCAATTTAGAGTTATAAAATAGTTTCGCCTCATTGATTTGCATAGCTCACTGAAGAGTTACTATTGCTTGCTTTATATCCCTTTGGGTAGTTGTTCCCCAAGCTAGACTAAAATTATGGTTAGACTTCCTCCACAAAGAAGGACAGCCAGATAAAGTCTAAGTATGCATTAAAACTAAGTTAAGCTTTTCAGTGTTTCTTTCCAGGGTAAATTTTAAAGGGAAAATAAATAAACAAATATTTCTGAAAAGTTGTAGGATTAAGGTCACAGAGTTAGATATCAGCTCTATGTACATATAAGGGACATTTGTGACAGTTCAAATGAACGGTGGTTTCTTTTCACCATTTTTATTAGTGTGTGATGGCACCTACTTATAGGGGGACAGTTTTTAATAAACATTCATTTTCAGACACAAATTTTCATATATGCCCTAAAAGTCTCATAAAGCAAAATTGCCTCCAAGTTGTCCCATAGTCTTTGTTGCACTGTGGGGCAATCTTAAATTTTTTTTTATTAGAAAAAAATATTGGTCTTATTTGTTGGCAACTTCACAATGTACTTTGTGTATATTTAGTTACTACTTTTCAATATGTAGGATTATTTGGTATGTAATTTATATTGCCTTTCTCTCTAGGTCTACTTTTAAAAGCATATTTTTCTTTGCATAAGCAAAATCATAGAACTTGTAGTTTAGTGTCTTGTTAGAGTTTTTACTTTTGGAGTAGGTAAATTTCAAGACATGTTAAAGTTTCCTAGGAAATTATTTCATTAAAAGATTTACTATATTTAATCTATATGCTTTATCTCTGTGGTTTATTATATCACACATATATATATGCTTCATTAAAATTAAACTTCATTATTGAAGTTCTAGTTCAACAATTATTGTTACATTATGAAATAATCCCTTAACAATGTTTCTATAAAAAAGCTCTCTAATTAAAATGATGTAGATCTTATCTTAAAATATTTGCATTATTAATTTGTTTCAGGTTTTACTGGCAGTATAAATGCATCTTTACATATAATTTTCTTTCTGAATGTTTCTCATACTGTTGTTAAAAACAGAAACAAACAGCCTTGAAAATTTCCCGAGCAGAAAAAAGCTTTATCATACAAACAGCTTAATTTAGCTTATTTTGTAAGGCTGTCTTGACCTGGATCATTTCTTGCTTGTGCCTCTGGAAATAATCAAAACTTGACCTGTTTCTCAAGGTTGATATGAGGTAGCCACTGAAAACTGTAATATTGTAGCCAATCACTGTGAAAAGGAAAAGTCACTGCTTTCTCACTACATAAGCTGCTTTATAACAATGTAACCCTGAGCCTCATTCCATGCTCTGGCTTGAGTGTTCCTGGTTTGCAAACTGTCTGTCCTTTTGGGTTTTACCTCGGCTATTTTAAACCCTTGACATTATATAATTCAATGTCTTCCCAGTTTTGCTTTGTCTACCTGTATGGTCTGAATTTGTTGTTCAATTGACGTTACCAACACGTTCTAATATAATTTATTAAAAAGTGATAGAAACTTTTTTTGTCCTACTGAATATATGTGAGAGATAAATCTTGAATAAACTAAAATAATTCACAGATGAAAAGAAAAAAAGACTATAGAATTAAATAGATAAATGATACAAGCAACAATATAATGCATTGTTTACATGATTTATGTATGGCATTTGAAGAAAAATTATTATTTTGCAAAGATAATCAATCATGTAAAGTTTATCCATTTTGTTTTTACCCTCTTTCTGAAACAGTGATGAAGTGTTACTTATTCTTTTGTCACCTAAAATACCAGACTTTAAAGTGTATCAGTCCACTACTAACTGTTCTAAGGCAAAAGGATAAGAAACATGGCCTCCTCTTTTTATTTCTCTCAAAACTAGTTAAACGGAAGATCCACGTTTTGTACACAAAGTATTTTGATACTGTGTTTACAAAGATACTTTTCATTAAATAGTGATTTAATCTTAGTTAAAATTTTAATAGTCAATTTTAATCTTATAATCAGTTTTGAGCAAGTTGAGTATATAAAAATCATAATGATTTGCCAAAGATGCTTTTGAGAGTATTATGTCAGACTGATTAGTTTCTTTTCATTTAAACCACCTTTTATACACAATAAGGTTAACTGTGCTGCTTCAAACTTACTTTCCTAATTACAGAGTTCTTTCGAGGAAGAAGGAATAGAAAATAGGAAATAGTGTTTTTCTAACGATTTTTTCTTACTTTTAGATATATCTTGATACATTATAAACCATTTGAATTCATTTTCCTGTAGGTTCCAAATACAAGTCCTTGTATGTTATGAAAGTAATAGGAAGAAGACATCAAATGAGAATACAAACACTGGAACCCCTCATGCCTATGCTAATAGGTAAAGTTATCAACACCTCAGGCAAAGGGAACTGGGGACTGGGTAATGAGATAAGAGATTTGAAACCCAGTCTGCCATTTACTGGCTTTGTTGCTTTGTTCATATCGTAGCACTGCTCTGAGCTTGTTTCCTTAATCCTAAATGTAAGTAGTGATACCGTGTTACTGCATTGTTACGGCATCCTGAGATGATGTATGCACTGCGCATGAGCCGTGATGCACGTCACTGAGAAATACCGTAGTTATCAACCCCATCGAACCCATTTCCTGCTTTTAATGTTAGGACAAATTTGGTGCTAGTGTTCCTATTGACAAGGGATGAGGCTGAAGATTTATCTTGAATGAAAACACCGTAATAGAGTAAAAATTAAATCATCAGTATAATATCTTTTAAGCCTAAGCCTCGTTATGATAATAGGTAGAACAGTTTTATGCAATCTGGATAAAACTCCATACAATCTATCCTCCTTGTCTGCGATCAGTTTATTTCTGGGAAGATGAAAATACTTTTTCAAGGAAACTTTGCCTTTACAAGAACATGTTCTGCCTTTGTGGAAACTTGGGAAAACATCATATGCACATCCAAGTCCTACTTTATTTCAGGGAATATATGTGAAGAGAATGCAAATTCTGAACAGACTTGGATACCTGAGATAGACATGCATATGCCTTCCTCCTGTGATGAACACTGGGATCTAGAGTAAATTTGTTTTGGGTGAACACAAGATTTGCTAGGAAGAGCTGCAAAAGTGCCTGTTTCATCCTAATTGATTGTTGCCACTTTTTTTTTCTTTTGACTGGAATTAGAATAGGTTAAGCCATTCAAGGGAGTTTTGGGGGCAGATGGAAATGTTTTGGAAGTGGATAGAGGTTGTGGTTGCACATCATTTTGAATACATGAAAAGCCACTGAATAGTTCACTTTTCCCTCTCCCTTTGCCGCTTCCCTGCCCACTCCACTCCACTGTTTAGAAAACTAAAATTATTCTGTGCCATTCTCTGTGCACATATCAGGGAGCAGACAATGAGGATTTTTCACCTATTGATAGTATTAAAATTCCATGAACAAGATAATTCTTGAGAGGTTTTTTTGCATTGTTTTTATTGAGGTGAAATTGACATAACTATAACCATTTTTGAGTGAACCATTCATGGTTCAATGATATTCAACAATGATATTCAGACTTCGGAGTAATAGTACAAAGCACCAGGGGTCAATCAAATGTTAACCCTGATATTTCTTGAAACATCACCATAAACCAAAGAAATATTGTAAAAATAGTGTATGATTTGTCTGTTATGACACTTGGTATTACTGGGAAATCTGTGAACTGGCTAATCAAAATGACTTAAACTGCATGGTTTTTACTCTTTTAGAAACATTTATTAAACTTTTCAGTATCTATTAAACTGGAAATTAGTTTTCACACAATATTGACAATCATTTTTTTTTAAATAAATTTTAGTCTTTTGGTTCGTTGAAGTCTTGTGCATATCAGACCTTCATAGTTCACAGCAAATGGATAGCCCAGCCACAATGATCAGATCCTACAAATCCATGGCTTTGATTTGAAATTAACTATGCTTTGGACCTGGTAATACGGAAACTTGTTAGTAGATGATTATCAGAATCCCCCCAAAAAAAGACATGGGACTGTGGTTTAGATGTGATATCGAAAGTGTACGAGTTAGAACAGGCTAAGAGAAAGTGAGATGACACCTTTTAGCTTCAAAGTAGGAAGTCTGTACTTTGTTTTCCATCAGATTTCTTATATAGAGACATCTCTAACGGCAAAAAGAACTCATAGGAGCCAGGTAGCTGAAAAAATAAAAAATCATGTACTCTAGTTTAACACTTTGGCTATTCAATATCCTTATATGCCCTTATTTCCAAACTTACACTTTCACAAAAAAATTGTTTGGGTCATTATAATATAATTATACCTTGAATAATCATGGGAAATGTCAAACTCCTGAAGGAAAATAGTAGTTTTTTTCAATTCTAAACTAAGTTTTTATTATAAGTATTTAGGTCCTGGATGGCAGAATTTGTTGTCTTGGTTAGTTCTATTTGCCTCTTACCAGAATCTGGAATACGTATTTTTTCCTGCCTGAAATGCTTAGGCCATAGTGCTCAGGAGGAAAATGCTGGAACGGGCGAGAGGAAAAATTTAGTCAGGAGATGGAGATTGGCCATTAGCAGAACCTCCAACTCCACCAAGAAAACAGAAGTGTAAAAGATGGAAATCTCTGCCAATCCATGCAAAGGCCACACAAGGACCAATGGTAAAAGCTTGGGGGGAAATCTGAAGGAATTTGCCCTGGTATTTTTTAGTTCAATTCAATGTATAGAATTCTCAAGCAACAGCAAATCTAAAGAAAATGGAAAGTCAATTAGTAATTGCCTGGGACTCGGTGGGAAAGGGGTATTCACTGTAAAGGGGAACAATGGATCTCACTGAGTTGAAGGAAGTATTCTCAAACTGGATGGTAGTGATGGGTGCATACCTCGGTAGATTTTATACAGATCATTGAATTGTACATTTTAAAAGGGTGAGGGGGGCGCCTGGGTGGCTCAGTGGCTCTGCTTTTGGCTCGGGTCATGATCCCAAGGTCCCGGGATTGAGACCCGCATCGGGTTCTCTGCTCAGCAGGGAGCCTGCTTCCCCCAACCCCCTGCTGCCTCTCTGCTTACTTGTGAACTCTGTCAAATAAATAAATAAAATCTTAAAATAAAAAATAAAAAATAAAAGGGTGGATTTTAGGATACACAATTTATACCATGATAAAGCTGTTAAAAAAAATCATGGCAACTGAAGGCAGTATGATTTTAATCACTCCTCACCCTCCTGACCAAGGCTGCTGAAAGCAAATTCTGACAGCTGGATTTCCTCTAACAGTCACCTTTAAAGGGGTCTCCTGGAAATATCTAGCAAATTAGTTAGAAGGGGATATGAAAAAGAATTATGCTAAAACATCCCACAATTAAATATTCCCATCACATTTGTGATTCTTAAACTGGAAACCTAAGAAAGTCTTGAGTCTTGTGGAATTTCCAGATGTGAGCCCCGGAAGACTGAATAGCTGGTTTTCAAGATCTACAGAAAATTCGTTACTTTCTTTTCTCTCCAGTGAATGGTTTTGCTCTCATGGTGCATGAAATACAAATAATGAAGATTTCTGAAGTCATATTGTGAATGCATGCTAGCTGTTTTTCTCTGCCATTGTTCATCCTCACTGTTTCACTGGACTAGGAGGGGGATACTGGAATCCTGGGATCATACAGTGGAACTTTTAGTCACAGGACACTTACAGGGTAACACTGAATGACAGTAAGACTATCAATTCTTTGCAGCTTCTGACCAGGTCGATGACCCGCACCCTCAACTCAGCACTGACTGGCTCATGGTTCATCAGGCTCAGCACTGACTGGCTCATGGTTCATCAATACAATCTGATTTCCTTGGGATCAGCTTGCCCTCGGAGGGACCACTGGGCATTACCAGGCAAAGGATCACTGCCTTTTCACTCTGGGCCACCAAACCAGACCCCGGCAGAGGCTCCCTCATCATCTCCATCCTCCGAGGGGTTGGAGGAAGGAGTTGGAAGCTCTCTAACCAAGTGTCATCAAATGGGATGCCTTAATGAAGCAGTCTCGACCATCCCGGTTTGCAGTCATCTCCCATTCATGTACGGCACTGGGTTGAAGCCCGAGGTTCCCAAGAGAGGTGGCTAGCCTAAAGACTTCGTCCTGTGATAGATCACTGGATATAACTCAGGAACAGCCAAATAGAAGAGCTGCACAGGGTAAGGGATAGGGAAAGGGCGTGTAGCCTCCACGGCTCTCCACGCCGGCCACTTTCCCCATACCTCCACGTGTTCACCCTCCCAGAAGCCTTGAAGGAAAATAGTCTTGCCAGCTATTTTAACCAGATATGGGTGAATGAATCTCAAATAGGCTAAATGCAAAAAGAACCATAACGAGGCACATTATAGAGAAACTAGTGAAGGACAAAAAGAAAGTCTTGAAATCTTTACAAGATAACTGGTCATCATAGAATTAGGATTCTTTGCAAAGTATTGCCATATCTTGCCAAAAGCCCATCCTCTAATACTTCTACCACTTTCAGTTCAAACTACTTTTAAAAGCAAAATCTCCCAAATTTTAACCACCATTCTGTTGACTTTCTCTTTGGCAGTGATTCCTGCTGACAATATTCAAATTAATTATAGATTTTAGCTTTAATCAACAGAAATTAAATCTGCCAAATAAAACAAGAAGGGAATTTATGAGAAAAATTAATTGTAGCCAAAGGGTTAAGCAAGGGAAGAAAATGGGCTTCAATAAATGAAGGGAAGCAAGGGAAGAAGCAAGGGAAGAAAATGGGTTTCAATAAATGAAGGGTCAAAGATTAAATTTCAGTCAAAATCCCACAGAAGATGTGTGGTAAGTAAAACACTTCCAAAGTTAGCACCATTGACACCATACTACTGGCACTATATGCCCAACTGGTACAGTTTCCCCTGGAAATGATGTTCTATTGCTGTGGTCCTCAAAGCACATTCCTCACTGTGTGTGTTCTTTTCATTTAAGAGACTTTATAATATCACTTGTTAATAACATCCAGAGCTATGAAAATGTTATACATCCATACAATTAAAAGCTTTGCTGATACATAAACAAATAGACACATAAAGAGGAAGCTTACAGTGTCAACATATTTTAGCTATGGATCAAGAACAGGACAAGCTTTACAAATTAGATTCTTCCTCATCTCTCATCCATCAGAAAATAAGTACCATAAACTATTAATCAATTGTCAGAGGTCATCAAAATGATCATACATAATATCAACTTATCAATTATTGCTGCCTGCAATTATTGGCCACTCATAAGCCAAATATAAAATTGAAAACAAAATATATAATTCAAAATTAGTAGGAAGGAAAAATAAAATAAGGAAAACAACACAAAACAGAAGCTCATAGGGGAAGGGAGGGAAAAGTAAAACAAGATGAAATCAGAGAGGAGGCAAACCATAAGAGGTTTTAATCTATAGGAAAAAAACTGAAGGTTGCTGGAGGAGTGGTTGGTGGGGGAATGGAGTAAATGGTTGATGAGCATTAAGGAGGGCACAGGATATAATGAGCACTGGGTGTTAAATGCAATGGATGAAACACTGAACTTTTCATCTGAAACTGATGATACACTATATGTTAACTAATTGAATTTAAATAAAATAAGTTAAAAAAGAGAGGAAACATAGAAAAATTCTGTTAACACTTTGGATTTTCTGTGACCAAATAGGAGTCAACTGGACTTAATCTGTTTATGAGGTGTGCTTCTCTTATAATGAGATTTACCTAGTTGTGTTAGGTGATCCAATGGACACATTGGAAAACCTTCTAAACTCTTAAAAGATAAGTTTAATAAAAATTAAAATCACAATTCTTACACAAATATACAAATGAACTTACATTAAATATTTAATTATAATGAAGGAGTAAAGCAAAAATTTTAAGGAGAATTCAAAGAGACACACTTACAAAACTGAAATATTTAAATAAATATGAAAATGGACATAGAATTGGATTGTTCCAGTGAGGAGAGTAAGTCAATTGAAACTCCATCAGAAGGGATAGAATGAACATAGGAAAGAATTTATAAGAAATAGTGGTTTTGCATCATTACCAGATGTCTTAAGATTTACAGAATTTTAAAATAGTTCCTATAAAAGAATCATATATATTGGAATGGTATGTTATAGATAATGCATAATTTTCAGTAAAGCCTGCATTTTTAAATGAATTCCTTTAAAATATGTGGTGATATTAGAGCACTGTATTTCCCTATAAAAATATTTGATTTTTCAGTGATTGTTATCTAGCTATAGAATTATCTGTCTATAGACTTGTCTATAGAAATATCTTTCTTTGAACATTATTTTTCTGAAACAAAGAATTGCCAAAAAGTCAACCAGAATAACTAGACAATTTCAATTCTAACACAGTATGTTTAAATGCATTAAGATGAAATATTTTAATTTTTTTCTTTAGAGTTTTTTTCATTATGAGCCTTTGTTTTTGTGTGTAAGCTGAAACTAAATTGTCTAAAATATTTTGATTTTCTAAAAGCCTGAAAATAAATATTTTTGTAGGAAACAAATATATAGTCATGTTTTCTACAGCATAGAGAACTATCAGAGCTGAACAGCTTAGTTAGTAACCTAAGCTCATGAAATGACAAACGTAACAGTTTTCTTCATCTTTGTATGCCTTTAAACTACCAGAAAAGGTCAAAATAAAAAATCAGCGGAGGAGAAATAATTGCCATACTAATTGTATACTAATTTAAGGATGGTAGAAGTTTTTTCAATCTGGAAAACTTTCATCAGTATAATAAATTGCTATTTTATAGCTTTGGAGATTTACATAAATTTGTTTAATACTTAACCCAGATGTTTGACTTGCAAGAATTTTTTTTAAAACAATTATTATGTAGTGTGTCTTTAGATTGGAAATAAAATTCACATTTTTAAATCTGGAGGGACTCTCATAACAGATACGTATTTTTATTGTTTCCGATTAGCATAATTTATTAAATGCTAAATTGTATCACCATGCTAGCTGAGTTTTGCCATAATGAATTCTTCTGTTTCTAATTGTTTTATAATGGCATCCAGTAGAGGACTCCTTCAAGTGTTAACAAAAATAATAGTTTCATCATCTCAAAACAAATAGTTGAAAAGGTATAATTTACCACATAAGGAGGCTTACTTCTAACCTGTTTTTTTCTAATCAGTAAAAAGAAAAAAAGAAAAACAATGGTAATTGGCCTTAAGTGGACATAAAACATTGTGCATTGTAGAGATTTTTGGATTGGTGTTTTCTCTTACTGCTCTTGCACATTCCTCAGTCCGTTTCAGTTGTTAGTAAAAAAACAATCTGATTAGACCCACTTAACTCTGAGATGTGAGTATATGAGAATGGTAAGCATCCAGGGACATTTATAATTTAAAGCTGAAAGGCCGCTTACATAAATAAAAGTCTCCAAATTGTTATTTCAGTCTCTGGCAAAGGTTTTAGGAGAAAATTTTCTATTGTTCTATAAATCCTCCTATTTAACCAAAAGTAAATTTGCATAGTAAAATTTGGATGCTATATACCTATTATTTCACATTATGGTAGACAAAAATAAGAGATTAATCATATCAGAAAATAATATGATTGCTGTTTTACTTTTCATACATTGAAGGATTTGGACTAGGATTCTGACTAGGCATGTCAGGGTAACTAGCTGCTCTAACTGCTCTGACACTTGTTAGCCACAAGCATTTGGTATGTCATTTGACAATGTTTCTTTATCAATAAAATAAAATTACAACAATGGTACAGGAATCTTATGAAGATCAAATGATACCTTATGGTGTTTTTTAAGATTTCTTAAAATCAATTAGGTGTGGAACATTGTTTTTAAAAAATTATTGTATAAATTCCCAGAACTTAAGTAAATATTTTGCAGAAATGGCCCATTTCAGGGGTTAGGAAATATTTTCTGTTAAAAGGCCCGATAGTAAATTATGCTTTGCAGACCATATGCTTGCAGACCCTCTAGTCTGTCATGAGTGAGAGCAGCCATGACAATAAGAAATTGAGAATGTGGCTGTGTCCCAATAACATTTTATTTATGGACACTGAAACTGGAATATCATGAAACTGTCATTTGTCATGGGATATTATTTTTTGATAATTATCAAATATGGTTATATAATGAAGTATTCTGAACATGAAGGTAACACAAAAAAGGCAATGGCTTGAACTTTGGAGGCTCTTAACATTGCTCCTATTCAACTTCCCTCACTTTAGTCAGTGAAGAAACAATCTAACTCCATAACCCCTAGAGAATTTCTTACAGAATGATTTGAATGACATAATACATCTGAAAGAGTCATGTAAGTTGTAAAACCTTGGACAATTAGTTATCGTTATTATTACAAAAATATCAGCTTGGAAGCTTATAATATATTTTTGTTATTCAAATAGTATTTGAAATAATTCCATAAATTTAGAGACTATCTTAAATTCAGGACAATAAAATAGACAATGCTTCCATTCACAACAATAAAGGTAACTAACCCAGTATAGTAATTACATTAATATTTACAGATTTTTAAATTGCTTCATGAGATTGAGTAAAAACAGACTCATATCCAGCTTCGTATTTCAAAATAGGGTAATTGGCTTTCAATAGGTAAAGAGAAAACTGTTATTTAAATTATATATATAGCAATATATTCACATGCAATGGGACTGGCTTAATGTATGATGTCATTATAGTTCATCAAAATGACAAAACTATGTTTGCATTTTGCAAAAATATAAGCACTTTGAAGGTAGAGGTAGAAGGAGCCGGATTTCTACCACTTTGAATTTTTTTTCCTGCATATTGGCATATGACCCTTGGTGATCCACTGGACTTCTTTAAGCTCTGGTAGTCCAGGCAAGTAGATAATATCTAATATCTATTGTAATATAATTACTACTAGTGATGGCATGTGATATTTAGCATGAGAGATCGGAAGTGAATCTTAATTTAATGACAAACTGCAAACTGAATTTTCGTTAATTAATTTTCATAAAGCTCTGCCCTAATTCCAGGTATCTACCCAAGTTTCAAACATAAATGTTGACTCTCTATTTCTTCACTTTCCTTAATCTCTAAAATTCCTTTTATTTTCCATTTTAAATTGTATTTTCACATTATAAATTGATTTTTAGCTCAATTGAACTGAATCATCACATTCTCTCTTCCAAGAAATCATGTGTTTTATTTAGAACAAGAACTGAAAGTTAAATTCCATAAAGAGGTTAAGGATTGCATTAGTAAGGATATAACTGTGGGGTTCTGAGAGTTCTAAAACCACAGTAGCTCAATTACAGAGCTCAGTCCTAACTCACATAAAAATCTAGGCTGGTATGGCAGGTCTGCTCTCCAGATAGAACAAAGCCACTTCTATCTTTCTGTCCCTCCATCTTCATGATGCTCCTTTATTTAGCTGGT
Source organism: Enhydra lutris kenyoni (assembly GCF_002288905.1). NCBI lineage: Eukaryota > Metazoa > Chordata > Mammalia > Carnivora > Mustelidae > Enhydra > Enhydra lutris. Next base: position 38,990,221 of record NW_019154088.1, on the reverse strand, counting down.
CCAAGATGGATCCGCATAGAGCCACATTTTTAACCTGGTGGTAAGGGGAGCAGAGAACTTGGGCAATCATGTGTTTTCTTTAAAAATTTATAAATTAGACATTGCATACACCCTTCTTCCTTCTGCTCACTTTGACTAATATTTAGTCATGTTATACACCAAACTTGAGAGGAGGCTGAAGAGTTATAAACTTATTTTAGGTAACCAAATGCTTGCTCAACATCGAGTTATGTTACTATATGGGTAACCCAAACAAAATCTATGCTAAGTTAGATATTTCAACTGAAACTTTTTTTTTAAAGATTTTATTTATATACTTGAGAAAGTGAGACAGAGATAATGAGAGAGAGCACGATTGTGGGGGAGAGGAGAAGCAGGTTCCCCACTGAGCAGGGAGCCCTATGTGGGACTCCAACCTAGGACCCTGGGATCATGACCTAAGCCAAAGGCAGATGCTTAACCAATTGAGCCACCCAGGCACACCCTCAACAGAGACTTTTAAACTTGTGATAGACAAACAAAAGATAGCTCACTATGCTTAAATGTTCATGCAGGTAACTGAGAGGCAATTATCCTAGCCCTTCACAATAAAACAAGGGAATAAAATATAAGACAGGAAACATTTTTTAAACTCTTTGGAAATTACTGCACTAGGAGCTCCGTTCCTTCTCTTTGAATAAAGCCAAGAAGGAGGGAATCTCCATTCTTTCTTCTATGGTTAGACTTACTGTAGATTAAAAAAAAAAATTAAAATTTGAAGAAAAGCTGCTTCATCCTCAGAGTAAAGAAAACTATCTTTAGAGGTATCTTCACTTGATTTCTCAGAAAGATTAAGGGACAACAGAGATTGGTACTTGCATTTGGTCAGTATAAAATTGTTTAAAAATATTTGAATATTTTAGGGATGCCTGAGTGGCTTAGTTGGTTAGAAGTCTGCCTTCAGCTCAGGTCATGATCTCAGGATCCTGGGATCAAGCCCTATATCAGGCTCTGTGCTCAGTGGGGAGTCTGCTTCTCCCTTTCCCTCTGCCTGCTGCTCCCCCTGCTCTCTCTCTGTCAAATAAATAAATAAAATATAACAATATAAAAATATTTGAATATTTTAAAACATTTGAATATATTTGCATGAGACATATTTTATATGTTCAAATATGTACAATTATATCTTTTTGGTTGTGAGATTTGGGATGAGATCTTTGTATTTGTATTTTATTTACAAAATAAAGAAAAATACAAGAAGGTATTAAGCAGAAATTAAACTGCAGATATATAAAGAATGTTCTCTGAAACTCTATACAGTAACTCCTTTATCCACTGTTTTACTTTCCACAGTGTCAATTACCTGTGGTCAACCATAGTCTGGAAGCAGAGGATCCTCCTTCTAACATATCCCTAACATAAGCCATTAGCAGTCTAACTCTACTTCACAATGCCTGTTTTTCATCTCACTTCATCTCATCACACAGGTGTTTATCACCTCACACCATCCCATGAGGAAGGGCAAGTACAGCATAATAAGATATTTTGAGAGAGAGACAGAGATCACATTCACATAATTTAATTACAGTATATTGGTATGATTATTCTATTTTTTGTTAATTATTACTTTTAATCTCTTACTGTGCCTTATTAATAAATTAAATTTTACCACAAATATGTATGGAATAAAACCAGCCCCATGTCGGGCTCCCTGATCAGCAGGGAGCCTGCTTTTTCCTCTGCCTCTGCCCCTCCCCTCTGCTCATGCTCTCTCTCACTCTCAAATGAATAAATAGAATCTTAAAGAAAAAAAAAAAACCTTAAAGAATTAAAAAAGTAAAATTCATTTTAAGTCATTTTGAAACTTGTGTCTTATTGTCTGACCATTATAGGGACTGGAAAGATGATTAACTGGGATATGGTTCTCTATATTCAAGATTAGTTAGCTTTTAATCAGGATATGAAAAAATACTTCTATTCTGTTTGTGGTTATCCCACCATAAGTAACAGAGCTAAACTCTCAGTTATTTACCTCCACCTCTCTCCTTTAAGATAGAATTTATAGGAAGAATATAGCGTGATATATATTCAGATTCTTTAAATTGTTATTAGTATTATGTTAATATAAAGGAACGTTAAAAAAGAAATAGGGATGCCTGGGTGGCTCCGTGGGCTAAGCATCTACCTTCAGCTCAGGTCATGATCACAGGGTCCTGGGATAGAGTCTCACATTGGGCTCCTTGCTCAGCAGGGAGCCTGCTTCTCCCTCTGCCTGCCTCTCCCCCAGCTTGTGCTCTCTCTGACAAGAAAGAAAGAAAGAAGAAAGAAAGAAAGAAAGAAAGAAAGAAAGAAAGAAAGAAAGAAAGAGAAAGAAAGAAAGAAAGAAAAGAAAGAAAGAAGGAAAGGAAGGAAGGAAGGAAGGAAGGAAGGAAGGAAGGAAGGAAGGAAGGAAGGAAGAAGGAAGGAAGGAAGGAAGGAAGGAAGGAAGGAAGGAAGGAAGGAAAGGAAGGAAGGAAGGAAGGAAGGAAGGAAGAAAGAAAGAAAGAGAAAGAAAAAAAAAAGAAAGGAAGGGAAAGATTAAGTCATTGGATGACTGAGCTTTGCAAACAAAGATAACTCGGGATGGGCAACTATGTGTTACAGTGCATGGAACATTCTTCTCAAGTATCCATTTTAATCAGTAAAAGTAATTGGAAACCTTCATTAAGTATTTTTCATGGTAAATGGACTACTTCTACAATGTTACTGGTTCATGGACTGTGATTCATAATATTACAAAGTTCAGGTAACTACTCAAGGGTTGCTCTTATATGGAAATAGAATTTATAAATTAAGTATAATTCTGTCCACCAAAGAAGTATTTTAATTCAGCTCTCAATTAGTCATGAGTCATGCACTTCCTTTCAGGAGATATCAGTTAAATTACTAAGTAATGCTCAGAATTAATAGTTATGGGACCTTTTAATAAGACAACATTGAATAAGTTTTCAAAGGAACTTAGATATCATTTTGAACTATAATAATGGCTCACTAGCCCTTTAATAAAAGTACATGTGAATTTAGCACTTAGAAGATTCTTTTAGCTGGATATATTTTACTCTTTTCCTAAATGTATAATATCACTCTTAAATTCTCTCATGTCATAGTAATTATTCTATGTCACTTTCTGGAAAATAAATCTGTCAGAGGTCTCAAATACCCCAATTGAAGAAGGTGAGAATACATCTAGCAGAAAAAAATATCAGAAAAAAACTTCATAGCCTGATAAGGGAGACCAATATTTGGAGTATAAAATATGACCTTAAAACAGTCTGATGCCATTGGAAAAGAGGCCCCTGTAGAAGGGGATTGGAAAAGTTTTTGAAGCGTAACTCCCTAGATTTGCACTTAAACTGTTATCCAGAAAATCTAGCTGCGAATCTAGCTGAACTCATCTTCACAGACTGCTCGCCGCAGTTAGACTCTATGTGCAACAGGGCAAGGTCAGCTACAGGACAAAGTGTGTACTGGATTTTCAGCTCTATAAAATCCATGCTTTATTTACAAATAAGGTCTGTCCACTGACTACAAATTAATGGTTGAAGTTTAAAATGTAAACATTTAGGTTAATCAGAGTAACAAGGCAAATGTCAAGAAAAAAATCATAATTCTCTTATATTACCAAATAGCAAGACTTCCATTTGGTAAGTCATCAGAGGAAGTCCTGTTTAAGCAGTAACACTGACGGGTAACTTAAATATCATTTTGGATATCCTTATTTTATAAAAGAAAAACTGAACAACCAAATCCCTCATATTTGCAAACAAACAAAATTCCCTGGTGCCAGGGGGATAAGCAGAATTGGCAGCCAAGACAAAGTGAATAAGAAAGAATTAAGATATATTAATTGACTAATTAATTTTACATTAAAATGGTATTTTGAAATAAAAAGAGGGAGACTGTAGAAAATAAACATAAGGTTTATATCGCAACACTAGAAGTAGAAGGAAATTAGAGGAAGAAACATCTGTGGATGTGATTTAAAGGGAGAATAATTGGATAGCAGATGGCATCCGGATTTTCACCACAGAGACTAGAAATGTGCCAAGAGGGCTGCTGAAACCTTACCTGGCCGGGACCTGGATACCAGTGGGACTGAGCCAACAATGGCGAAGGCTGAAAAACACATTTCTTGGATGAAAAGGCCATTCCTTATTCTCCATTGCTGGGAGTACAAGAAATTCCACTGGGCCTCAAGATTTTCAGGATTCCCATTCGTAGAACAAAATATAACCAGGGTTCTGAGCTAAACCTAATATAACACAACTGAGGTCAGAGACCTTGACACTTAGAGGGTCAGAGATGATATGCAAAGAACAAAGGCAGCACCAGCACTTGGATTGAACTTGCCAGTGAACTAAACCTAAATTATAATTATAACATTTCACATATCTAAGATGTTATACTATGTAAAAACAAAAACAAAAACAAAACACATCTCCCTGTACTTAAGTAAAAATAAATAAATAAATAAATAAAATGCAAAACACACAAGATAGATTAAATAATGAATGGTATCTTTTGAGAAACAAAGAGTACACATCTCAAAACTCTCCTGCCTTCCATATAATATGAATTATGACATGTTTAAGATTAGACAAGTTGCCTAGAGCCCTGCTTCAGTCCTTACTGTGGAGATAGTGTTTCATACAATGCTTAGAATTTCTAAGCAAGAATTATTCTTCTAACTTATTCATAAGGAAGAGGAGAAAATTCTAAAGAAGTAAATTGACTATGTACACCGATGGCTAGATTTCTTGCTTTTAGAGAGAAAGTTATGTCTTAAATAGCCTATGTATCTCTTCCTCTATCCACAGATACAATCCTTTGCCTGGCAAAAGGAAACATTTAAAGGTTGAAGTTAAGATTAAATAAAAATGTATAACAGAGAAATTCAAGAATTTTAAATTAAAAAAAAAAACTCTTTACCATCTCCAACGGAGTAAATGTAAATGTAAATATACAGTAACTATAGAATGCCACAAACTGGATGGGAGGAGAGTGATAAGATTTCTTGAAAATAAAAATAAATGCTTTAAATTTTACAGGCATATATGAAAATCTGATTGCATAAATATAAAAATAAACATTTTTAAAAATATATAAAACTAGAAGAGATTTTGGGGTTGTCCAGTGTTAAACCTAGTGTTCATACTAGGTGTTCTAATGTTCTATTTCAGATCTCAAACATTTTAAAATATTGTTTCACTCAACCTTCTCTATAGGGGCCAATATTGCTTTATATGTATTTCTCTTTAATAAAAAATATATATATATTTTATTCGTTTATTTTAGAGAGAAAGAGTCTGCACAAGCAGGGAGGTTCAGAGGGAGAGGGAGAAAAATCTGAGGCAGACTCTGCTCTGAGTGGGAAGCCAAATATGGGGCTCAGTCCAATGACCATGAGATCATGACCTATGCCCAGGCTAACTATGGGTTTATTAACTCCAGGTTCCCCTTGTTTCTCTTTTCAAAATATTAATATTAATATCCTGCCTGCCTCAACACATTGGCAGTTAGAACTTTTCAGCATGAGTTTTGACTTGCTGCTGTCTGTTCCATGTCTGTTCCACGGATCAAGCTCTCAGCTGGCTCTGTCGGCACCTTTTCACACCCAGGATTGGCAACAGTCTCCTACAAATGCTGGTCATTGGGTTACTTAATATTTCCTGGTGTTTTTCTTAAATGTGACCATACCTGTGAATATATTCCATTATTAAATTCTCTCTGAAATCCAGCTTGAGGGTGCTCTTATATACATTCTATATATACACATATGTATTGATTTCTGTGGGCCATTTTATTTTTTTTATTTTAAACCTGAATATTTACTTTTATTGACCTATCCCTGTTTTTTCCTTTCTCAGGTTGTTTTTTGTATTCTAAACTTGTTTATGCTCAAACTTTTGTGTGTTTTTTTGCCTCATTTGTGTTTGCTTTGCAATAAATGTTTTGTGGTTTTACATCATCACATTGATCATTTATAATTCATTTTGGAGAAAGGAATGAGATTATGTCCTACTCCTTGGTGGCACCACCCCAGTGAGTTGCCCTAACATCATTTACTGAAGAATTTATTTACCTCATAATCTCTAAATGCCTACTATATAACATTTTACATCTTCATGTATACTAGAGTTTACCTCTAGTTAAATATGTCACATTCACTATATCTTTTAAGTGGCCATTTTGTCAAAAATTGTGAAAATTATGAGAATTTACCCTACTTATAGGTAACAAATTAGCTTGCCACAATTTCATGTATGCTGATGGGAGACACAAGTATTCTGGGATAGAGACAAAGGACTTTATTACCCATGATGCTGCAAAGCAGGCTGATCTTCATGCTTTTGATAGATCTCCTTGACATTAACTACCAAAGATATATGTGGAGTAGAGCCCACACAGGCATTGTGCACACAGCGTGATCGCTTCACCGCTGAGAATTGTAAAGCTTAGGGAATTATTAATCTTGTATAAATAACTGAAGGAGGACATTTTGTTTATTATACTGGGCAGTAAACAAATATGACCTGTTCACCAGAGGGAAACACTATCTCAGTCTTTCAAAGATGTTTGTTATACAAACATCCTTGAAAATATAATCAAAAAGGCCAATGCCACTGCATGGTAAGATGTGCAGAAATGCAATAGATTCGTGGATGAAAATCTACCGACATTAAAAAGGTATAAGAAAAGAACTGATTGAGTGCACAAATTCTGTCATTAACCATACTCTGAACATTTTAATTGATTCTTTCCTTTTACACAGCTAAATCCTTTAGATCTAGATAGACAAATCATCCACAAATACTGATATGTTTGCTACCTATTTTAAAAATCTGTGGCACTAATTTCACTTTTCTTATCTAATAATAGTAACCAGGATTTCCAAAAAAGCTCTTAGCATTGTATTCTTAAACATACACACATTCATTTTCCAAACTGAAATGTTCAACTCTATTCAGTACATACTGAAATTTTAAGTGGGTTTGTGGTTAAAGTTCAGGAGAAATCTCGTTGGTCCTTTCCAGGATCCTAAATAATTTATATATTTTTAGAGGGTTGGGGAGGGGTAGAGGGAGAAGGAGAGAATCTTAAGCAGGCTCCGTGCCCAGCACAGAGCCTCAGGTGGGGTTCAATCGCACATCCCTGAGATTGTAACCTGAGCTGAAATCAAGAGTCAGATGCTTAACCAATGAGCCACCCAAGTGCCCCCTAAATACTTTCCTTTAATCAGAAATAAAACTAAGGGTATTTCTTACCTTCAGATAAGTGTTTCTTTATTACAGGAGATATTATTTCTAAAATCTCCCTATAATGTTCAAAAGAACTATGAAACACAGTGAGAGGTTGTGATTTTGGGTTTTGGGCTTTTAAAAACATATCCTTTCATTTCTAAAATATCTGCTGATAGCCTGCTATGTGTCTTAAGGGCACTAGCACTCTCCCATGTCCTTTTTTCTCCCTTCTGTGCACATTTCAATTTTATTAGTCATTATTTTATAATAACATTGTTTATGGCATTTCATACACTTACATAGTTATAAGTGACAGAAATATTTAATTTTTTTATTTATATGCTCATCATGTCAATCCATACTCATCATCAGTCATTTTATCTCAGATTCTTTTCTTTTGTTTCTATTTTCATTTCTTTACCTGGCTCAATTTAATTGCTAAGTGAAGTTTATCTTTTCCTCAAGAACAGTTTATATGTGTGTTTATGTTAGTGAAAGTCTACTGTTTTTATACTTCAATGAAGACTTGACTAGATAAATGTTCTTAAGACTACATTTTTTTTTTCCCTTTAAGATCTATAAACATTTGTTACATCAGTTTTCAGTATTGACAACTATTATAGAGAAGCCCTAATGCTAGTCCATGTTTTCCTCTTGGGAATATATAACGCACATTTTTCTGCCAAGATGTTGAATATATTTAAAATTTATTTCTCACATTCTATAGCATAAAAAAGCCTCAGAGTTGTTCTTTCTTTATCAAATTTCCTTGACATTCAGTTTGCTTCTCAAATTACAATATCTTTTTTGTTCTTTTTTAGTGTATTTTTGATAATTTATTACATTTTTAATTTAAGATTTTTACTTATTTATTTTACAGGGGGAGGGGTAAAGGGAGAGGGAGAGAGAATCTCAAGCCGACTCTGAATAAACACAGTGCCAACAAGCTTATCTCATGACCCTGAGATCATGACCTGAATGGAAACCAAGAATTGGATACTTAACTGACTGAGCCACCCAGGTGCCCCTTTTTATTACATTTTTTAGAACTGATTTGTTTTTCTATTTATTTTCTCATGTCCTCAATCTTTTTCACTTCATTATGTTGATTTATGAACTTATCTTTTAGCAATTATTTATTTCAAATTTTTTTTTTTTTTTTAGTAACTCCACAGGTTTAGGCACTATTTAGAAACTTTCTTTTCTTGGGTTAGGTTTTCATGCAGGCACAGTTCTATAGTATGCTATAATGTGAAGATGTCAGTGCTGAAGACGTATTGATAGTACTGTTGTGTTTCAAACAGAACATGGGGAAAGTGAAATACTGTCTGTAGACTCTGCTTCTTCTATTTCCACCTTCTCATAAATTTTTCCATTTAACATCAGTGAAGTAAGCATTGCAATAAACTTAAAATTTAAATTTTAACATATTTAAAATTACAGATAAACCTTATTTATAAGAAATCATTGGTACATGTATATATTTATTGTCCTGATGATCACATTCCTTCAAAAACTTGAATATTCTAATTATGGGAAAAAATTATGATACATTTTCACAGAGGACTGCAACATATACTGTAACCTGTGAAATGTAACCACCCAGTCTCCAGGTGTTCAACCTACAGGGAAAATGATACTTGAATATAGATTATGTTTTCATGGTCCAATCTAATAGGCAAATGTTACATTTATATTTCTAACATAAATAGCAGAATGTAAATATCTTTTGAAAAGTGTCTGTTTGCTTAAATAAAAGCAAAAAAAGTCTGAAAAAGGAACTTATGAAAAATAAATAAGGGATAATTATGAGGTAATGAAATTAAATTCCTTGGAAACCATCTAACTAGAAAAGACTGCTTAGTAGTGTTAGATAAAATTTTAGTAGTAACTTCCTCCCTTATGTCACCATTTAATAAATACTAAATTTATTATATTTTTCCCTAAGAATGACATTAATTTATTTACAAAATAAAAGCTAGTCATAAAAACATTATTATTTAAGCAACCAGACACTTTTCAAAGATTTACAGTATTAACTGAATTATTTTAATAATCAAACTAGGACTGAAAGTAGTTAGTTGTTGATATGTAATTTTGGTCATATCTGTTAACATCGAAGATAGAATATTTTACACCTATGTTCTTTCTCTACCTTTTCTATTTTATCTTTATTCTTATTTCTCTGATTTTACAGAAAAATGACCTAAATATAACCGAGGAACTTTCTTCCCAACATTTTTGCCCATATACAATCAAAGTGAATCATTGACTCTATGAGGACAGTTTATATGGTAGAAAGAACAAAAAGACTTTTGAAGTAGTTTTGGTAATAATAATCAAATTTTCTGAAATATGTTAAATGTTATCTTATTATAAATACATACATATGATATTTTAGAGAGTACCTTTAAAAAGGGATAATAAAATTAATAATTTATAGGAGAGAATACTTGGAAAATATTTGGGGAATATATTTCTCACTCAAGAACTTTCACATAAAGAGAATGTAATGCCCTAAATGAACAAGAATGATATGTGATAAATATTCAGTGTTTGCTTCTGTAAATTGACTACGAGGATTACATATTAATGGTAAACTACAGGTTTTTTTAGCTTCTAGTTTTTAACTTTTCCATGGATTTTTCTCTCCATCTTGCATATGAAGAAGCATAGATCAAAATCAAAATATTATAACTAGGCAATTGAATATTCTAAAATCTTAAGAATTAAGAAAACTGCTCAATTATAAATTTTTTATATTTTTTTCATTAGTAATTAGTAACTTGTTATTTGTTCATTAGTTTAAATTAAATTTTATTTTTTATGGAGCCATCAAGTATTCAAAAATAATAAAATATTAAAACATAAATGTGCTAAAGATACTGACTATGGCTTTTCCTTATATTCTAATTTAGTTTTCCAGCCTTTTATTTCTTTTCTTTTGAAGAAAAGAAACAAAAGCCTTATAGTATAGTCAAATAGTTCTTTAATCTATTGTATTGAATGCATTTCATTTTTTGTTGTTGTTTTTGAAAACATATCCATTGAAACCCAGGAATTTCCTTCTCTAATTTTTACCAACTGATTTTAGGTGTCTTATATTATTTTAAAATGGGGCTTATTTTATTTGGAACTCATTTTTTATGTATACAATTATTCTATTCCTTGTTACCTATTTATTTTTATTTTCGCTTTGTTAACTTTTTGTCATTAGAGATATAATGAATGGTAAATTTTCAAAATTATTTTATACTTGAAAATGCTGCTTTTTGTTGGTTTGCCGGGGCGGGGCTCAGTTTCAGATTTACCTAACTGTGTAATGGTGTATATAATTCTTGCTCCATAATAATAATGATTCCAAACTTTGAAAGATCTTGCTTCAATGTCTTCTTGTATTCAGTTTTTCAGAGCCAACCTGAGGTCAACCTGAATCTTATTCCCTTGTAAAAGACTTATTTCCATTTCTAGAAGCTTTTAGCATGTTCCCTTTTTCCAGTCCTTCAGAATTGCACAATGAAATATCAATTTAGACTCCCCCTTTTTTTCTGCTCCCCACTTTATGTAGTGAGTTCATACAGTTTGAAGTTTAGAGTCTCTCTTCAGAGGACACAAAATGCCATGAGCGATTCACCTCTTTGAGCTAGAGTTCTTTAATCAATGACTTGAATAAAGAATCTAAGTGATGTATTTTGTGCATACAATCAACAGATTTCAATGAACTTTTATTTTCTTTTATTTTCTCAGTTGTGAAATGTGAACAATAATAAGATAATAAGTGCTCGCTTTGACAGCACATATACTAAAATTGGAACAATAATAAGATAAATAATAATAAGCTTTTTTGCCATGTTGACATAATTCTGACCAGTTTTTTGTCTTATCCAATCAATTTGTAACTCATAATTTAAATCCTGGGATCCTTAGTTTCTGTTTAATTAAATTAGAAGAATAAAGATTATGGGTTCACTATACTCATGGCAACGTTCAGCTCAATGTTAAAAATCAAATGAACACTAATTCGGTACTTAATTAGAGTGTCAGCGTCTTAATAGATTTATTTTTCTGTGTCCTCAGCTATGACTAGAAATCAGAAAATCTTTTGCCTTTCTCTGATTTTCCTTGAAATAAGCTTTTTAGCTATATTATACAGTAAAGTGACCAAGTATCCTTAGTTCCAGATCTAGCTGATTCTAAAAAAAAAAAAAGAAAGAAAGAAAAAAAATCACTAATTCTGGACAAAAAAAGGAATCATTTTTTCAAATTGCCATGTTACTTTTTTTTTAAAAGATTTATTTATTTATTTGAGAGAGAGAGAGAAAGCTGGGGAGGGGCAGAGAGAGAGAGTTTAAGCAGACTCCGTGTTGAGCACAGAGCCTGACATGGAACTCAAACTCATGATCTTGAGATCACGACCTGAACTAAAACCAAGAGCTGGATGTTTAATTGACTATGCCACCCAGGCACCCCAAATTGCTATATTACTTTTAAAAAACCATTTACTAAATTAAAGAGTTATAGATATCTGCTGTAAAACCTAATACTTACAGTTAATGACATGGTATTGTATACTTCAAAATTTAAGAGAGTAGATCTCACGTTAAGTACTTTTACCATTTAAAAAAAAAAAAAGACAAACAACAGAGAGAAACAAGGAAACTTTGCGGGGTGTTGAATATGTCTATTATCTTGATTGTGGTGAAGATATCACAGTTGTTTTCCTATGTCCTAATTCATTAAATTGTACCATTAAATGATGCAATTGTGTATCAATTATACCTCAGAAAAGCTGTAAAAATGCCATATGTTTTATTAGTAAAATATAAAACAAAATTTTAAATAGCATGATATGATATTTACACAACAAAGCATTGTCAAATGCTGATTATCTTGGAGTATACTTCCTGAAGACAAACTTCCAAAGGCATACCTACTCCTTATTTGTGGTATCTTCTGGAATAGAGGACTGAAACTGAGTAAGCAATGAAACTGTGACTGTTATGTCAAGGAGAAAGTTTCTAAAAAGTTATTTTCTAAAGTTGGGACGCCTGGGTGGCTCAGTCAGTTAAGGCTCTGCTTTCAGCTCAGGTCATGATCCCAGGATTCTGGGATGGTGTCCTGCGTCTGGCTCCTTGCGCAGTGGGGAGCCTGCTTCTCCCTCTGGCTGCTGTTTCCCCAGCTTGTGCGCATGCTCTCTTTCTCCGACAATTAAATAGCCTTTTTTTAAAAAGTTATTTTATAACGTTAACTATTTCTGCTCATTTTACAACCTTTTTTTTTTTTTTTTTTTTTTTTTGTTTTTTTTTTAATTTTTTTTTTTTTTTTTTTTTTGGTTGAGACTTCATCTAGAAGTGCCTTTTCCTGTCCAAATACAAAGCCTCTATAACCCTTTTTCTATAGTACAAGTCAAAGGCAGCTATGCAAAAGAGACACTCCCGATGATGCAGGCAGCTAAAGCAGGCATTTTCCGAAAAAGCAGAATACAAACGAAAACAGATCAGAGAACATCAAGCAAATGAGTGAATCCATGGAAAATTTTGTAAAATATATTGAAAGATTAAGAATCTGCTTATATTGGGGCGCCTGAGTGGCACAGTGGGTTAAAGCCTCTGCCTTCGGCTCAGGTCATGATCCTAGGGTCCTGGAATTGAGCCCCACATCGGGCTCTCTGCTCAGCAGGGAGCCTGCTTCTCTCTCTCTCTGCCTGCCTCTCTGCCTACTTGTGATCTCTGTCAATAAATAAAATCTTAAAATAAAAAAAAAAGAATCTGCTCATATTACAAAATTTGAAAGTTTTATAAAAATACAGACTTAGCTTGGTAAAGTATAGAAATACTTGGTTATGAACCATCATTTAATGTTTGAACTTAATTTTTAATATTAAAGTAGCCAATAAAAGTAAGTGGTAACTTTAGTGCATATTAGCAAAAGAAAAAATAGGATAAAATTGGAAGGCAAATATGTAGTAGAACAGATTTGGAACCAAAGAAGGGATATTACTCTTAGCTGCACATGAACAAAATGGCACAAATTATTCCATAATGAGGAAGAAAGTGAGAAAAAGAAAGGACTGGAAACAGAATGAGTTTCAGTCCACGTACAAATAGTAATGTGTCTTTCCTAAGAAATCTGGGAGTAAGAAATAGTGTGTAAAAGGTGGGGACTCTCAAATGAAGAAGTGGTAATTTACACTGGAAAGAGAAAAAGAAAGGATATCCTTGGGTTTTTGTTGTTGTTGTTGTTGTTCTTTGTTCAGTTTAGGGTATCCTTGTTTCTTTTAAGCACTGCAAAGCTAGAAAGAAAGGGAAGTTCTGTCGCAGTTTGTTCTGAGGCAAAGTAGAAATGTTATATACCAAGAAAAGAAGTTAGATTTCAGAGATACTACGTTTAAAAACAGGGCTTATCTTATACATAATACTTTTCCCACAGAGAAGTTAGACCCCCAGAGAGATTTGTGGCTTACATGAGAGCCTGCTCATTTCCTCCAGCTTCCCAGGAACCTTGCTTAACTTACTCCTGCAGTTTCAATCACTGCGCTGCTCCTTGCTCCTCATCACCCAAGTGCATAGAAATCCCTCTCATCTTAAAACCAGACAGTTCTTTATTTCTAATGTGCCTATTTCATTTGTCCTATTCTTTACCTTTGCATTGCCAAACTTCCCTAAAGAGCGATTTATACCTATTTTGTTCTATATCCTAAGGTCTGAATTACATCTCAACCCACTTTAGCTGCCTTTTCATACATATTCTTACATAAAATTATTCCTTCAAAGGCTATTAACGATCTTTTAATTTTCATATCCAATGGTCATGCCTCAAAATTTATCTTACTGGGCTTTTCACCTTCATTTGACAATTTCTAACCTCATCATTATTGAAAACATCTTTTCCTGCTGACATCTACATATTTCTTAAATTACTTTCTCTTACTTCTTTAACTTTTCAAGTATTTATTATATCTGTAACTTTCTGTAGAAGGAAAACACTTTGGTCTTTCTCCTTTTCTCTCATAGTATAACATACTTCACTTCACTTCTTGACACCAGGTATGTGGGTTTTCCATACATCTAGCAATTCTCTGACATCAGCTGAGTGTCCTACAATTTACCTCAATCAGTTTTGATGCTATTTACCTGCCCCTCCCTTCAGGTGCCAATTGCAAGTCCAAGACTGTCCCCTGTACTTCTAATAGTCTAACTCTAAATCGTGGATCCCGTGATTCCCTCCTTGGGTTTGATAATTTGCTAGAATGATCACAAAACTCAGAGGAACACTTATGCTTACTGGTCAGTTATATTTAAAAAGGATATAACAAAGGCTACAGATAAACAGCTAACTGGAGAGATACACAGAGAAAGTTCTGGGAAGCTCCCAAGCACAGGAGCTTCTGTTCCCATGGAGTTTGGGTGCATGACTTCCCCAGCATATGGGTGTATTATCCAATCTGGAAGCTATCCAACCCCATGTTTTAGAGACATTTCTGGAGGTTTCATCACAGACACGATACATCTTTAACTCACCTACTAGCCCTTCTTCTCCTGGAGCTTCTAATTATGGCTTGGTCTTTCTGGTGGCTGGTCCCTATTCTTAAGTTATTCAGGAGTCCACTAGATTTGCCTCATTGGAACACAAATGAAACTTCTATCACCCAGGAAGTTTCAACAGATTTAGGAGCTCTATGTTAGACACCAGAGCCAAAGATCAAGTATTTGAACAAAAGATGTCTCTAGTTCTCTAGACACTTAGGAAATTTCAAGGATTTTGGGAGCACTATGCCAGAAACCAGGAGCAGATCTAGATAAGTAGGTAGATAGGTGGATGACATACAGATAGCAAGGTAGATAGACTATAGATAGATGATATATAGATAGATTTTTCTATTATTTTATGCATTCACTATCATTTTATATGCAATTAATATCTGAATCACTGTCTCAATGCAAAATTTCCTTCCACAATTCCAGGTCAAGCCTCAAGTGCCTATTGAGCATTTCTGTCTGAATAAACATAGACCCACAAATAGAATGCTTAGAAGTCATTAAGTTCCTTCTCCAAGTGCTCATTTGTACTCTCTATTTCACTGAATACTACCAATATCCCAACATACGGTGGAGATAAAATCTTGGTAGTTTCACGAACCCTGTAGCTTTACCCTATTTACTTCATCTGCAGCTGATAAGATATTAAATTATGTCAATTTGGCTTCCAACAATTGCTACATTTATTCCTATCTATCCATCCCCTTTGACACTGCTCTCTATTTTTTTTCACCTGGACTATTACAATAGTATCCCAACAGATTCTGTGAAGCCCATAAGAGGTTGATATTTCTTTTCCTCATTATCCTATTTTTCTTACCTTTTATTTATTTATTTATTTATTTATTATTCATTTATTTATTTGAGTATAGTTGACACACAATGTCACATTAGTTTCAGGTGTACAATTTAGTGATTTGAGAAGATTATACATTATGCTATGTTCACCACAAATACAGCTACTAACTGTCCCATTATATTGCTATTACAATATTATTCACTGTATTCCTTATGCTATCCCTTTTATTCCTGTGAGTTTCTTACTGAAGAAAAGAAAGAACTGACTGACTTGCCCTGATTCAACTCCATGGATTGGATTCGGCCCTACTCTTAATAGATGGTGTTTTCATCATCTTATCATCTTCATCATCATCCTTATCATCTCATTGATTAAAGGCATACTATGTGTCACATGCTATTATAAATAGTTTACATGATTTATCCAACTGCGTGAGTCATCATACATATATTTTAGGAAACTGAGTCTTAGATTAAATAACTTGCTAATATATAATGAAGTTTTGGATGGGAGTGAGTCTCTATGTCATTGTCCTTATTTTCATGTTCTTTGTCATAATTTGCAATTATCTTCTTCGTTAGTTTTCTTGTTCATTTTTTTTTTTACTCTTCCAGAAGTACATAAACAAGAAAACAGTGACCTTACCTGCATTGACTATGACTGTATCCTCAGTGCTTAGACTAAGACCATGCCCACAATAGACACTCAATAAACCATAAGGAAACCCAGCAAGTCTAGCTCTGAAGCTTGTTTATTTTATGTTACCCAGGTCACTGTGCTGGAAAAATGCATGTAGGTGATATTCTTTTTGGATTCTCTATTCTCTCAAATGGATATCTATTTGTTGGCCCTAGATGCAGGCATCTAGGACTGTGACTATTTATTTAGTCCATTCTTGTCACAATATTACTACATAGAAAACCACTCTAAAACTCAGAAATTAAATCACTAACCAAGTATTCCCATATTCATATATCTGGAAGTCAACTGAAATTCATTGGGTTTGATTGGACTTGAAGTATTTGAGCTTTTGTCTCCACTTTGGATGCAGATCTTTCCACATGTTTTTCATTATGTGGAATATACAGCTGGACAATGAATGGACCATATATAAAAAGAGATCTCTGACCTATAGTCTACAGCAGCCAGACCAGGAAGGAAATCCATTAACCTCAACAACAAATCCAAGAGGCTAGCCTGCTATCTAGAAGTGAGACTTAACGGGAAGTCTGATTACTATCTCTAGCAACGACTTCAAGAAGCCAAGCATAACTCCTATAGCAATCGGCCCTAAACAGAGAGACTTAATTAGTAACAGTTCCCCTAAACTTTTTTCCCCATATCCAGTTAAGACCAACCAGAGAAATGCAAGCATTTCTCCTGACCAATCACATAGGATGCCCCACTACCGGTTAGCCCACCTACGGCTTCCTCATGCCAACAGCCTACAACCATGGCATATCTGAGCAATTCCTTTTAAAATTTCCACTCTTGGGGTACCTGGGTGGCACAGTTGGTTAAGCATCTGACTCGGTTTTGGTTCAAGTCACGATCTTAGAGTCTTGAGATCAAGCTCCCCATTGGGCTCTGAGCTCAGCACGGTTTAAGACTATCTGTCCTTCCCACTCATGCTCTCTCTCTCTAAGAAAATAAATAAATCTTTAAAATAAAGAAATAAAATGTTCACTATAAAGCTTTTGACTACTATATATAAGAATTTATTTGTATTTATTTACTAACACTAAACAACTAACTATATGCCAGTTTGTTCTATGTGTATTTAATTTTTAAAATTTTTTAAAGTTATATTCATCTTACTGTTCATTATGAATGTAGAAATTTATACAATATAAAAATGTGTGAGCGGTTTTTATTTTTTGCAGACTCTTGACACAGCTTGCTATTAAACTTTGTGATCTTTAAAAATTTTGATCCACATTTCTATTATTTGCATAAAGATATTTATATTTTATTAATGGACATGATATATTAAAGGACAATTTCTTCTGAAGATTCAACGAACAGTGTTACTATTGCTCATTGAAAAAGGACACTATTCCTCTGATTTGGAATAGTTTAAAGCTTTGAACATATAGCCATGGGGTTGTTTGTTTTTGAAAAGGAAATTTAGATATATTTTAGATTAGCAATTCAATATTTTTCATTCATACATTTGAATATATCTTATTTAGAGAGTAAAGTTAAATAATCATGGTTGCTTTTATAAAAACATATTTTCCTGATTTCTAATGTTTTTTTTTAGGATGGTTCTTTTTGAACCATACTTTGTTCCTTTCCATTATTTATACACTAGTTATCATCATGAAATATAGGATTTCTAGGTATACTGTAAATAATGCTTATGAGCCATAGTCTTAACATTTTTCTAATAGAAGACATTTATTGTAAAATACTTGAGTCTCACATCACATCAGATTCAGCTCAAAATGACTCAAATATATCATTTCACTCCTAGTAACAGAGAATTTCTGAAATGTTGGGAACACCATGTCTACTAAGGATGTTAGAACTACCATTTATTTATGTATTGTTGGGTTTTATTTTGTTTTTTGGGTTTTTTTGTTTTATTTTGTTTTGTTTGTTTGTTTTTCATATTGCAGTAGTGCTATGGGATGCTATTTTCTCTGATACTGGTCTTCTCTGATGAAATTTTTGGAGTTGGTGAGAGAAGGGAGATCAAAGAGGGAAGACAGAAATAGTTCTTTATAGTTTTCAGATTTTTTTCTTTTTACTTAAAATTTTCAACCTGATGCATTAATTATAATAAAGACATCAATCTCTGAAAGAATTTGTGAAAGACAGTTGCCTACGTTGCTAATAAGCTTTGCAAAAACTTGAAATTCTTAGAGGAAAGTTACCTAAGAAATAGAAAACACTATTGAACAACAGTAACCATAGATAGCATCAGTAGAAACTAATCAGTGTTTCTGCAATATATATCAAATGAAAAAAGATTTTTACTACATAAAAATGAAAGCATTTATAATCAGATGTAATGAGATATGAATTTAAATAGAAGGAAAAAAGGACAAGTTAAGGAGTATTTTACACTGTATTCACCAACACTTTTGAAAGTTTTTTTTTTAATATATTCTTAAGGCATATATTTCAAATGTGACATTAAATGAGATTTTAATTTTTTCAACAATATTTTACTTTGAGAAGGTACTATACAACAATATTGTAAGTTGAGAACTTACCATTTGTCAGGAAGTGTACTAGATGTTGGGAACACCATTAATGATAAATAAAACAAGCATAAGTCCCTGCTTTTGTGGAGTTTTCTAGAGGGAGACAAAGGAAATGAATAACATAAACTAAATAGTTGTTATTTAATGTAAGCTGTTAAGGAGGAACATAAGGAAAGAGAGTAAGAAATGCCAGTGGGGTTGTTGACCCTTCAGGTAAGGTTTTCTGAGTAAGTGATTTTCAATTAAGAGCCAGGAGGAAGTAAGGGATCTAGCTTTGTGGACATCTAGGGGAAGAATACTCAGGTAAGAGTAAGAACAACGACCAAAGCAGATAATGTAATGTGCCCAACGTGTTCATGGAACAGGAAGAAGAAGAGTGCAGAAAAAAACAGTAAAAACAAGCAAGGAGTTACAGATGAGAACAGATTAGAAATGAAGAGCCAGATCAAGAAGGGCTCTTAAGTCCTGGCAAGTGCATCGACCTTCACTCTGAGAAGGGAGCGCCTTAGAGAAACTTTATGGAGGCATAACATAAAAAGATTTACATTTATGTTCTACTATTTAGACATACCACCAGTGATAAACAATTATATTTACAGTGTGACTTAAGTGGAAATGTCTGGATAATATCAAAATTACAAAATTCTTTTCAGAGCTCTGTGTGATACAGAGGTGTTGAAAACACACTGGGTTCCTCAATAAGGGATTGGACTACATGATATCCAGGGATTTGACTAGAGTTCTGTAGTGAGCTATTAAAGAGTTAACATAATTAATACACAATTTAAGTCCTAAACATGGGAAGTACTTAAGCCATGTTGATGGGGAAATATTCTTATCAAAACCATGGCATACAGCTAGACCAGACATTATCTAGTTTATTTTGGATGACTTCTTTTTAGCTGAAACTGAATGTCACTCAATTTTTAAAAGTCCCATTTTTTCAGATGAAGAAACAACTTTCATTTTCAGGAGAAGTAACAACTCCCTTCATACAAGTGTGAAAGAAATAGCAGCTAGCCAATTAAATGTTAGGGTAAGTTTTGCCTATTACAATTATATTGGGTAAATGTTGACTACTTATGAAAATAACTTTTAGGGAAAAAAGCAAAACAGGATTAACAATAAAAATCTTAGGCATGGGGTTGCCTGGGTGGTGCAGTCAGTTAGGTGTCCGACTATTGGTTTAGGCTCAGGTCATGATCTCAGGGTTGTGGGATTGAGTCCCATGTTGGGCTCCACACTTGTGTGGAGTCATTTTGGGGTTCTCTCTTCCTTTCCATCTGCCCTTCCCACTCATGCTTTCTCTCTCTTTCTCTAAAATAAATCAATAAATCTTTAAAAAAAGTCTTAGGTGCAAAATTTAAGAATAATGCCTTATATACATTAATGTTAAAAAATATTGTAAAGTCCTGATACTGGTAAAAAGTAATTGAGTAAATACAGCAAAATATATGTAAAAATAGCACATTTTGTTTATTTTGATCAGTATAACTGAGTTTTAACTATTTAGGAGTTTTATGAAGTTGTGTGAAGAAATTGCATTATCTTTGCAATTAGGAAAAAAAAAAAAAACATCTTCCATATGAGGTTAATGGACTTTAATGCCATTTTTAAGGACCATGAAATATTTATTCTTATTAATTTATGCATCATCATATTACTGAGATTATTCTTTGGAAAAAAACATGAATACCAGATGCATTTGTTAAATATATTGTGTTTGGAACTTAATTAACTATGCAAGGATTCAATATATAATTATCATATGGCTTAACAAGAAACATAACAATATTTATTAAGACATTTCCCTCTATGGGCCACCTAGGTGGCTCAGGTGGTTAAGCCGCTACCTTTAGCTTGGGTCATGATCCCACTATCCTGGAATGGAGCCCCACATGGGCTCCTTGCTCAGCTGGGAGCCTGCTTCACCTCTCCCCTCCACTGTACTCTCTCTCGCTCGCTCGCTCGCTATCTCTTTCTCACTCTTTCTCAAATAAATAAATAAGATCTTTAAAAAAAAAGACATTTCTCTCTAGTACCTCAGATGAGAAGAAAGAGATAAATAATGCTAACATTACACACAATCATTTCATAAAAATCACTTTGCTAAGTTTATTTAAGAATTATATTTCAGGGTGCCTGGGTGGCTCAATCTGCCTTCAGCTCAGGTCATGATCTCAAGGTTCTGGGATCAAGCCCAGTGTCATACTGTCTTCTCAGTGGGGAGTCTGCTTCCCCCTCTCATTGTCCCCTTCTCTTTCCCTATTACTCTCTCAAATAAAGTCTTAAAAAGCAGAAACATATTTCAATATGATCTTACTCTTAAACTATAACTAAAAGCAAAATAATTGATCATGAACTCTATCATGATAAGGGACAAAAGATTTGACCAGATTGATAGGTATAATTCAGACAGTACTTCAGTATAATATGCAAAATAAGAAAAATGGAAAAGAATATAGAGGTTAAGGAAAATAAAAGGCAATATTATATAGTAAATATAGTCCAATAATTCCTTATTATCAAAAGCTAAAAAGCACGTGGTAAAAATTTATTCAAAAGAAATTTAAGTGCACTAATCAATGACAGAGCTACAATTAAAAGTTAAGCCAGTAATGTAATTTTAAGTTTGACAGGAGGTAGAATATACTTTATTCACCACTTGTCTTTAGAGACAATAGAATACTTAATTAAATTAAGTTGATAATGTCCTTCTTTGTGTCCCAGTGAGCCATGTTCTCCATACCTAGTAAAAAGCCTAAAACATAAAATGGGATTTAGTGAATTGGATACCCACTAAATTATGAGTTTCTTGAGAGTTGAAATTATGTTTTATTTATTTGTTCTAGTACTTTTTTTTGTGCAACAATGACTCATTAAGGAAAGCCTAAAGGACTGGTCTGAATCATTGTCTTTCTTCTTAGTCACCCATTTTCTCCTGTTCATTTAGTTGGTTTTTTTCCCCAATGTTTCCGATAAAAATGTTACCAAAAGGCATCATTTTATCATAATTCAATTATTATTTCTATGTCCACATCTTAATTTGGCTTTCAATAGCATTTTCAATAAAAATATTCCCTTTTAGGACAACTGTTTCTAAGGATTCTTTGGCTTGTACCTCAGCTTTAATTTTTTTGTTGTTTTTTTGTTTTTTCCCAATCTCCATATTTCTTTATACCATTTACTTTGCGGCTTCTGTTTCTTGTTTCGTCTCCATGTTTTAAAGCATTCCAGAACTTTGTTATCTTCATCTGAGTTTTCTCCTTAAGGATCTCATTATCTTTGCAATTAGGAAAAAAAAATCTAAATGGGATTCCTATTTGATTTTGGTCTGAACGCTTCCTCTTTCCTTTATTTCCTTTATTACACTCATTCTTACCACCCTGACGGAGCCATACCAGCCAAATTATGGGCCATTAAATATGTCACGAGAGAGACTGCTAGTTCTCACCAGTATCTATGACACGTTTTTTCTTTTTCTTGGTATGACTTCAGCACGCATGTAAGCCCTCTTAGATTTAGTTAATGCCATGAAATTAGCTCTGACCAATAAGATATGGGTGGAAGTGACACATATCATCTTCAAACATGATACTCACAAGCTTCAATATTCCACATTTTCTTACCATGTTTCCTGGCTTGATGCAGAGGATAGGGAGAATAGTTAATTCACCATGGAGTGTTGAATTATATATCCCTTCTACCTTGCCATTTTGTGTGTGTCAGCGGGGGGGGGGGGTGTTATCATTTGCTAAATTGTTAGGATTCTCATTTGCTGTTTAATTTTTTAATGTTTTATATAGGAGAATACAGTTTATACAGTTGAAAACAATTCGCACTTTTGCATTTCGGTGGACAGAGATGACAAGTTTGTTTATCAGGTTTTAAGTTCTACAGCATTGCTTTCCTGTAGTGTAGGTTTCTTCATTTAAGTAACTGTTTTGAAGAAATTTGGGGAAGCATTGTATTTCTTTACGTTTAATTTTCTTTTTTCTTGTCCTGTGCTAAGTTACCCTTCTTGTTGTTTTCATCTTCACTGTTTATTTTCCTTAGAGCACCTCATATTTGCTCCTATTTCCTTCTGTCCTTAGGGCACTATTATTCCAAGTTTATCCTCTCATACCTCCCATGCACCTTTTAGTCTCTTCTCTGGAATAAGTGCTCTGACCCACTATTAGACTTTTTCAGTATTTTAACACATAGGGTGGACTTTCTTATTCTGTGGATAGATTTGATCAATCTTTGTTCTGCTCTCATTCTTTTTTTTTTTTTTCAGTATTTCCTCAATTTTTACTTCTGTCTGTGAAGACTTGCAGTGGAAATGTGGTAGAGAGCTTGGATTGGATTGGGTGATATTGCAGGTGAGAATGTTTTACAGGATTTGGTTTCCCAGTTAAACCTTTGAAAGTCCTCTGTGAGCTACATACACTAGTATCTTTTGCCAACATTAATTTTCCAATCCTTAAAGCAATATCATATGGTAAGTAGTGATATATTTATTTTGGCTTCAGAGAGAAGATGATTTCACTCCATTGTTGGGGGGGAAAAAACCACAAAACTAATCCAAGTCTCCCAATGTCCTTAAACCCATACTTATTTCCTTGTTCTATATACTCTTCCTAACAGATCAGATTATATGGTGACTTGTCTGATTTTTTACCCTTCTTACTTGCTCCTACCTCAGATAAAATTCAATACTTTAGTATCCTGCTAGGAACAGAGACTTTAAGCACTTAAAGTTCAAACTGAAAAGTTATTACAATTGGAGTTATGCTGAGTTGGGATTTCAGGATGTACTTAAAATTTTATTTGATATTTGAATAATATTAGGCAAATATTATTTAATCTCAGTTTCCTAGTGACTATGAGTTTCAATCAAAGTGCTATTCTTATTTCCTCTTATAAATAATGAAAAGTTGCAAAAGAAAACTTGTCATGATATTATATCCTATTATGGGAGATATATAACATACATTTAATATACAGGGAAGGTAGGAAATTTTCATGACATTTTTAAATGTAAATTTTGGCATATATGTACATAAGTATGTTTGTTTATGTGTGTGTGCATATACTGCTAAACATATATGGAGGCAAAAAGCCATGTGAATAATTTTGTAAGATGAGAAACTCATTGTAATAAGTGGGGGATTGGGTTTTTATATGTCTGGCATTGGTGACTTATTTGACATTTCTATTCCATGTTTCTAGTTCTGATTATCTCTTTTCTGATTTTGCAGTCTTATGGGTACTTTTCCTGAAAATACCTAACCCGCTTCAGACTTGAACCCAAATTCTAACAATTACAATAATCCAAGGACACAAATTTGAACACTTAGTCCATGAGTCCTCATTACTTAAAGAAACAACCACAAATATCCTAGCTTTACATTCACCAAAATTTGTCACAAAAATAATAACTTGCCTTCTTACTCTCATCCCTTCAAAACTCTGATATGTCTATACAGCAACATAAACTTCTAGTTATTTTTTCCTATGTGTACACTCCACCAACATTCTTCCTTGTTTATATTCAGCTGTCTCTTCATTCTATTAGGCACTATAATCAAAAAGAATTTCTTAATCTTCAGTTAGAACTAAATTCTCCCTAGAATTCTTCAGAGTTGCTAGACTCCCAGCATGCTATGTTATTTGTTCTGTGGTGATGGTTGTTCTACGATTACAATTAATCACAGACTTGGTCATATTAAAAAAATATATTTGGGGACGCCTGGGTGGTTCAGTTGGTTAAGCGGCTGCCTTCGGCTCAGGTCATGATCCCAGCGTCCTGGGATCGAGTCCCACATCGGGCTCCTTGCTCAGCGGGGAGCCTGCTTCTCCCTCTGCCTCTGCCTACCACTCTGTCTGCCTGTGTTCATGCTCTCTCTCTCTCTGACAAATGAATAAAATCTTTAAAAAAAATATATATTTGGATATTTTTTTTGTAGTGATTATGACATATTTACATACATGCATAATTATTAAATATCCCTAAGGTAAGGCATCATGCTATGCACTTTTCAAACGATGTTCTATTTAATAACAAGAAACATCAGCTAGTAGGAGAAATTGACCTGTAAGGAAGTTAAAGAGCTTGCTCTTTATTTTCGCCAAATTCTTTACTTCAATTTATACATCCTTCGGTTATAAATACAAACAATGCAACATAGTAATATTAATATTTTCAGCATATTTGTCACCAATCGAAATCACATATATTTCCATAGCATTACAGATATTGTATATATTTAAACATATTGTTCACCCTGATCACATCTTTAAAATTATGGTACCTATTTTATCAACTCACTAATGGATCTTGTTATTTAACATGTGATAAAGAAAATGTATAATACTTTCTTTCAAATTTATTTTTTAATAAAGTTTAATTTTTAGAGCAGTATAGCAAAATTGAGAGTAAAGTACAGAGATTACCAATATAGCGGCTGCCCCTGCATATGCACAGCCTCTCACAGTATCAGCATGTCCCACCAGAGGGTACATTTGTTATGACTGATGAACCTGCACTGGCACATCATTAGCCAGGGTCCTTAGTTTAGTTCAGGGTTCACCAGTAGATAACTCTTCAACCAGTAGATAACTGGGGTATAGTAGGCTTCTAACAAATGGAATGATCTTAAGAGCTGAGCAAACTGTACAACCACATTAAGGTCTGCTTGAAACATATCTATTAATATTTCATTGGCCAAACATCTCACCTGGCCAAGCCCAACACCAGTAAGGTGGGGAATTATACTCTGCCCAAAGAAGAGGGAGTTCAGTATTTATTGAAGAATAATACAGGCTATTCCAAGAATCTCTGATCCAACCCTTATGATATAGTTATTTTTATTATTATTAATTTTCAGATGAGGAAATCAAGACTGGGATAGTTAAATAATTGGCCTAGTTCTTTATATTTAGGAAATATCAGAAGCAGATTTCAAGACATTTCTGTTTGATCCCAAAGCCTCTTATATTTCCACCATACATTTATCTATATAGTAATTATCAGATTAATCTTTGGAAGAGTGTCAACATATTTCTCTCAAAGCAAGGAAGTTAGAAATATGATTTGGAATTATTTATATTAATATGCTTTTTATAAATACCCAGTTTTCCTCTTTAAGTGGATAACTATCATTTATGCAGATGATTATGTAGGCTGAATATTTAAGTCTTAAAATCCTTTGACATCAAGATGTTACTATAATTTTGTGCTCAATTAAACACTAAGCAGAAAATGTAATATTCAGTTAAAACTATTTATGATACTAATCATTTTGGAATGCAAATCAAAAACACAATGAGATACCAACTCACACCCATTACACTGGCTATTATTAAAAAAAAGAGAGAGAGAGAATGTTAGCAAAGATGTGGGAAAATTGGAACAGTTGTACATTGTTGGTGATAAGGTAAAATGATGTAGTTTCTGTGGAAGACAATATGAATACGATGGGTCCTCAAAAAACTGTGCATAGAATTACCATATAAACCAGCAATTCTGCTTATTAGAATTTAAAACAGCAACTCAAACAGGTATTTGCACACCAGTGTTCACAGTAGCTTTATTCACAATAGTCAAAATGTGTTAACAACTCAAATGTCCACCGATAAGGTAAACAGATAAACAAAATGTGGTGTATTGCATACAATGTAATATTACTCAGCCTCAAAAAGAATGAAATTTGGGGGCGCCTGGGTGGCTCAGTGGGTTAAGCCTCTGCCTTTGGCTCAGGTCATGATCTCAGGGTCCTGGGATGGAGCTCCGCATGGGGCTCTCTGCTCAGCAGGGAGCCTGTTTCCCCCTCTCTCTACCTCTCTGCCTACTAGTGATCTCTCTGTCAAATAAATAAATAAAATCTTTAAAAAAAAAGAATGAAATTTTGATATATGCTACACCATGCATTAACCTTGAAGATACGCTTAGTGAAATCAGCCAATCACAAAAAGATAAATACTGTATGATTCCACTTAACAGGAGGTACCTAAGATAGTGAAATTCATAGAGACAAAAGGCAAAAATGGTGGTTACCACGGACTGGGGGAGGAAGAAACAGGGAGTTATTGTTTGATATGTACAAAGTTGAGTTTGTGAGGCTGAAAACGTTCTGGAGATGGACAGTGGTGATGACTGGACAACCATGTAAGGGTATTTATTGCTACTAAAGGGCACACTTAAAATGGTTACAATGGTAAATTTTATGTCAGGTATATTTTATAACTTAAGAAACAACATCTCCCCCAAAAAACTAACCATGATAGAATATTAAGTGGATGATATGAATCACTGTTAAGTAAATGGCTATACATTTATACATCACTGTTAAGTAAATGGCGTAGAAGCGGGGATTTGTAGGTTTTACAAACCTGAATAGACAGAACTGCTTAGGAGAGCATAACTTAAATTTCTTCCAATAAAACTGGTGAAATGAATGGGGACTTGGATTGAGTTTTGTGAGGTGAAACAGGAAAATGGTGAAACCTCAAGAACAAACTGAAAACTCTGTACTTAGAATTGATCGGAGACCAACGAACACAGGACCAGGTAACTGAATTCGTCTTGCTTCTTCTAAAGATTTATACTTTCAGGTGAAGGAAGGCAGCATTATTGTCGGCATCAAGTAACCTCAGGTGTCAGGAGAATGAGACCAAAGAAAAGTAAACAAAGACTGATAAATGCACACTTTCTTTTACTCAAAGCCTGTATCTGTGAGCTTAGTAGTTTTAATAAATCTGTGATACTTTATAATTCAATAGAATTTTCCCACAGCAGAGTAGAAATTGATAAATGTGACTTCAGCTAGCCTATCAACAGTTGATGTTTGTCAAGAGAAAAAAAAATGGAAGTACTTTCCCCTGGTACTTTGCTATAATAAATCACAACACTTAGGTTATTTGACCAAAGAAGACAATGAATCAGCAAACGTTATCATTAATTGTCTTACCTTTCTATGGCCCAGAAATTTGTTACTTTCAAACTGTTTCTGCTTTCTAACTTTTACACATCAACAACATAGCTTCCTTATATTAAAAAAAGTCAATATGCAACTAATATCTGATTATTAGAACTGTGTTACAAAAAAAAAAAACAGATGTCATGTAGCAGCTTTTTAACCAGGTAATAAATTATGAAATAATGATAACTTGACTTTACAAATTTATCTTCCAGATGAGCACCAATTTATACTTGTCTAAGTTCCTGTCAGTATTAATAATGTGCATCATTAAAGAACACTAGGAGCAGCAGTATAAAAAGGAAAGGTGAAGTAGAATAAATAGAGGACTGTCTTTTAATCAGTGAAGACAACCCATACAAAAGGAGGAAAAATAAAATCTTTAGGAAAAATATTTGAATACATTATAAAACAGTTTAAATTTTTTAGTAGAGATCAGGCTGTTAAAATATTTGTTTTATGCCAAAATCAATTTAGTTTAATTTTGATACATACAAATGTTTATACCTATAGTTTATAATTATTTGTTGCATAATTAATCATTTTGACTCAGATTGAGCAAGGATGAATGTGCATCAGTGTAACTGTTATAATTACTCTATAAAAATTAATTTTAAATGTGTACTATAATTCAATATTTATTGCACTCCAAAAAACTAATATCACAATAATATTTTATTATTGCAAAATACTAGGTACAATTTTTCTTCCAGATATATACATCAAATTTATATTGGGCATTCTGAATAAGTTTCCTAACTTAACCATATACCTTTCCTGGAATGTGCTCAAATCCATTTTTTTTGTTGTTTTTTAAGATTTTATTTATTTATTTGAGAGAGATTGACAGGAAGAGAGCACGAGCAGGGGGAGGGGCAGAGAGAGAGGGAGAAATAGGCGCCCCGCTGAGCACAGATCGTGATGTAGACTGTTCCCAGGGCCCTGGGAGCATGACCCGGGCCGAAGGCAGATGCATGAGCTTAACTGACTGAACCACCCAGGTGTCCCTCAAATCCATTTCAAAAAGAAAAAATCTATAGAAAGATTAGTATTCTATACTCATTTCTCAATGTTAGGTTTGTGGCAAACTCTGAGTTATCAGGAAAAAGAACTCTTTTAATCTGCTTACAACCTCCTTCTAATATTCAGATACTACAGAGAAATCTGAGCCCCAAAACTTGGTTTAATATATAATAAATATATAATATATATAATATATAATATAATTCATATATAATATATAATCTTGGTTATTATTTACACTGCTTGATCAATTTATAGATAAGTATGCATTACCTTCCTGAAAATGAAACCCAAGGAAGTTTGCAAGTAAAAGCAGACAGACAGAAGTTCAAGTTCCAGGAACAAAGTAACTTTTGCAAATTCCAGACTTAAGAAAAAAAGATTGAAGGCACTAGAGATTGACCAAAAGCAGGCAGAAATGGGAATAGATATACCCACAAAAGATGGAAACTATACTGAATGAGGTCCACATTTTTATGGATTTTACCTGAGAGCATTCTCCAACTTATGAAGCATAATGTAGCTATAATCCAAACAAAAAATCTGCTTAAACAAAATCCAAACAAAAAATCTGCTATGGCTTAAAGTTAGACAAAATTTAATTGGTTTCATGAATCAAAGAACTAAGTTTGGAATTATCATAACTACTTAGAGGGAGAGACCCAGATAGGAAAAAGCATGAAGATTTTATAAATATTTCTGTAAACTATGCTTAAGTTCTTGAATGACACCTATGCAGGAAGTTCTCCAAGGTTTGCACCAGAAACATCAACTAGAGACACTAACAAGGCTAAGCAGAAATTTCAGTTGCTGTTCCCCCACTTTTGAAGAGAGATGGAGTTTGGAAGTTAAGTGTAGCTAAAGCTGAAAACCTCCTAAAATGATAATAAAAGTTCTTCAGTGAAAGATAACAGAATTAGGAACAGTACAATGCATTATCCACAATATAGAGCATGCAATTAAAAGTAATGGAGATATGAAGAAAGAGAATGTACACCAATAGAGAAAAGAAAAATAAGTAAGTTGAAACTGCAAAAAAAAAAAAAAAGAAAGAAAGAAAGAAAAAATACAGATGTGGGGCACCTGGGTGGCTCGGTAGGTTAAGCCTCTGCCTTCAGCTAAGGTCATGATCTCCGGGTCTTGGGAAGCAGCCCATGTCAGACTCTCTGCTAGGTGGGGAGCCTGCTTCCCCCTCTCTCTCTGCCTGCCTCTCTGCCTACTTGTGATCTTCTCTGTCAAATAAATTAAAAAAATCTTTAAAAAAATACAGATGTTAGCATTAACAGACAGTGGCTTTTAAGCAATATTATAAATATCTTTAAGGACCTAAAGCAAAATGCTGACACAATGAGTGAACAGATGGAGAATTACAAGGGAAAAAAAAATGAAAACTGTAAAAAAGTATAAATTCCCAAAGTGAAAACTACAATATCTAAAATGAAAAATTCACTGCATGAGCTTTATATCATATTGGAAAAAGTGAAAGAAAGTGTT
The DNA here is from genome assembly GCF_002288905.1 of Enhydra lutris kenyoni. Lineage (NCBI taxonomy): Eukaryota > Metazoa > Chordata > Mammalia > Carnivora > Mustelidae > Enhydra > Enhydra lutris. The sequence continues at coordinate 38,959,933 of NW_019154088.1, read as the reverse complement.
GGTAATATAGAAGATAAATTAATAGAAACTAATCTGCCATGGCAATTGGGGAAAAAAACAGATTGCAATAAAGTGATAATGTCTTCAGTCATCTGTAGGAAGATATCTGTGGTAGACCAGATGCATAATTAGAGCTACAGAAGACAAGGAGAGAGAGAATGAAGCAAAAGCAACAGAGAAATTTAATAGTTTAAAATTTCTCACCATTGAGGAAAAGTCTAAATTTATAACTCTACGAAATTCAACAAACTTAATAACATGATAATTCAAAGAAAACCACACCTATGAACAACGTAGACAAACTGCTGAAAACTTAAAAACTTAAAAGCAGCCAGAGAAAAATACCAATGTATTACCTAAAAGAAATTGACTATACAAAGTAAGCTGATATTTCCTTAGAAATAATGAGGACCAGAAGACAATAAAATAGCATTTTAAAGAGTTGAAATAAAGATATTTCAAATAAACAAAAACTATGATAATTTGTTAGCAGAAGAAATAATAAGTTTTCAGACTGAAAGTAAATGGCTATAGGAAAATTTTGGATCCAGAGGAAAAATATGAAAACAAAACAAAACAAAACCCAAATCTAAAATATGGCAATATTAAGAGATTATCCCTCTCTTAAAAATCCACTTTATTTATTTGAATCACAAATAAAAAATTAAAGCTTTAAAAACACTGAATTATGGAATTCAGTATATGTGAAGTATATGACAGTAATAGCTTTAAAACTAGGGAGGGGATAAACATAATGTTGCAAAATATTTATATTTTATGTGATCTGGTACAGTAGTAACTCAAACTGCTTTGCCATCATTTTAAGATGCATATGCTTATCCTTAGTACAAGCACTAAGGATCAAATAGAGTGGAATAGCTAAAAGCCTATTGGATAAATGAAATTAAATCCTGGCGGGGGGAAGGGTGTTGCATCCACCAGCACTAAGACAGGAAAGAGGGAAATATAAGAACCAAAAACATATGGGATAAATGGAAAATAGGCAAAAATGTTTTACATATAATAAATTAAGTTGGATAGCAATAAAAATAAGGCATTTTGAAAAACCATATGTTTGGAAATAAAGCAGAACACTTCTCGGAGTAACCCTAAGTCAAAGAAAAATATCATTAGGGATATTAAAAAGCATTTGTGAAAACACAACATATCAAAATTTGTGGAATACAACTAAAGCATGTTTAGAAAGACATTCACAATATTAAGTAAAATAATCAGTAAAGGGACGCCTGGGTGGCTCAGTTGGTTGGACGATTGCCTTCGGCTCAGGTCATGATCCCGGGGTCCCGGGATCGAGTCCCACATCGGGCTCCCAGCTCCATGGGGAGTCTGCTTCTCCCTCTGACCTTCTCCTCGCTCATGCTCTCTCTCACTGTCTCTCTCTCAAATAAATAAATAAAATCTTTAGAAAAAATAATCAGTAGAGAATAATTTTAACTATAATTACTTAATTGTAGTTAAAATATCCACTCTAAACATTCTTAGAAGATAAGAAATTTAAATCCAAAATTATTAAAAGAAAGTATGAAAAATAAGAATAGATATCAATGAACTAGAAAACAAGAAAACAATTATAAGCAAAATATGTTCACTGAAATAATGAATTTGATAAAGCCTTGCCAAGACTGTACAGAAAAACAAGAGAAAATACAATTTACCAATGTCAATACTGAAAGATAGTGTATTATTATACTTTCTACATTTGCTTAAATGATAATAAGAAAATAGTATGAATAATTTTATGCCCATTTGACAACATAGGTAATATAGACAAATTCCTTGAAAAACAAAACTTAGCAAGTTAATGTGAAAAAAATGAAAACTGAAGTAACTACATATTATTGAAACTGAACTGGTAACATAACTTTTACGCAAAGAAAACCCAAGATGTAGATAATTTCACTGGTAAATTTTATCAAATGTATGATGAAGAAGCAACAGAGTTTACACAAAGTATTTCCAATGGAAAGAGACGGTGGAGAACTACACAACTCCTTTTTATGGTGCCAGCATTCCTTTGGTGGCAAATCTTGAAAACATGACAAAGAAGGGGAACGATAGATCAATGACACTCAGGAATGCGTTCAAAAAAGGAATGACTTGATACTAGAAAATTAATTAATGCATTTCACCATATTAACAAAATAAGGGATGCATATTTTAACCACCTTAGTATAAGCAAGTAAAACAACTGACAAATCTTCGAGATGCATTTATATTAAGAACTCTTTAAAAAAAAGAACTCTTAGCAAACTAGAAATAGAAGGAAACTTCTTCAGTTTAAAGGAGGGCATTTGCCAAATATTTATAGCTGTTACAGTAATAGTGATATTTCCCCTTATGATTAGGAACACGAAAAGGATGTCCATTCTGACCACTACTTATTGACATTATATGGAACTTTCTGGCTAATGCAAAAAGAAAAAATAGAAAAAAATTGTAACAATCAAAAAAGGAGTAAAATGTATTATTTATCAATAGCATTTACACAGAAAAATTGTAACTTAAGAAAAAACTTAGAACTAGTAAGTGAATTTTAAAGGATTACACGATATGACACTAATTGACAAAAGTCAACTTTATTGTTATGTGCTAAGTAGCAGCAGCAACTGAAAAATGAAGTTAAAATTGTAGCTCCTCATACCAGCATTGTAAGCATATAATACACCTAAGTGAAAATTTAATGGAAAAACATTATTGAAATTTCTGGAAAAAAAATGTAATTGGCTGGTATAATAGTCACTATAATTTGACAGTAGTAAGCTTAAGGTGCGTATGGCATGTCCTAGATCAGCTAATAAAAATGATAAATAGAGGTATACCTAAAAAGTTAACAGCGGAAATAGAATGAGGTCTTAAAACAACATTCCATCCCCTTATAAAAAGGCAGGATAAGGAGAAACAGAGAACAAAATCAACAGGACAAACAGGAAATAGACAAAAATTGGTAGATCTAAATATGATAATATTAGTGACAGTACACATGAAAATAGAATAAACACTCCTATTAGAAATAGAGATTATCTAACTCTATACTAAAATCTATAAGTATTCCGTAGGTTAATTAAAGAGGAGCTAAATAAATGTAGAGATATACAACTTCCTGAATTATAAAATCAACACTTTTAAGATATCATTTGTAGCAACTTGATCAATAGACTTAACCACTTCCATTCATAATCTCAGCAGTTTTATGTAAGCCTTAATCCTGACTATATAGTTTTATGGAAAAACAAAAGGACATAGCATATCTAGAACAATTTTGAAAAAGAAGAATAAAGTTGTAAGACCTCAGTTACCTGATTTCAAGACTTATTTCTGTCTAAATAGTGAAGTAAGTACAGTATTGACATAACAGAATGGGGATTCCAGAAATAGATCAATTTATATAAAATCAATTTTTTTATTGCATGAATGATAGAATGACCTTTCTTATAAATTGGATGGATTTATTACACATTATATTTAATGGGAAAAATTAACACTGATACCACAGTCAGAAATAATTTGAGGTGGATTTTAGAAATAAACATGATGTGTATTAACTATAAATTTCCCATTGGGTAGGAAGAAAAAGGAAGAAGGGAGAGAGATTGCAAAAGTGAAAAAAAGATGCAATCATTAAGTCTGAAAGCACTTACATGGCATTTAAATCTTTAGTCTGTGTACCATTGTCATAATGAATTTAAGAAAAATACATTCATAATTCACAAATAATTCATTTCACGTAGCCTTGAAATGTTTGCTTCAGATATCGCTGAGTGTAGTCAGTTTAATCCTTCATAGAGTAATATTAGCCAAGTCACTTCCTGGAACAGCTGCTGTGGATAAAAAAGCCTCTGCTAAGAATTTTCAGTTTTTGCTATACTTCCTGTCAGCTTTTTTTGATGTGTGTGTAAAATGTTCATATAAAGAAATGCAAAATAAGAGAATTACTAACTCTGAATGTAGTTCAATACCTAATGAAATAAATATAAAAAATACTTAATTTCTTAATTCCATAGAGTAATTATTAGAAATAATTTTAGCCCTGTGTTTATATTGTTAAATAAATATTTTATTATTTATTACCTAAGAAATATGCTGTGATGACACTAACTTTTAGTTACTGAACACTACTTGGGATTATTCCCAGTACTTCAACTGAGATTGACTCACAAAAGCAGATAATGACTTTAACAGTTATGTCAACTATATCTTGATCATCAGATGCTGTTTGCCATCTGCCATCCGTATGCCTAGACACTACAGAACCCTAGACTTTATTTGGACTTGGTAATACCATCTCCTGAGAAATGAGGTTCCATTGTACTTTTAACATATTGGAAAAATACAGAATGCTAAAGGATATTCCTTAGACAGGAAAGTTGTAAGAATAAAGTAAAAAAGATTCCCTCACTGTCTTTATTATTCATATACATCATGTTAACCCCAATATAGGTTCTGTATGCATAAATTATTGTTATAATTTGATCACCTGTGGGCCTGTGTGACATATGTCATACAAGGTATATAGGGAAATAAATACATTCCTGAAAAGATAGGGTATAGCTGAGAGCAGTTTAAACAAAAGCTCCAGAAAGAGTAGGCATAAGGCATAGTAGAAAAAGAAAAAGATCTACAAAAATTATAAAGGACAAATTTGTGACAGAACATGTTTGATAGTCTCATGTCTGTGAACCAGAATAAATGGGATATGGTGGAGAATACCTCCCCAGCACTGGCAAGACCTCATACTAGAAGCAAAGTATCCGTGAAACAGGATATATTCATTATAGTTTAAAATGTATAGTAGCATAGGCAGATAAAGAAACAAAGAATAGAATACCTACAGGTAGGGGCATCTGGGTGGCTCAATCAGTTAAGTGTCTGCCTTCAGCTCATGTCATAATCCCAGAGTCCCAGGATCAAGCCCCACATCCGGTCTCTGCTTGGCAGGGAGTCTGCTTCTTCTGCTCCTCACCCCAAACATGTGCTCCTCTCTCTCTCCCAAATAAATAAATAAATAAATAAATAAATAAATAAAGTCATTAAAAAAAAAAAAAGAAATTGTTACTGCTACCCTTTAGATCAATTGACTACTAAAGGCAAGGTATGGTTGTGACTAGGACATGTTAACATGTACAATGGCAATGACAACAAAATGGACAACATAGTGACTCTACCTCCCTGTCTATACTTGACAAGCTGCAGGATCCTTAAGGTGGTTACGTAAAGTTGAATTAAAATTAAAATCATCATTGTTTTATGGATAGCTAAGGCATTTAGATAGAGATACACTATCAACTGAGAAGCCCTAATCTTAGAAAACCCAAAGTTATTTTGTTCATCTTTATAGAAGGGTCATTGATTAAAAAATTTTTACTGGCTTTCATCTTCCATTTGTCAGGGTTTGACCTGTGGGTAATAACTTTCATCCATTTCCAGGAATATGCATGTGTGAGTATACACCAGATTTTCACAGTATCCTACACACTGCACCAGGAATTTTAATGAAATATATCACAAAACAAACAACAGAATGTAAAATATCTTAAAATACTAAAAAGAAGACAAAACAAGTAAAGACCAAGGTTGAATATCCTCTCATCAGTATATATTATGTTACCTAAAAGAACACATTTTTTCTTGGATGGAACTTGACAGAAAGTCAATTATTCTCATTTAATTTATACTATTAATTCTAACCATAGTCTGTGAGGTTTTCAGAGACTTAGTCAAGAATATTTAAATAACACTTGAAACAAAAAAAAATTAAAAAGAAGTTTTAAAAAGAAGATTAATAAAGAAAATTAACCATGCATTAAAATCTACACAGTATAAAATAATTAAACTATCTATACTGATACAGGAGTAGAGAGAGACATTGAACATAGTAAAAAATGCAGAAAGAGATGCAGATACATGTTAGGAAACAGAATAGGATAAAGGTGACATTAAGAACTGCAAGTAAGGGTGCCTAGGTGGCTCAGTGGTTAAGCCTCTGCCTTCGGCTCGGGTCATGATCTCAGGGTCCTGGGATCAAGTCCCACATCAGGCTCTCTGCTCACCGGGGAGCCTGCTTCCTTCTCTCTCTCTCTCTCTGCCTGCCTCTCTGCCTACTTGTGATCTCACTCTCTGTCAAATAAATAAATAAAATCTTAAAAAATAAAAAACTGCAAATAAAAGAAAGTTATTTAATAAATAATGTTACTAGTAGTAGTGTATAATTTTTAATCACTATGCTACATATGCCAACAGAAAATCTAAGTTTGTTAAATATTTTTAAGTATAAATTAAATTGTACTAATTTTGATAAGAATAACCTGAAAATGTATAATTTCATAAGGGTGTGAAAAAATTTTAAACATGACAATTAAAAGCAACCATAAGAAAAAAAGTATTACATCTACTTCTATTAATATTAACAGCAAAAACAACAAACCTCCATAGCATAATCATGCTTAGTAAAAAGGAAAAGACAAATGACTGATGTAGAAAATTTTCTGCAAATAATTTATATTCTTAAATATAAAATTATGTTTCAATGGCAAAGGAAAATAAACACTTTGAGAGTAAAACACTTTAAGAGAAAAATATATGTAAGAAATAAAAATTTGAAAATAATGCAAAATCACTTTAAATAAACAATACAGTGAAAAACCAACTTACTCTGCATTTGTCCAAGCTAGATTGTCAGAGTTAAAAATTATTTAAAAGCTTAGAGAATCAAGTTTGTAGTAAGCAGGTAAACCCATAAACGACTTAGGAAGTGTCATTTGGCACAATCATCTGGAAGGAGGAAAAACTAACAACATTTTCAAATAAAATATGCATTTCCAATATGAAGTGCTCACATATGTAATGTCAGTATCATTTCATGCTTAATTTAATGAATTTAACATAATTCAAATTTCAATGAATTACAGCATTTCATGAATGACTAAATTGCATTTGCCCCAGCCTGCAAGCCTTGTAAGTTATATACATATCCTATCTTTCTTGTGTGATATTTCTTTAAAATTATTGTTCAGTTAAGCAAAGGGGATAATTAGGATTTCAATTATTTTAAGTTCTCAAATATTCTATTCAGTTCCAAACCATTTCAATTAGTACCATTTCCTTTGATAGAAAAAACATCGTTTCATAGATTCAAGTGGCTTGTCTTCAAGCCCATGCTTTCTTCCATTATATTATAGTCCTTTGTAAAACATAGTAACAAAGCCCTTTTTAAAAGTCATAAAATTATATCAAGAGCTACATTCTGTCAATTTTGTATTGCCACTCCTAAAAGAAATTCGATCATACTTACCACAATCCTCCTTTTATGAATTCCTGCTGACCAAAAATGAATTACATACCTAATTTTTAGGTCATAATGGCAGACACCCAAGTGCTCAGTGGCCTTGAGTTCTTGACATTTACAATTTGAAAGCTACTGGAATTTAACCCACTGCACATCATATTTTTCTCCTAATTATATATTTTTCTTTTCCATGTTTAAGCTTACAAGTTGTAACTTATATGCCTTCTATTTATTTGTGCCTCAATTTCAGTGTGCCGTATGCATGTTTTATACATGTTTTAATCTTCTCTGTATCACTGAATTCGGAATTCCACCAAATAACTAACTGGAGGATATAAATTTTCTCTCCTAAAAGAAGCCAAATTTTGGAATCATGAATGTAGAACGTACTTCACTTTCTCTCTGGAAATCTGTTATTTTTGTTATTTTTCTTCTATCTATGTTTGGCCGCAGTTCATCAGTTTTAGGAGGTGTGCTGTCCACACTTTCGTGCCTCTGATATTTTTGAGCTGTGGCTTCAGGTGATGTCCTCTTAAATTACTGCTGCAGTCACGACCTAGTTGTCTTTGCCTCCATGTGTGCAAAAATTGATCATGTTGTCATAATTTTGTCTCTTCGATTCCATTTTGAAACTAAAAGTTTAGGTTTAATTGTCATGTAATCTCCAAACCAGACCACTGTAGATTCAGCATTGCAACAGATAGTCATCTTGTATACAATATGTACAAGATTGTATATAACATATACAAGATGTATAAAATCCAAGCATGGAGGTATAAGTCTGATAATACTAAAGCAAAAAATTTTTACTGGAAAAGTGATGAAAATTCCCTATTCTCTTACAAAATGGCAACCAAGTGCTTTATATTATCTAAGAAAGGAAACTATCAATGAGTAGATAGAGTTTTGCTATATTTTATTTACTGAGCTACAACAACAACATCAAAATGATTATCTTTCACATCAGAATGAAACATCAGGGTAATTACAAATTATATTTTAATTATTTTAAAACAATAATAAATTTTAGAGTATATGTGTATCCCAGGGGAAGAACTTAATAGAGGAAAAGAAATTGGATATATTGAAAGAATAAAAGAGAGAATAATTGCAGAAAAGAAATTCTTGAGAAGGTGAGAGGTGATAAACTATGGATAGAAGTCAGAGCCCTGGCCTTAACTACGCAATTCTAGAGAGATTTTCCAAGGTTGATAAAAAGTGCAAGTAACATTCATTTGTTTAACTGTGTATTGAACATTTCTTGTCCTTCCTTTTCTTTTTCTTCTTTCTTTCTTTCTTTTTTCTTTAACCCACTGAGCCACCCAGGCACCCCTTTCTTTCTTTTTTCTTTCTATGGAACATTTCTTATGTACAAGAAGACCTGTGCTGGGACACGGAAAGAGAATAGAACAGATACTTGTACCAAATGAAGGGGCACACTATTAGAAAAACTGTCAGCCTTGAAAAAATGTAATTAAACACTGTCATGGATTAAGTTGTAGTCTCCCAAAATTATGTGGACGTCCTAACCTCCCATACCTGTGAATGTGACATTATTTGGAGAAAGAGTCTTTGCAGGTATAATTAAATTGAAATCATACGGAATTAGAGTGGGTCCTCATGTAGAATGACTTAAGCCCTTAGAAGAGAAGAGGCAGAGGCAGAGACACCCAAGAGAGGATAGCCACATAACAGTAGAGATAGATTTTGGAGCAATGCATCTACAAGCTAAGGAACACCAAGGACTGCAGGCAAATACCAGAAGCTACCAGAGACAATCACAGATTCTCTTTCTTCTCTCAGAGTTTCAGAGAAATCTTCATCCTGTAGACACACTGACTTCAGAACTCTAGGTTCCAGAACTGTGAGATAATAAATTTCTGTTGTTTTAAGCCACCCAGTAATTGGCACTGTAGAAAATTAATCAATACTTCTGTAAGTGATATGGAGAAAAAGTACAAGTGTACAAGGGAGAGTGTACATAGGAGACCCATGAGATCTGTGGCTCACAAAAATTGCTTCTTGGAGCAATAGTGGACAGAAAGATTACAGGCAAATGAAGTGTATATACAGGGGCTCTAATTAAGAAATCGTTATACGTAAGGAAGTTCAGGAAAATACATGTGTTTAGAGCATAGTTATGCATGAATGGTGGTATGGCCTGAATGTTTGTGTTGCCTCCAAAATTCATATTGAATTACTAATCACCAGTGTGATGGTATTAGAAGGTGGGGCCTTAGGAGGGTGATTAGATCATGGGGTGGAGTCCTCAAGAAGGGGATTAGTGCTCTTATGAAAGAGATCCCAGAGAGGGTGCCTGGGTGGCTTAGCTGGTTAAGGGGCCAGCTTTTGCTTTGGACTCAGATCATGATCTCAGGGTCTTAGGATCAAGCCCAGAGTCCTCGTCTGGCTACGTGCTCAGCAGGGATGTCTGCTTGAGGATTCTCTCTCTGTCTCCCTCTGCTTCTTCCTTCTCTTGTGCACACACACCCTCTCTCTCAAATAAATAACCAAAGAAATCTTAATAAATAAATAAATAAATAAAAGAGATCCCAGTGACCTCTGTTACCACTTTCACCATGTAAGGATATTGCAGGAAGACAGCAGTTGTCCCAAGAACCAAACCATGCTGGCCATCTAATCTTAGACTTCCACCTCCAGAACTACAGGAAACAAATTTCTCTTGTTTATAAGCCACCCAGTCTTTGGTATTCTGTTATAGCAGCCTCAGTGGACCAAGACAAATGGCATTGTGATGTGAGGCAGAGTGTGTCCACATAATTCCCAATACATTGATTGTGCCATGGCAAGCTAAGGGAGGATTTTGAGGAGTGCATTTTCTCTTGTCTTATCTCTAGCACACTGCAATTTCATAATAAGTGCTGCATCCTACAAATAGATGTTAAAACAGAAAAGAAATAGGAGATGACATGGTTAGAATTTGGGAAATAATTCTGACATGTTTAGAAAGGTATTCTATGGATTCAGGAAAGCTGTCACAAACTATAAGAATAACAGACTGCAGGGGCAAATTTAAATTTTCCAATATCCATTTGGGCAGTCTATAGTACCCAAGGGATGGGAAATGAAAGTAAGAATTCTGATGTCATGGCATAAAGTTAATTAGTTGTTTCTGCTGAGTTTGTTTTTATTCAAAACAATAAAAAAATTTTAAAAATATGTAGTTTTGAAAAGCTGAAATGATGGATGAAAATCTAGGAGATGATTTATTTTAAGAAGGATTATGAAAGTTCTGATTTTTGAATTAATAAAATAATTTACTATTGGAAACCAGGCTTAATAGAATTCATGAAAAAAATGCTAATAATAAAAATTGAGACTCACAAATGACCAGCATATCTAATATATTCACTTAAAAGCAAATAACCACAAATTGAAATAGCAGTTTTATTTTATAAATACACCAATACAATAATGAATTCATCTTAATAATTTAACCCAGTGTTAGCATTGCTAGTGTTTAAAAAAAAAAAAAAAGAGTCACCCTTTTTGTGGCAGAGAACGTATTTTAGAGTCCAAGTGAAAAGCTGAATGACCCCTTGAAATGGAGGTATCCTCCAACGTGAACTGCTAGACCAAAAGGAACCACATCTACACCTGTGAGGAAGACTGTACATTGCCAGGAGCAGCCAGCAATCCCTGTACCAAAGGATGAAAGATTACTCCAAACTTTGCTGTGAAAGGAGAATGCAAGTGGGCCAAAGTTCAGAGATGAAGACTCTTTGCCCTTCTTTGTTCCCACTTTTACTGGTCCTTCAGTATAATCACAAATCCTTATCACTGTTTCTCAAGCATGTGATGCGTGACAAGGGGTCTTACTGAAACTGGGATGATCTGTTTCCGGGAAAGAAACTTCATGCTAATCTGCATGTTCTACTAAACATAGCCTAAGGGACAATGCATATATCTCTTAGATCACAGGGTGGCTGTTTGGGCTAAGAAAGCTTCAGGAAGGCAACTCCCTGCAGCATTCAGTTGGCAGAGTGGTGACGCAGGCCTGGGCATTCCAAAGGCCTATGTCCTGCTCCAAAATCTTCCTTTGCTGCACCCCGTCCCCTCCCACGGCCTCTGGGTCAGATTTTAGCAAACCAGGTATTATGGCTGAGTTCATGCTCTACATTAACCCCAACAGTGCATCAGCCAGTAATCATGGATATTGAGCTCATTGAAGTAAAAAGATGTACATTTGGGTTGTTTTTTATGGGGAGCAGGTGGAAAGGACGGAGGTGTGTGCTCTGCAGGTCAAATTATGCCTGGAAGTGGATGAGAGCAAAACTATTAGCTTGTCCCCATCCATATAGCATGCAGTTGTAGGTTGAAAGCAGCTTGAAACAAAATGTCCCGGCCCCCTTGTAGCCATATGTTCGGAATATAAAGGAATATGAGTGGAAATGTCTTTCAGGAGAAAGCTTTTAAAGTGGTCGTCTCTCCTAGGTCCCAGGTCGCTTGAAACAGATGCCAAACGGGGAGAAATTCAGTCCTTAATGACTGGTTGGATGACAGAGGCCCCACAGAAATGGCTACTCATAAAAAAAATATTTAATTTTTTACACCAGAAAAATTTCAGGTTATATTTGTATAAGTCTTGAGTTTTTCCCAACTGAGACATTGATAGAGTGCCATTTGTAAAACTAGTACAACTGTCTGGTGGGTGATTTGACAATAAATTTCATGATACTTAAAAAGTATATCTACTTTTAATAGCTCTTAACTAAAGCAAAATATAGTTCTTCTTTAAGGGCTTACATATAGATTGCTCACAACACAGCTATTTACCCGAAAGAGTAAGTTGGAAACAACATAATTGCCCTAAATTTGGGAATAATATCAAAATTACAATGCATTCATATAAAATAATCCTCTGCAGCCAAGGAAACCATTCCTTGGAGTACTAAAGAATAACTTTTCAGTCATCAAAATATAATTTTAAAAAAGACATAGTGCTGTATATTGTATGTTTCATTTTTGTAAGGAAGGAAAAGGGGACATCCATGAAAATTTTCAGCATCTGTGCCAGGTTGGGGATATTATGCATACATGCATTTTATATATCTATATGATGAACATATTTTCTGTAAGTAGTGTGATCCAAAGAGTTCATTAAAATTTTTTCTGTTTTAGTGCATCCAAATTTAATGTCGCTTATAAGTTCATATTGACTTCTATAAGTCAAACCATAATCAAATTGAAAATTAGAACAGTTGGGTAGAAATGTTTCCAGTAATAACATAAATATTCAAGTGATCTGAATTGTGTATAAACAATTATATACTAGATACTTATTATCATCAGTATATTCATGCTGATACTACTAATATATAAAACAAAACAATGAACAGCATTTCCTTAACACATATTTAGAAGATATATTTTTTAATAAGAAACAAAATCTTGGGGCACCTGGGTGGCTCAGTCAGTAAAGTATCCAACTCTTGATCTCAGCTGAGGTCTTGATCTGAAGATTGTGAGTTCAAGCCCCATGTTGGTGTCCATGCTGGACAAAGACTCTACTAAAAAAAAAAAAAAAAAAAAAAAAAATCTTGAGAAACCACAAAGGGAAATAGGTTTTATAAAATGCATCGCTTCAAAGGCCTCCTAAACTAATTCACGAAATATCAAAGAATACATTTAAGCCAGAGGAAAAAAAACGCCAAATGCGTGTGGTTTTACCAAGATAAGACTTTCTATCCCTGTGTGAAATATCTGTACAATGCAAACTGACTACTCCTTTGGGCAAGTCATTATCTCCATACTATTTGATTTCCAAAAGTATATATTTTCCTCTTTGATTAGATTTTTAAAGACAATTCTCAGCAGTCCCTAGACTTGCTTACAGTTAGCACAGTGCTTATCACATAGTAGTGGTTCAGTATTTATTATATCAATAAATATAGTAATTAGTGCCATTATAAAAAATTCAGCTAAATCTTCAAAATTAGTGAGAGGTGTATTTTTCCACCTTGTAACTAAAGCCATGTTATATGCAATCATACATTAAAAAGTGCATATTTTTTAAAAAGTTCAATACATTTTAGCTTCCACTATAACTACTATGGGTATAATTTCTATAGGGCAAGAGTGATGTAATCAGAGACATCTGATTGTAGACAGTTCTACAGATGGTAGATAATTTGACCACACGCTAAAGGGCCAGAGGGTAGAAGAAAAAATTAGTGTTTAGAAATAGAGCAGCATCTTGGTGAATGATAATCATGTGCTTGGGAAAGTTTGCAGCATCCCAGAAAGTAGAGACTGCAGTCCTCTAAAAACAGGAACTATGTACTATCCCACTCTGCACTTCCAGTTCCTATGTCAGCAATCTTTACAGAGTAAATGTGACATAAATTTTTGTTAGTATCAATAAATAAATGCCATTCAACAATTATATAGCTCAAGCAAACTAGAACTATACAATATAAATCTTTCAAATATAGTTAATCACTTGTAATCTTATCAAAATTTCAAATAATTTTAGTTAAGTAGTACTTAAATTCAATTTTATGTAGACTTCTTATAAATTGGATCCTTCTAAACATTTCATATTTTTCTTTTCACCCTAGCTTGAGAGGTATTGATTTAGAGAAGCTTCACTGACAGCATAATAAAAGAATGTTCAATTTAAATGACTGAAACCAGATTTTAATTATATTTCTTTTTGCTTAGCTTTAAAAAAAAAACAGGAGATATTAATGAATAAGTGTTTATGTGTATATTTTTAATAAAAGCAAATTATAACATCTGTAGCTCTCTTAATATTATAATTATGTTTTTATAAGATAGATATTCATATCAAAATAAATGAGTGTAAACATACATGATTACATGAAGGAAAAATGACACAGAATTTGTGAACTGGGGCTTGGTCACAGTTATGCTAGTATGAAATATTAGCTACATAAGTTACATATTAGTTATATAAGTATAAAAAATATTTCCTCTTGAACAAAAACTCTTCAAATGTTTCTTCAACCAGATTAAATAGTCCTTGGAGCTAGATAAATGTCATATGACTCTGAATCATTTACAGTATTGATGACTGACTAATATAAATAGTAAGTACCATTAAAGGCCTGTTACTTTTAATTGGTGTAAATCTGATCTTTACTAGAATTAAAGACATGTGAAACTCAACTGTAAATGTGATACAGAACTCCTGTTCTTAACCTAGCCAGTTTATCAGTCAAGGAAGAGGTTTTAAGTAGATAATGGATATAAGCTGTGTTCTTAAATATATGTGTTTGTTCACATAAAAAAAAATAACAGTCATTTGTGATTTATGTATTTGGTACTTTCAAAAGTTGGTTAAATAATCATGAAACTAAAACCAGCTAAAAGAGCAAAGGATTTCAAAAGACCTTTCTTCTATTCCTTAAATCACGATTCTTGTTCTGTTACTTTTTCCTTGTATCAATTATTCTTTCCTCTCCATGTCAGTTTCAACCACAAACTGGCTTTCCTCAGAGAAGCAAATGGTTTCAGGAGATCCAGACTTCAAGTTACATATCACATCATGAAAAAAGAAAACTCTGTTTCAATGTTCTCAGCAAGTTACCTGAAATTCAAGTACATTGAAGCAAACCTGAATCACTTCCTGTGCCTAAGCCAATGTCACACAAACACCATTTTTCTAGGCTTGGAATATAGGAACAAATCAATGGTGGCAAGAGGCATAGGATTGTCACAAACGGTTTAAATCATAAAGGGAATAGCCATGTCTATTCAAACCTCGTGCTTACACAATAGGAGAAGTGTGGAAAGAATGTTACAGAGAAACCTCAAGATCCACAACAGCATTCAGAAGTAACAGGTAAGATAATGGGAAGACTCTAGTGTGTGTATATATACATATATAATTATTTAATGAACACTGCAGAGCTAGCAGATTTCAGAATTAATATTGGTGAGGTAGTTATGCCCTGTTTTTATGGATCTATATTATTGCCATGATGTAGCCCCCACTGACTAAAACTTGACGATAATGTGATTATCCAGTTGGGGGAAGTAGGGGACTACTTTAATGGGAGGAAGAATTGTCAAGATACTAGAAAGCATCACTCTGTCCTTACTCTACTTTTAATATCTGGTCTTATTGTTAAGCAAGTATTACCATTTTAAGAGTGGTATTTTACTGCTGTACAGTAAAATTTTCTATGATTTGCTCAATGAAAATTACGTGAAATTTATGAGGAAAATAACATTTTCAACATCAATATTATTATTTAATTAGGCATCTAATTTTTTTTCAACATTTTAATTTTATTCATCAAAAATTCATTGTATAAGTGGCAACCTGGAACAGGAGAACCTCAATTCAGGGCAAAGGCAGTCTGGCCCTTTTGAGGGAGAAGGGGCCCTGGAATCAAAGGCCAGCAGCAGGTAAGTGCTGGGTGGCAGGTCTTGGGGAGAGGAAGTTTCAAAACTCAGGACATTGGTTGTTGGCTCACAAAACTTGGAAACCTCACAGGTAACTGCAGGGCAGGCAGCCCATTTAGAACAGTGGGGAGATGCGGGTTCCTTTTTTTGGGTCTTATGAGGATGCTCATGGAGGGTCACAGCATAGGAGGTGTAGGTGGGTAAGGTGTGCTGCCTACTTCAGCCCGCTCTCCTGGAGAGACAGGGCTCAGGGCATCAAGTGCTGGCAGCAAGGCACGCCTAATGGTAGCAGGGCTAGGGGTGGAGCTGGAACCCAGGCTGCAAAACACACAGGAGGACGAAGAGGAGGTCAGGACAGAACACCCAGAGGGGGAGGGACAGGGGCTCAGGCCCAGAGACCCAGGGGAGGAGGAGGAGAAGCTCTCACTGTATCGTCTAGGGAAGAGACAAGAGAACGTGCCAAGAGAGGATGGTGAGGAAGGCATCTTCTTTAGAAAATGTTACACAGGAAGAAAAAAAAGCATGGTTCATAGAATTGAAATTGATACCATAATGATAAACAGTTGTCTGATTAGCAGTTGTGTGAGAAGAGCATAAATACTAAGTTATCTGACTAGGCTGGTTTTGTTTTGTTTTGTTTTTAAGATTTTACTTTTAATTAATCTCTACACCTAAAGTGGAACTGGAACTTAACAACCCCAAGATCAATAGTCTGATGCTTTACTAACTGAGCCAGCCAGGCACCCCTGAATAGGTTTATAATGCAAACTATTTAACTATAAAAATGAAATGATGGGGAGCATTTATCAGTTACTCTCTCTTTCAAGTTTCACTTCCATTGGTAATTCTAGTAAATGAACTGACTAGTGAATTATTAATTTAAAAAAAAGAAGCAATAGAAACTGTCTCCAAGGAAGTTCGGGCATTAGACTTACTCAAACAAGCTTTACATCAGCTTTTAAAAATGTCTTATTGTTTTAGTTAGGACTTCTAGTTCAGTGTTGAAAGGGAGTGATGAAAGGGGACATCCTTGCCTTGTTGATTTTAGTGGGAAATGTTTGAGTTTCTCACCATTAAGTATGATGTTAGCTGTAGGTTTTTTGATAGACATTTTTTATCATATTGAGGGAGTTCATTTGTATTCCTACTACATTTGTTTTTGTGCATGGATTGTGAATGTTCTCAAATGTTCTTTCTGCATCTATTGATTTGATTGTATGAGTTTTCTTTTTTAACCTGTTAATGTGATAGATTATATTAACTGATTTTCAAATGTTAAAATCTTGCATATCTGCAAGAACCACTTAGTTGTGATCTATTACTCTCTTATACATTGTTGGATTCAATTTGCTAATGTCTTGTTGAGGATTTTTGCATTCAAGTTCATAAGAGTTATTGGTATGTAGTTTTCTTTTCTTGTGATGTCTTTGTCTGGTTTTGCTATGGGGATAATGCTGGCCTCACAGTATGAGTTGGAAAGTATCCTCTCTGCTTCTATCCTCTGAAAGAAATTATAGAGAATTTATAATTTCTTCCTTAAATTTGGTGGAATTCCCTAGTGAACCCATGTGGGTCTGATGCTTTCTGTTATGAGAAGTTATTAATTATTGATTCAATTTCTTTAATAGATATAATCTTATTTAGATTATCTATTTCTTCTTGTATGTGTTTCAGCAGACTCTGTCTTTCAAGGAATTGCTCCATCTCCTCTAGACCATCAAGTTGAAGGCAAAGAATCTTTCATAGTATTCCTTTATTATCATTTTAGTGTCCCTAGGATCTAGAGTGATGTCCACTCTTTCATTTATTAGTATTTTATGTCTTCTCTTTATTTAATAGCCTGGCTAGAGCGATCAATTTTATCACTCTTTTCAAGGAATCAGTTTTGGTTTTATTGATTTTCTTTATTAATTTCTTGATTTCTCTGTCATTGATTTTTGTTCTGATTCTTCTCATTTATTTTGTTCTGCTTATCTACTATAGACTTAATTTGCTTTTCTCTTTCTAGTTTCCTAAGATAGCAACTTAGATTATTGATTTTCTTCTTTTCTAATATATCCATTCAGTGATACAAAGTTCCCTCTAAGCACTGATTTCATAGCATCCTCCAAATTTGACAAGTTGTGTTATCAATTTCATAGAGTGCAAAATATTTTTTTCATTTTCTCTTGAGATTTCTTCTTTTACCCATAGTTTATTTAAAAGTGTGTACTTCCATCTCCATGTAATCTGGAATTTTCTAGTTATCTTTCTGTTACTAATTTCTAGTTTAATCCCATTATAATCTGAAAGAAGACATTGTATTATTTCTGTTCTTTTAAATTTTTAAGTTATGGAGGTGCCTGGGTGATTCAGTTGGTCAAGCATCCGACTCTTAATTTTGGCTCAGATCATGATCTCAGGGTTGTGAGATTGAGCCCTGTGTCTGGCTCTGTGCTGGGCATGGAGCCTGCCTAAGATTCTTTCTCTCCCTCTCCTGCTTCTCCCCCAACTCCTCAAGAAAAAAAAAAAAAAAGTAAGTGTTTTGGTCCAGAATGTTGTAGAATGTTTTATGGTCCAGAATGTTGCTTTATCCTGATAAATGTTCCATGTTAGCTTGAAAAGAATGACATCAAATTAATTCAGTTATTGATTGTTGAGTTCACCTATGTCCTTACTGATTTCCTGATTGCTGTTTATACCCATTTCTTATAAAGGGGTTTTGAACTCTTCAACTATGATAGTGTATTCATCTATTTCTCTTTGAAATTCTGTTAGTTTTGGCCTCACACAATATGGTACTCTGTTGTTGGTGGCCAGTTATTTTCAACTATGGAGTGAGGTAATTTAATGAAGGAAAACAGTCTTTTTGACTAATGTTCTGGGACAAATGGATATCTATATGCAGAAGCATGAACCTAGATTTTTACCACCTACCAAATACAAAAAATAACTCAAAATGAGTCATAAACCCGACATCACTGTGCCTACCTTAAAAAAAAAAAAATGAGTCACAAACCCAAATGTAAGAAAAAAGTATGAAACTCTTAGAAGAAAATATATGAATAAATCTTCATGATCTTGGGTTACCTCTTGGGTTAGACAGAAAAAACAGGTGAAAAGAGCATACATAAATTGGACTTCATAGAAATAAAAAACTGTGTTTCAAAAAACACAATCATGAAATGAAAAATCATCCTATAAAATGGGGAAAATATTTGTAATCACATAGCTGATTAAAGTATATATTACCTAGAATATAGGAAGAACTACCACTCTACAATGAAAAGACCAATCAACAAATTTTAAAATGGGAAAATATCTGAATAGACATTTCTCTAAAGAATATATACAAATATTTATACAAATTGAAAACATTATAAAATAGATAGTGGTCATGGTTGTATATATCTTTGTAAATATAATAAAAAACACTGATTTGTACTTGAAAGGTTGAATATTATAGTTTTTAATGACACATGAGAAAAATCCTGGTGTTATTATCAGAATATTATGTAATTACTATTTTTATTTGGGCCAAAATAATTCCTTACCATTCTTTTATCATTTTATTGTATCAGGAGTTCTTAAATCATCTGATATGAAACAGTTCAGTACTAACATTTAAGACTGAATAGATGTAAAACTCAACTAGAATAAGAGAAATAATTAGAAGCAAATTGATTGTGAGTCCCTCTAAAAGTAAATGAGTACACAAATCTAATTGGTAAGCCTAGGCCATAATAACATGTCTTATTGGGTAATTGAGATTAATTTTAGGAAGTCAAGTGACCTTTTCCTTAAGTTCAGATGCATATTGTTTCACCTGACCAGCGTTATTTATACTGATGCAACATGAACCATTAACTATTAACTCTCTTGTCTCAGCAAAATTAATTCAGAGCCGTGCTTGAACCCTGGTTAATAAATGTAAGCTAGGAAAGCCTCTGGAATAAAATTGGTCCATTTTCTTTCTTTATCTTTTCTTTCTTTCTTTCTTTCTTTCTTTCTTTCTTTCTTTCTTTCTTTCTTTCTTTCCTTCTTTCTTTCTTTCCTTCTTTCTTCTTCTTCTTACTTCTGCCAGGGTAATAATAAATTTTGGCTCAATTTTTCTTGTTGTTTGCATTCTTGCTGTTGGAAAAGCAGAACAAATTGTGCATATGATAAAAAGTTCATTATCCCTCCAGGTGGTAATCTTGAGTACTCTGTGCTTACCTTAGTTTGGAGATTTCCAGGAGTAATTCCCAGGGAAACATGGTCCCCTGTAGAAGCAGGGATTTTTAATATATGGAAATCTCTAATACCTGTAGCATAAACACAAGGCAGGTTGTAAGTAGTCAATTGAAAGTCTGCTTTCTGCTTAAGAATTAATTCTTCACCCGGGTGAAGAATATATCGTACAATTTTTCACATCAGGGATAAGACAATTATCCATCCTCAAGATTAGTAGATTCTCTTAGTAGAAATGAATAATTCTCGAGAAGCAGGCTAGAGAATCTCTGAAAAGAACAGACTGGCTACAGTGGTGAGAATAGCCCCTGTATCAGTTGTTCCCCCTCATGGGCAGGGGTGGGCTGGAAGGCTTTATCCGGAAGCATTCTGGTGGTTTGTGGTGAGGATCCAATTATTGCAAGATTGAAAGTTGGAGTTGACATATGAGAATAATCTAGTACACACACACACACACACACACACACACACACACTCCTGTTGTAGAGAGTTTGCCTTTGATAGTATTTAATGAAACATAAATTAGATGTTTATCAGGGGCATAAGTGACAGTAAATATATTCAACAATCATAAAAACTCAGAGAAATTCACAGATAAGTGGCCTCTTCACACGATAGAGAAAGGCTGAGGGGAGTTAAGGGTGTGATAAAGGTGTCAATGTATAACATAACTTTGAAAAACCCTTTTAGGTCATTGTTAAACTTCATTTATATAAAATATGAAGATTCATAACAAAATAAACAGAAAAAAGGAAGACTAGCACAGACCTCTAAAACAAGACTATTTTTCTGTTATTGTGGAGGGAAGATTTTTTATTTTGTGCCAATATTGTCTTGATTTGAAAATGTTGATTGGGGTGCCTGAGTGGCTCAGTGGGTTAAGCCTCTGCCTTCAGCTCAGGTCATGATCCCAGGGTCCTGGGATTGAGCCCCGCATTGGGCTCTCTGCTCAGTGAGGAGCTTGCTTCCCTTCCTCTCTCTCTGCCTGCCTCTCTGCCTACTTATGATCTCTGTCAAATGAATAAATAAATAAATCTTAAAAAAAAAAAAAGAAAATGTTGATTTATCTGCCCTTAGGCCAAGAACATCTACTTCTATGCAATTTTTAAGACAACTCAGCTCAAGGTCTCAGAGCCTTACTAGCTTGTAATAAATGGTATCTAAGGTTGGGTGTGGTATTCCCAGATTCATAGGATGTCCATTTATCAGTTCATATGAAGAGTGTCAGAGGTCAATGAGATGCTAAAAGAATGACCCCATTGTAATTAGGGCCAAAAACAACCATCAGATCAAAGAAATATAGGATTTATAAAATGTTGGCTAATTTAAGAATATCATTTTTCTCTTCTAATTTTCTACTTTCTTTGGACTTGAGGGGATATAGAAAATTGATTTTTTTTTATTAAAATGCAATGCCTTACAAACATTTCTTAATGATAGTACCAGAAAATATGAGAACCTTTTTCATCAGACAGTTAGATTGTTATTCCCTAACAGAGTTAAAAGAGAATTTGAAAACACCAGAATCCTGATAAGGGAACTGTTTGTAGGGATTGCCTTGAAAAAAATCATGATCTTTTTTTCCCCAGGTATTTTGAAACATAATTGATGTATTGTATGAATTTAAGGAGTTCAATGTGTTGATTTGACACACTTACATATCACAAAATGTTTCCTGCTGTAGTGTTAGCTAACCATTCCATCACATCAGAAAGTCTTTGAGGGATTGTGCAAAGCCAACACTGATGTAGGGTTGCCAGAAAAGATACAGGATGCTCAGCTAACTTTGAATTTCAGATAACTCCTTTTTAGTATAAGTATTTCCCAAATAGTACATGGGCCTACTTTCACTTTAAAAAAATTATTCATTATCTGAAATTCAAAGCTATCAGGATATCTTTTTTTTTTTTTTCTTTCTAAATATCTCACTCCTAGTCTGAAAGATTAGTCATCGGATTAAATGACATAAATTAACTTTTCCCACTCTCTGTGCTCTTCAGCCAGAGTTTTCCAGTGGACGCCGGCTACCAGAAGCTGGAGTGAGAGGGGCCCCACTCCTGTAGTCCACCCAGATTAGTCTCAGGCAGAGAGCAAGAGGGAAACTGTGGTATATTGTATTTATTGTATTTAGCAAAATGAATACAGCCAGCACACTTTATTATGGGCTTCCTCTCAGAATACATTTTAATCCATCTAGATCTTGAACTATCAGTAAGATTGCACACTGTTTCTACAAAGCTATTGGGTGAAGTACTTGTGATCTCCTTTATGTAGAAAGAGCAAACCATTTAGAGTTACCCATGTAACGAGGGGCCTGAGTGCTAAGTCTTGCCACCCTGTGGAAAACTATTTCTTCTACTGTGCATTACAAACCCAGCTCCCAGCTGTGGGGGTTAGTATCCAGGTCCAAACACCACTATCTAATTTGATACCAGCCTAAACTTTCAATTCTGACTCCACGGTACATTTTCATTCTGTCAACTGGCACAAACTCAAGTGTGTGTGTATGTGTGTGTGTGTGTGTGTGTGTGAGAGAGAGAGAGAGAGAGAGACACCTTTTTGCATAGTTCCTTGTTTGCAGTGGGGAGTCTGAATCAGCTTAGTGTGCTGCTTAGTGCTTTAATTTTTCTCTACCTCTGTTCAACACCATTGTAGGTCCATGCAATATCATAGAATCTGGTAGACACTAGAAGTTCACCTTACCTTTACTCCAAAACTGGTAAAATAAAATTGACAAGACTCAAAAAACTGAATTAATGGATTAATTTTATAGCCTCATGATATAATAAATATATTTAAATATTTTGTCAAATACAATGACTTACCAACCATGACTAACCAAATCTTTAGATAATTGAATATTGTTTATATTTAAAATTACTCTATCACTATATTTCACTCAAATTATGCCTAATTAATAACAAGAAATTGAACAGTTGTCACAGTTATTTTTCTAGCTGTCATTTGTAATGAAATGAAATTGCTGTTCAGGTACTAAGCTTTTATATTAATACTTCTTTCATTTTTCATTATTGACAAATCATATTTGCTTACTGCAACTGTTTTCTTTAGTTATTTGGGTTTTTTTTTCTTTTTATGTCTCTTTGTATATTGTTATATACAATACAATGCACTATTTTTGGTTTACCTTTCTATGCATCTTGGCAAATGCAGAGAAGTCATGTAACCATCATCATAATCAAGATAGTTCCACAATCCAAGGAACTCCCTTCTGTTACTATTTGGCAATCAATCCCACCCTAATACCAACTCCTGACAAATTCTACTCTTTCTGCCATTCCTTTAGTTGCCCCTCCCTAAATACTTTTTTAAAAAATTTTAAACAATGTATTTAGACTTAAAATATAAAAATGGGAAGAAAGTTTCCATCTATTTCTCATTCAGCTTCCACTAAAGTTTACATCTTACATAATTTTGTAAAATTTTCAGATCCATCATCAAAATCAAAGATCATATTGGAATCTCACCAGTTTTTCCACTACTTTTTTTCCCCTTGCTCCAGGATCTCTTTCAAAATCCCACACTGTATTTTTTCACTTTTATTTTCCTTGGTCTTGTGTAATCATCAACTGTTCTTGATTATGTCTTTGTTTCATCATAACATTTTCAAAGTCCAATAACTAATGCTGAATGTCCCTCAAATTAGATTTGACTAGAGTTCTCACAGTATTGGACTAAATCTCTGTGTTTTCCCAGGGTACCACAAAAATTATGTGTCCTTCTTAGTGCATCATGTTATATTTCATCACCAGCTTATTACTGGTGATACTGGTTTCAATCAATTAAGAAGGTTTCTGCCAAGATTATCCACTCTTAAGTTAATGTCTCTTCTCTATAGTTACTAAATATCTTGGGACAGACACAAATCCTGATTTCTTATTTGACTGTTAGATGTGTTTATATTGGCTGACAAAGTTCAGATCAAGTTTTTTATGTGCAATCTAATTTGTAGTTTACTAGGTGAAAATTGCCTCTAGATATATGCATGAATAGGACCCACATTTCTCTGGGTTAAATTTCATATCAATTAGTCTATTCTTTTAGATTTTATAGCTTCATCATTTTTAGGAATTTTATAATTCAATTTTAGTGTTTCCATTAGTTCTCTGGGAAATATTATATGAATGCTCATGGACCCAACCAGCTAATCCAAATTTTAAAACTTTATGAGATTTTTTTAAAGAATTAAAAAGTCAATCTTGATTCAAATTTCCTTAGTTTAAACTAACAAGTTAACTTCAAGTTAAACTACGATTTTCTAAGAATTATTTTATGTGTGTACCTATATATTTAAAGGATGACCAAAAAATTTGTTTTTTTGTTTTTTGGGTTTTTTTAAAGATTTTATTTATTTATTTGACAGACAAGAGATCACAAATAGGCAGAGAGGGAGGCAGAGGGAGAGGAGAAAGCAGGCTCCCCGCTGAGCAGAGAGCCCAATGTGGGGCTCGATCCCAGGATCCTGGGATCACGACCTGAGCCTAAGGCAGAGGTTTTAACCCACTGAGCCACACAGGTGCCCCAAGAAATTTGTTTTTAATCAAAACTAAAAGCAAATGTTATACAAGTGCATCCATCTAAAAATAGAGATAGTATAAAATGATTAGAGTTGTTAGAAAATAAACTTTAGTATGTTTTCCATGAAGATTTTCTGACCCAGCTTCACCTTAAAGCTGTCACTACTTTAAATTTCCATGTTATTTAGTATGGATATATCAAACAACAAAATGCATTTTTATTAACCATTCTGTCTTACATGATTTTTGAGCCCTTTTAATTATCTTGCTGAGCATCCTGTATCTTTTCTGGCAAACCTACGTCAGTTCATAGTAAATTTATTCTCACTTTCTTTGAAGTTACTACTTTAAGAATTATTCTCTCTTGGGGAACTTGGGTGGCTTAGTTGGTCAAGTGTTGGCCTTTGGCTCAGGTCAGAATCCCAGGGTCCTGGGATGGGGTCACACATCAGACTCTCTGCTCAGTGGGGAACCTGCTTCTCCCTTTGTCTCCCCCCTCCCCCGGCTTGTGTTATTTCTCTCTCCTTCTCTCTCTCTGTCAAATGAATAAACAAAATATTTTTTAAAATTATTCTTTCTTATCTTTAAATAATTTACTTTCCACCTGCCTCTGCTCACCCTGACATTTGAAAAGAGGCTAGAGCTCACACTGCTTGCTGTGATAAAACCAATTACATATAACTCTGCACATATATAATGTGCAGGTAATTACAGGTAATTTTCATAGGTAATTATACATCATATTCTCCCTTTTTTCAATTGTCCATTTAGCAAAATATGCAGATTCTTCTAAAAACAATAAAACACTTGTTTTGTCTTATTCATTTTCGCTGGTTGAATTCTGCTTTATAGAGACAAAACTCAGAGCATGATATTGGACTTCCAACCTCCAGAATAGTGAAAACCAATTTTTTTAATTTTTTAAAATTTATTTTCAGTGTAACAGTATTTATTGTTTTTGCACCACACCCAGTGCACCACGCAATCCGTGCCTTCTCCAATACCCACCACCTGGTAGCCTTGTTACTTTTTTTTTTTTTTTTATATTTTTTTTTAAATTTTTTAAATTTATTTTCATTGTAACAGTATTCATTGTTTTTGCACCACACCCAGTGCTCCATGCAATCTGTGCCCTCTCCAATACCCACCACCTGGTTCCCCCAACCTTCCACCCCCCGCCCCTTCAAAACCTTCAGATTGTTTTTCAGAGTCCATAGTCTCTCACAGTTCCTCTCCCTTTCCAATTTCCCCCAACTCCCTTCTCCTCTCTAACTCCCCTTGTCCTCCATGCTATTTGTTAGGCTCCACAAATAAGTGAAACCATATGATAACTGACTCTCTCTGCTTGACTTATTTCACTCAGCATAATCTCTTCCAGTCCTGTCCATGTTGCTATAAAAGTTGGGTATTCATCCTTTCTGATGGAGGCATAATACTCCATAGTGTATATGGACCACATCTTCCTTATCCATTCGTCCGTTGAAGGGCATCTTGGTTCTTTCCACAGTTTGGCGACCGTGGCCATTGCTGCTATAAACATTGGGGTACAGATGGCCCTTCTTTTCACTACATCTGTATCTTTGGGGTAAATACCCAGTAGTGCAATTGCAAGGTCATAGGGAAGCTCTATTTTTAATTTCTTGAGGAATCTCCACACTGTTCTCCAAAGTGGCTGCACCAACTTGCATTCCTACCAAAGTGTAAGAGGGTTCTCCTTTCTCCACATCCCTTCCAACACATGTTGTTGCCTGTCTTGCTAATTTTGGCCATTCTAACTGGTGTAAGGTGGTATCTCAATGTGGTTTTAATTTGAATCTCCCTGATGGCTAGTGATGATGAACATTTTTTCATGTGTCTGATAGCCATTTGTATGTCTTCATTGGACAAGTGTTTGTTCATATCTTCTGCCCATTTTTTGGTATGATTATCTGTTTTGTGTGTGTTGAGTTTGAGGAGTTCTTTATAGATCCTGGATATCAACCTTTTGTCTGTACTGTCATTTGCAAATATCTTCTCCCATTCCGTGGGTTGCCTCTTTGTTTTGTTGACTGTTTCCTTTGCTGTGCAGAAGCTTTTGATTTTGATGAAGTCCCAAAAGTTTATTTTGGCTTTTGTTTCCTTTGCCTTTGGAGACATATCTTGAAAGAAGCTGCTGTGGCTGATATCGAAGAGATTACTGCCTATGTTCTCCTCTAGGATTCTGATGGATTCCTGTCTCACGTTGAGGTCTTTTATCCATTTTGAGTTTATCTTTGTGTATGGTGTAAGAGAATGGTTGAGTTTCATTCTTCTACATATAGCTGCCCAGTTTTCCCAGCACCATTTATTAAAGAGACTGTCTTTTTTCCACTGTATATTTTTTCCTGTTTTGTCGAAGATTAATTGACCATAGAGTTGAGGGTCCATATCTGGGCTCTCTACTCTGTTCCACTGGTCTATGTGTCTGTTTTTATGCCAGTACCATGCTGTCTTGGTGATCACAGCTTTGTAGTAAAGCTTGAAATCAGGTAACGTGATGCCCCCAGTTTTATTTTTGTTTTTCAACATTTCCTTAGCAATTCGGGGTCTCTTCTGGTACCATACAAATTTTTGGATTATTTGCTCCAGCTCTTTGAAGAATACCGGTGGAATTTTGATTGGAATGGTATTAAGAGTATACATTGCTCTAGGCAGTATAGACATTTTAACAATGTTTATTCTTCTGATCCAAGAGCATGGAATGGTCTTCCATCTTTTTGTGTCTTCTTCAATTTCTTTCATGAGTATTCTGTAGTTCCTCGAGTACAGATCCTTTACCTCTTTGGTTAGTTTTATTCCCAGGTATCTTATGGTTCTTGGTGCTATAGTAAATGGAATAGATTCTCTAATTTCCCTTTCTGTATTTTCATTGTTAGTGTATAAGAAAGCCACTGATTTCTGTACATTAACTTTGTATCCTGCCACGTTACTGAATTGCTGTATGAGTTCTAGTAGTTTGGGGGTGGAGTCTTTTGGGTTTTCCATATAAAGAATCATGTCATCTGCAAAGAGAGAGAGTTTGACTTCTTCATTGCCAATTTGGATACCTTTTATTTCTCTTTGTTGTCTGATTGCTGTTGCTAGGACTTCTAATACTATATTGAACAAGAGTGGTGAGAGTGGGCATCCTTGTCGTGTTCCTGATCTCAATGGGAAGGCTGCAAGCTTTTTCCCATTGAGGATGATATTTGCTGTGGGTTTTTCATAGATAGATTTGATGAAATTCAGGAATGTTCTCTCTATCCCTATACTTCGAAGCATTTTAATCAGAAACAGATGCTAGATTTTGTCAAATGCTTTTTCTGCATTAATTGAGAGGACCATGTGGTTCTTCTCTCTTTTCTTATTAATTTGTTCTATCACATTGATTGATTTGCGAATGTTGAACCATCCTTGTAGCCCAGGAATGAATCCCACCTGGTCATGGTGGATAATCTTTTTAATGTGCTGTTGGATCCTGTTTGCTAGGATCTTGTTGAGAATCTTAGCATCCATATTCATCAGTGATATTGGTCTGAAATTCTCCTTTTTGGTAGGGTCTTTGCCTGGTTTGGGGATCAGGGTAATGCTGGCTTCATAGAAAGAGTCTGGAAATTTTCCTTCTGCTTCAATTTTTTGAAACAGCTTCAGGAGAATAGGTGTTATTTCTTCTTTGAAAGTTTGGTAGAATTCCCCAGGGAATCCATCAGGTCCTAGGCTCTTTTTTTTTTTGGGAGGTTTTTGATCACTGCTTCAATCTCGTTACTAGATATCAGTCTATTCAGGTTGTCAATTTCTTCCTCTTTCAATTTTGGGAGTTTATAGTTTTCCAGGAATGCATCCATTTCATCTAGGTTGCTTAGCTTATTGGCATATAACTGTTGACAATAACTTCTGATGATTGTTTCTACTTCCTTGGTGTTAGTTATGATCTATCCCTTTTCATTCATAATTTTATTAATTTGGGCTTTCTCTCTGTGAAAACCAATTTTTGTTGCTTATCTGCCACCCAATATATGTTAATTGTCATAGTAGCTCAAACCAACTAAAACATTTCCCTAAAGAAGTTATGCAGATGACAAATAAGCATTTTGAAAAGATGCCCATCATACGTCATTAAGGAAATGCAAATTAAAGCAAATTTGGGATACCACTACACACACATTAGAATGGCATAATCAGAAGCACTGACAACACCAAATGTTGACAAGAATGTGGAGCAACCAAAGTTCTTATCTTGCTGGAGGGAATGCAAAATGGTATAGCTACTTTGGAAGAGTTTAACAGTTTCTTATAATACTGAACATAATCCTACCATAGAATCCATGAATTGCCCACCTTAGTTTTTCAAAGTAGTTGAGACTTATATCCACACAAAAGGCTGCATATGGATATTTACAGTCACTTTATTCATTATTATTGAAATTTGGAAACAACCAAGATGTCATTTAGTACATGAATGGATGAACTATGGTACATTCAGACTATGGAATATTATTCAGTGCTGAAAAAAAATGAACTATCAAGCATGAAAATATATAGAAGAACCTTAAATTCATATTACTAAGTGAAAGGAGCCAGTCTGAAAAGGCTATATACCATATGATTCCAACTATATGACTTTCTGAAAAAGCAAAACTATGGAGGCATTAAAGAGATCAGTGGTTGGGGCACCTGGGTGGCTCAGTGGGTTAAAGCCTCTGCTTTCGGCTTGGGTCATGATCCCAGGGTTCTGGGATCAAGCCCCGCATCAGGCTCTCTGCTCAGCAGGGAGCCTGCTTCCTCCTCTCTCTCTGCCTGCCTCTCTGCCTACTTGTGATCTCTGTCAAATAAATAAATAAAATCTTAAAAAAAAAGAGATCAGTGGTTGGCAGGAGTTCAGGGAGGTGGGGGGTGACTAAGTAGAACACAAAAGGATTTTAGGGCATTGAAAATATTCTATGAGACACTATAAAGATGGATATATTTCTTTACACAAACCCATAGAATGTAAAACATCAAGAGAAAGCATGTATGTAATGTAAGCATAATCATTGTTGGGATTATAGTTGTTGTTTTTTTTCAATTAAAAAATAAAAAGCATCTGAGAAATTATTGATGCTTCAGAATATGTACAACAGTTTTGAAAATTCCATTTATCCATGAAGATGAAAAGCAAAATGAAAATACAATGCAAAAGTGACTGCTATTATCAGGATGATCGTTTATCCTCTTTTTAAATGCACCAAATTAGAGAGTATTTGTGGACAATGCAAAAACAAAACAAAACAAAAAAACCTTATTGATTTATCATGTTTTTACTGAGTCCTTTTTCAGTCTGAACTCCTAGGTCATAGATGACTCAAGCTGTTTTTGAAGTAATTTTATATTTGAGTCAGACAAATGTTCAGCATCTTTACCCAGCACAGCTGTCATGGGTGAGGGTTCATATACACTTGAAGAAGTAGACAGCTGCTATGCTCATATTAGCATGCCATAGTTATATCAATTACCATTCAAAACAATGTCATGTAACTATTGATATTTTTCTACCAGCCTATTATCTTGAGTATCATAGGTGGCAAAGTCATTATCAAAGTTCCATTATCTTTAATTACAGCAAAGTAATTGGCATAGTGATCATAAGAAACCTAAAGATCTCCAAGTTCCCAATAGAGCAAATAACAAACTGTTACAATCTTTGCATAAATGAAGAGCAGTTTGATTAAGGAGCTTCTTCTGAATGATTATCAAATATAAACAGCCAACTTTCATTCAGGGTAATTAAGAAAACTGTATGTCAGGAGAAAGGCATTATCCAGGCAGGAATGAAAGCTTCTATGCAAAATTACAATCTGGGAATTGGTACTTCATTCTCACAACTTCAGGGAATAATGTGTTCTCCAGATATATATGAAAATTTGGAGGAATAAAAAGACATTATCTCTAAATAAGATAGAATGACTCAGGTCTTTACCATTAGGATTAGTTGTTTGACTTGAAGAAATTAAGTTTGTAATATTTTGTGAAACAAATGTCACTCTCCTGTATATATCTTTTATCTATTTTCTTCATTTTATATATCTTTAAAGCAATATTATGATTTTATAGATAATATAATTACCTAGGCATAGCCTTTAAAAATATGATGTGTTTAAAAAAAAATGATGTGTAGGAGAGGAGTCAAGATGTTGGAGTAGCAGCAGATGGAGATGACATCAGATTGC
This sequence comes from Enhydra lutris kenyoni, assembly GCF_002288905.1. Lineage (NCBI taxonomy): Eukaryota > Metazoa > Chordata > Mammalia > Carnivora > Mustelidae > Enhydra > Enhydra lutris. The sequence goes on along the minus strand of NW_019154088.1, from coordinate 38,929,286 downwards.
AGGAGTCTAGTTAGATAGTTATCAAACCATTCCGAACACCTACAAACCCAACAGGAGGTCGAAGAAGAGCAGCAATTCTAGAAACAGAAAATTGACCACTTTCTGAAAGGTAGGACATGTGGAGAAGTGAATCTGAAGCCCCTGGAAAATGGACTGTGGGGGGAAGGGCCAGCTCCCAGCAAGCAGTGGAGCAAAGAGCACAAAATTCAAACTTTTAAAAGTCTGCTCCACTAAGGGATATCACTCCAGAGGCTGAGCAGGGGTGGAGCCCTCATGGGGACAGCGTGGCCTCAGGTTCCACGGGGTCACAGAATGATTGGGGGTGTCTGAGAGTAGCAGAGCTTGAAGGTATTAGAGCAGAGAAGCCAGCTACAGAGATGGAGCGGAGGAGTGAGCTCTCAGCTTGGGATTACCTTAAACTGTGATCTGTGGCACAATCTGACCACTGCTCTTTGAACAGGGACCCAAAAGTGGCAGATCCCGGGAGAGCCACTGGAAAAGCGGGAGTTGCAGGAATCTGCTGGGTTTGGAGACTCCAAATGGGGCTCTGTGACAGAGACAGAAATGCTCAGTCACAGGCCAGATGAGCCCAGAGCGCGGCCGGAGACCAGGGAGATGGTAGTGATTGAGCGCTTTTCTCTGAGGACACACTGAGGAAAGGGGCCCTGAGCTCTTGGTTCCTTCAGCCAGAGATTGGGAGGATGCCATTTTTATTCCTGTCCTCCAGAGCTCTACAGAAAGCATTCAGGGAACAAAAGTCCCAAGAGGGAACTTGAACAGATTACTTAGCCTGGCCCCTGACAAGGTCAGGGCAATTTCACCTCTAGCAAAGACATTTGAGAATCACTAGAACAGGACTCTCCCCCAGAAGATCAGCAAGAACATCCAGCCAAGGTCAAGCTCACTGATCACGAACAGTGGAATTCCAGAGAAGGGGAAAGCTTTCTCCCCATGATTCCTTAACCTTGCAAAGTTATTATATTTTTTAAATTTAATTTTTTTTTCTTATTCTAATTTTTTTCATTTTTTCTCTTTCCTCTTTTAATGTTTTTAAATTACTTTACCTTAACAATACCTTTCTAAAAATATACAAGCCTTTTTAAACCTACATTATTATAGTCATATTTTATCCTTCATTGGACCAAACTTTATTTTTTGTATACATATAGGGTTTTATCCTTCTAAAAAATTTTGGGATACAACTTCTTCTAATAGATCAAAATATACCCTAAATGTAGCACAGGGCTTTGTTCTAGTCTCCATCCTGATCATATTCTCTCTCCTTTCATTTTCTTTCTTTTCCCAACCAACATATCTTATCAATTCCTTTTTTAGAATTTTTTTTTAATTTTCATCTTTACATTCATATTCCATCCATTCATCGTGTTTATGCTTATTATTGTATATAAATGTTTTTCTTTCTTTAAAATTTTGAGAGGTAAAAAAAATTAAAAAAATAAAGTTTTGTGAGGTAGTTTCTTCTAAAAGACCAAAATAAACCCAAAATCAAGTGGGTGGCTCTGTTCTACTCACCAGTCTAATACACACACACACACACACACACACACACACACACACACATATGTATATATATTTTCTTAATTTAAAAAAAAAAAATTTAACCCCTTACCCCTTTCTTCTCCCCCTGATTTGGGGTCTCTTCTCATTTGGTTAGTGTACATTTTTCTGAGGTCTTAGCCACCCTTCTAGTATTTTTATTCTCTTGTTCACATATTCATATATTCTGGATAAAATTACAAGGTTGAAAAACTCACCACACACACACACAAAAAGAACAAAAGGCAGTACTGAAGGCTAGGGACATAATCAATATGGACATATGACAGATCTAGAGTTCAGAATGATGATTCTCAAGGTGTAGCTAGCCTCAAAAAGGCATGAAAGATATTAGAGAAACCACATCTGGAGAAATAAAAGCCCTTTCTGGAGAAATAGAAGAACTAAAATCTAACCAAGGTGAAATGTTTTAAAAAGCTATTAATGTGGTGCAATAAAAAATGGAGGCTTTTACTGCTAGGATAAATGAAGCAGAAGAGAGAATTAGTAATATAGAAGACCAAATGACAGAGAATAAAGAAGCTGAGCAAAAGAGAGACAACTACTGGAACACAAGGGGAGAATTCGAGAGATAAGTGATACTATAAGATGAAACAATATTAGAATAATTGGGATTCCAGAAGAAGAAGAAAGAAAGAGGGGGAAAGAAGGTATTTGGAGTAAATTATTGTAGAGAATGTCCCTAATATGGCAAAGGGAACAAGCATCAAAATCCAGGAGGTGCAGAGAACCCCCCTCAAAATCAATAAGAATAGGTCCACAAGCCATCATCTAATAGTAAAACATACAAGTCTTAGTGACAAAGAGAAAATCCTGAAAGCAGCCCGGGACAAGAAGTCTATAGCATACAATGGTAAAAATATTAGATTGGCAGCAGACTTATCCATAGAGACCTGGCAGGCCAGAAAGAACTGGCATGATATATTCAGAGCACTAAATGAGAAAAACATATAGCCAAGAATACTATATCCAGCTAGGCTGTCATTGAAAAGAGAAGGAGAGATAAAAAGCTTCCAGGACAAACAAAAACTAAAAGACATTTGCAAACACCAAACCAGCCCTACAGGAAATACTGAAAGGGGTCCTCTAAGCAAAGAGAGAACCTAAAAGTAGTAGACTAGAAAGGAACAGAGACAATATACAGTAACAATCACCTTACAGGCAATACAATGGCACTAAATTCATATCTTTCAATAGTTACCCAGAATGTAATGGGCTAAGTGCCCCAATCAAAAGACACAGGGTATCAGAATGGATAAAGAAACAAAACCCATCAATATACTGTTTACAAGAAACTCATTTTAGACCCAAAGACACCTCCAGATTTAAAGTGAGGAGGTGGAAAACAATTTACCATGCTAATGGACATCAAAAGAAAGCTGGGGTGCCAATCTTTATATCAGATAAATTAGATTGTAAGCTAAAGACTATAATAAGAGATGAGGAAGGATACTATTTTATACCCAAATGTATGTCCAACAAGAAGATCTAATAATTTTAAATATCTATGCCCCTAACATAAGAGCAGCCAACTATATAAACCAATTAATGACAAAATCAAAGAAACACATCGACAATAATACAATAATAGTAGGGGACTTTAACACTCCCCTCGCTGAAATGGACAGATCACCCAAGCAAAAGATCAACAAGGAAATAAAGGCCTTAAAGGACACATCGGACCACATGGACATCACAGATATATTCAGAACATTCCATCCCAAAGCAACAGAATATACATTCTTCTCTAGTGAACATGGAACATTCTCGAGAATAGATCATATCCTGGGTCACAAATCAGGTCTCAACCGCTACCAAAAGATTGGGATCATGCCCTGCATATTTTCTGACCACAATGCTCTGAAACTAGAATTCAATCACAAGAGGAAAGTTGGAAAGAATCCAAATACATGGAGGCTAAAGAGCATCCTACTAAAGAATGAATGGGTCAACCAGGAAATTAAAGAAGAATTGAGAAAATTCATGGAAACAAATGACAATGAAAACACAACAGTTCAAAATCTGTGGGACACAGTGAAGGCAATCCTGAGAGGAAAGTATATAGTGATACAAACCTTTCTCAAGAAACAAGAATGGTCTCAAATACACAATCTAACCCTACAGCTAAAGAAGCTGGAGAAAGAACAGCAAAGAAAGCCTAAACCCAGCAGGAGATGAAAAATCATAAATATCAGAGCAGAAATCAATGAAATAGAAACAAAAACAAAAACAAAACCAGTAGAACAAATCAATGAAACTAGGAGCTGGTTCTTTGAAAGAATTAGTAAGATTAATAAACCCCTGGCCAGACTTATCAAAAAGAAAAGAGAAAGGACCCAAATCAATAAAATCATGAATAAAAGAGGAGAGATCACAACCAACTCCAAAGAAATACAAACAATTATAAGAACATATTATGAGCAACTATACGCCAGCAAATTTGACAATCTGGAAGAAATGGATGCATTCCTAGGACGTATAAACTACCAAAACTGATCCAGAAAGAAATAGAAAACATGAACAGACACATAACCAGTAAGGAGATTGAAGCAGTCATCAAAAATCTCCCAACAAACAAGAGCCCAGGGCCAGACAGCTTCCCAGGGAAATTCTACCAAACATTTAAAGAAGAGTTAATTCCTATTCTCCTGAAACTGTTCCAAAAAATAGAAATGGAAGGGAAACTTCCAAACTCATTTTATGAAGCCAACATTACCCTGATCCCAAAACCAGACAAAGACCTCATCAAAAAAGAGAATTACAGACCAATATCCTTAATGAACACAGATGTGAAAATTCTCACCAAAATACTAGCCAATAGGATCCAACAGTACATTAAAAGGATTATTCATCACAACCAAGTGGGATTTATTCCAGGGCTGCAATGTTGGTTCAACATCTGCAAATGAATCAATGTGATGCAATACATTAATAAATAAATAAAAAAAAAGAACAAGAACTATATGGTACTCTCAATAGATGCTAAAAAAGCATTTGACAAAGTATAGTATCCTTTCTTGATCAAAACTCTTCAAAGTGTAGGGACAGAGGGTACATCCTCAATATCATTAAAGCCATCTATGAAAATCCCACAGTGAATATCATTGTCAATGGAGAAAAACTGAGAGCTTTTCTGCTAAGGTCAGGAACACAACAGGGATGTCCACTATCACCTGCTATCCAACATAGTACTAGAAGTCCTAGCCTCAGCAACCAGAAAAGAAAAAGAAATTAAAGGCATCCCAATCAGCAAAGAAGAAGTCAAACTGTCACTCTTTGCAGATGATATGACACTTCATGTGGAAAACCCAAAAGACTCCACTCCAAAATTGCTAGAACCCTTACAGGAATTCAGTAAAGTGTCAGGATATAAAATCAATGCACAGAAATCAGTTGCATTTCTATACACCAACAAGACAGAAGAAAGAGAAATTAATGGGTAAATCCCATTTACAATTGCACCCAAAACCCTAAGTTACCTAAGAATACACCTAACCAAAGGCAAAGAATCTGTACTCAGAAAACTATAAAGTACTCATGAAAGAAATTGAAGACACAAAGAAATGGAAAAGTGTTCCATGCTCATGGATTGGAAGAACAAATATGGTGAAAATGTCTATCCTACCTAAAGCAATATACACATTTAATGCAATCCCTATCAAAATACCATCCATTTTTTTCCAAATAAATGGAACAAATAATCCTAAAATTTATATGGAACCAGAAAAGACCTCGAATAGCCAGAGGAATTTTGAAAAAGAAAGCCAAAGTTGGTGGAATCACAATTCCAGACTTCAAGCTCTATTACAAAGCTGTCATCATCAACACAGTGTGGTACTGGCACAAAAACAGACACATAGATCAATGGAACAGAATAGAGAGCCCAGAAATAGACCCTCAACTCTATGGTCAACTAATCTTTGACAAAGCAGGTAAGAATGTCCAATGGAAAAAAGACAGTCTCTTCAACAAATGGTGTTGGGAAAATTGGACAGCCACATGCAGAAGAATGAAACTGGACAATTTCCTTTCACCACACAAAAATAGACTCAAAGTGGATGAAAGACCTCAATGTGAGACAGAAATCCATCAAAATCCTTGAGGAGAACACAGGCAGCCACCTCTTTGACCTCAGCCGCAGCAACTTCTTCCTAGAAACATCACCAAAGGCAAGGGAAGCAAGGGCAAAAATGAACTATTGGGACTTCATCAAGATCAAAAACTTTTGCACAGCAAAGGAAACAGTCAACAAAACTAAAAGACAACTGACAGAACAGGAGAAGATATCTGCAAATGACATACCAGATAAATGGCTAGTATCCAAAATCTATAAAGAACTTATCAAACTCAACATCCAAAGAGCAAATAATCTAGTCAAGAAATGGGCAGAGGACATGAACAGACATTTCTGCAAAGAAGACATCCATGGCCATCAGGAACATGAAAAAATGCTCCACATCACTCGGCGTCAGGGAAATACAAATCAAAACACAATGAGATACCACCTCACAGCAGTCAGAATGGCTAAAATTAATAAGTCAGGAAACGACAGAAGTTGGAGAGGATGTGGAGAAAGGGGAACCCTCCTACACTGTTGGTGGGCATGCAAGCTGGTGCAGCCACTCTGGAAAACAGCATGGAGGTTCCTCAAAAAGTTGAAATTAGAGCTATCCTATGACCCAGCAATTGCACTACTGGGTATTTACCCTAATGATACAAATGTAGTAATCCAAAGGGGCACATACACCTGAATTTTTATAGCTGTAATGCTATAGCAGCAGCAATGTCCACAATAGCCAAACTATAGAAAGAATCTAGATGTCCATCAACAGATGAATGGATAAAGAAGATGTGGTATATATACATATACAATGGAATACTATGCAGCCATCAAAAGAAATAAAATCTTGCTATTCGCAGTGACATGGATAGAACTAGAGGGTATTATGCTGAGCAAAATAAGTCAATAAGAGAAAGATAATTATCATATGGTCTCCATGATATGAGGAATTTGAGAGGCAAATTGGGGGGCTTGGGGAGTAGGAAAGGAATAAATGAAACCAGATGGGATCGGGAGGGAGACAAACCATAAGAGACTCTTAATCTCACAAAACCAACTAAGGGTTGCTGGGGGATGGGAGTAAGGAGAGGGTTGTGGGGTTAGGGACATTGGGCAGGATGTGTGCTGTGGTAAGTGCTGTGAAGTGTGTAAGCCTGATGATTCACAGACCTGTACTCCTGTGGCTAATAATACATTATATGTTAATAAAAAATAAGAAATAAAAAAATACAATGTGTATACTGAATCAAATAATGATCAGATGAACCCTTGGGTCAAGGGACATCCTACAAATTAAGTGCCTGTTTGAGTCAAAAATGCCATAGTACTAAAAGATAAAGGACAACTTAGGAAGTGTTCCAGACTGAAGAATTCTAAAGAGGTATGTCAACTAAATACAATGCATGATTTTGAATTGGATGCTGAACCTACAAAGTCAATTAGAATTCTCAGCAACATTTTAACATCCCTGGAATGGATAATAGAATTTTACCAATGAAAGTGTCCTGATTTGATGATTGTACTATTGTGATAAAAGGAAACATTGGGGGCGCCTGGGTGGCTCAGTGGGTTAAGCCGCTGCCTTCGGCTCAGGTCATGATCTCAGGGTCCTGGGATCGAGTCCCGCATCGGGCTCTCTGCTCGGCAGGGAGCCTGTTTCCCTTCCTCTCTCTCTGCCTGCCTCTCTGCCTACTTGTGATCTCTGTCTGTCAAATAAATAAATAAAATCTTTAAAAAAAAAAAAAAAAAAGGAAACATTGGTGTCTTTAGGAAGGCACACTTAAACAGTACCCAGTAATTTGGCATCATACCTGCAGCTTAAGTTTTTCAGAAAAATATTTTGTATGTATGTATATAGATAAGTAGATAGATAGATAGATAGATATTTGCATACCAATACTTTGACAGGAATGATAAGATGTATGTGGTGAATGTTTAAAAAGTAGGAAACCTGAGAGAGCATGCATATTTGGACTTTTTTTTATATTTTACAACTTTTCAAATTTGGAAATATTTCAATTGAAAGGTTAAAAGAAAAGAATTATACTGGAGACCAAGAAAGCCCCTAAGTTAAGAGATGTAAATAGGAAAGGAATCTACCAATTTTTAATCTGAGATGTCTATCCTGTTACCAACTCAGAGGTAAGGGAAAAAAAAAAAGAAGAAAAAAAGGGAAAAAGATGGGGGGAAGAAAAAACAGTTATTTCCTAAGTTTCCGTTTTTATAACATTGACAATTTTTTCAAACCCAATGTACAGAAGAATCATTTTTCTCTCTCTCTTTCTTCTTTCCTCCTTGTAAAATATTAATTAGACATCCAATATACATTAGGTGTATAAATCAGTACAAAGATAGAAGCTAAAAGCAGAGTATACTCTTAGGGGTAAAAAAATCTTATGAATCAACTCACAATTGTATATCATTTATTTCTGCTCTAAACTTTATTATTCCCTTATTCTACTGGCTTTAGGCTTCACTTTTTTTTTTTTTTTTTTTTTTTTTTTTTTACGTGTCATTGGAGGAACCTGAAGTGTGTGGTTTACGGAGGTAAATCACAACAACAGAACCCTGACTCAATTAGATTAATTCAATCCCCTGCCTTAAGTTCTAATAGAAAAGCGTGCCATATCCACACATAAAAACACTTATCTTAGTCTCTACTGTCTTATACTAGATATCTGACATTTTAAAAAATATATATAAAGCATATAAAAAAAATGAGACCCAAAAGACAAAGCAAAAATCAGACTCAAATATGACAAAGGGAAGTTAAGTATCTAAAATTAAGTTGCCTCTATGGAAAAAGTGAAATGCATGCAATATATGGGTGATTTCAGCAGAGAAATGGAAACTCTAAGAAATAGTGTACTATAAATACCAAAAAAATAAAAAATACAAATATAAAAATGAAGAATGTTCCAACAGGATCTTCTAGGATTTCAACCCAGCCAGGAAAAGAATTAGTAAATTTGAATATCATTCAATAGAAATTATCCAAAAAGAAATATAAATAGAAACAAAATAAAGCAGAGGATAAAGATGACTTCTATAATTGCAATATAAGGAGAACTGCCAAAACATTCCTCAGTGAATATATCCTAATTAGTGAAATATTTTAAGAAATTTTCAATTATTAAAAATGTTAAAACCTGTGGAAATTGTCCAAAGGACCTAGAGCAAATTAAGAAATATTTATTCAGAAAATCTACTAAATCTTAGTAAGAATATTAAGCATCTATAGTACTTAAGCCACAACCCATGGCCTCTTTCTCATTCTCCCTCTCCATGTGATAGAAGCCCCACAAGATAGATGTGTCTGAGAAAACAGGTGTTCCTCTTTTCTCAGCCCCCAGTCCCTTGGGATATCTGATATCTCCTTAGGAAAGACAAATGATCACCATTCCTTATCTACCATAGCTCCACTTCCATGTTGCAGTGGGTAAAATCCAAGTGATGTGGTCAAGGTATCAGGGTCTCCCTTTTTCCACCCAGCATTGTCTTGTAAAGTGACACATAATCAAAATAAAATATGTGTTTCAATTTTCTTTTTAAATTGTCTTTGTGTATGGCTGACTTTACAAAGCTTTGAAGGGGAGAAAATTATTATTTTGTTGCAAAGATAAAGTATCTAATATTGTACATAATACACTCTGTTATTAAACTACAGTTAGCCACTCAGCTGTATTCTTTGGCCTCCTCTTTCAAGTCTCTAATCAGCTGGAAAAACAAACACTAAGTACAACAAAGACAGAACAAGAAAATAAATCATTTTCCAGATTTTTTTTATTATGTTCAGTTAGCCAACATATAGTAGTACATCATTAGTTATTGATGTAGTGTTCAACAATTCATTAGTTGTGTATCATTCTTCCAAGTTATTTATGGAAACCAATCCAACTCTCACAAGTTTCTTCTTAGGAATTGAGAACTGCCTTTCTTCCATTATACCCAATAATTTTCAGTATATTTTGACAAGAGCAATTTTTACATTCGATTCTATTTACCAGTATAGAAAATAGAAACTACAAAAGGGAAAAATGAATGTTAAGAGTTAGGAAATAAAATTTTAAATTATATGTAAAATTCCTGAAGAGTTGGGAAAATTTATTTCCAACTTCAGAGATCCATAGTGAGTGGATAAACACTTCTCAATGAAGCTCTCTGTGCCTCCTGAATTTGGATATCTGTTTCATTCCCCAGATCAGGGAAGTTTTCAGCTATAATTTGCTCAAATAAACCTTCTGTCTCCCTTTTCAGTCTCTTCTGCAACTCTTAGGATAGGAATATTATGCTTGATGTAGTTACTGAGTTTCCTAGTCCACTTTCATGCTTCAGGGTTTTTCTTTCTCTCTTTTGATGAGCTTCATTATTTTCCGTAATTCTATCTTCTATATCACTTATTCTTCCTCTACTTCTTCCACCCTTATGGCCATTATATTTAGTCAGTTTTGAATAATTGTTTTTACTCTTTTTTTTTTAATTTTGGCTTGATTGGCTTTAACCTCTTTTATGTCTGTGGTAAGGGTATTCCTTATGTTTTCTGTGCTATTCTCAAGCCCAGTTAGTAATCTTATGATTATTGCTGTAAATTCGGGATCAGGCATATTACTTATATCTGTTTTGATTAGATCCCTGACAATGAACTTTTTTTTCCTTTCTTTTGGGATGAATTCCTCTGTCTCAGCATTTTGTCTAGGTTTCTATCTTCCTCCCTGTGTTAAGAAACCCTGTTGTTTCCTGCTCCTGAGAGTAATGGCTTTATAAAGAAGAGGTCATATACTGCTCAGGGCCTGGTGCTTCAGGAAGCATTTCTGGTATATGCTGTCTACACTCTGCTCCTGTGTTATGGCTGCTCAATCCTTCAGGTGAGTCCTCTGCAGTCTCTCCTTGCCTGCAGTGGGGACTGTCTGGGCCTTGGCCAGAGTGTGACAGGTTTAACTAGGTATGCTCTAGTCTGCTTACTAAGAGACCTGATGCTATTTCCACTAGAGCTGGGGCTTTGCAGAACTCTATGATAAGTACACGTGATGCGTGCAGGCTTTGTGTTGATTTCCTGGGTGTGAGGCCTGCTTGGTGTTGTTAGGCACACTTGCCCTAGAAAAAACAGTACCAGAAGAGCACAGTGGGACAGGATTTGGTATAAGCCATTTAGTCACTGCTAGCACTGTCCTGTTTCCTGAAGTTGGTTTATGCTGAGGACGAGGGGAGGGAAGTGGCACCAGCTGACTCTTTTGTCCCTGGAGAGTGGAGTCTGTGCCTGCTCCTCTCAAGGAAGGATTCTCAGCAGAGAGAACAATTTCCCCTTCATGCATCACAGGCAATTTTCAGATCACTGATTTCACACTGTCTATCTCTGGATTGCTTGCCTGCATGGAGCAATGCAGAGCATCCTGGGCTTTATCTTAGCTAGGCTGCTGACTTTCAAAATCCCAAACTTCTGGGACCTGGGGTGGTGGAGACCTGCTCTGGTCCTCTAGGAAAGCATCTCACCATGCTGGGACTGATGTGGGGTTTGATCCAGAAGGGCAGTAGCACCAGAGTTCAGGGACATGGGTTCTGAAGCCAGCAGGCAAAATAGCCCGTGCCCAGTTAGCTGCCCTCAGCAGAGGTCTCTGTGCCTATGCTGAGGGGTGGAGGAGGAAAATGATGCCCACCTTTTGTTTTGTCCCCAGAGGGACAATGCCACCTCTCACAGATGTGCTCCAAATAGAATAAAGATTCTCTCCCTCTGTCACTTATGTGATCCTCAGATCACACAGTCTTCGAGGTTATTTGCCTGCCTCTACTTGGGGTCTCTTTTATAGCCAAGCCCGGGGACCCCTGAAACTCTAGTCTTTGAGCCCCACAAAAATCAGCCCCTCTCATTTCCCCAGCCAATGGCTTTGGGGAAGTGTGTGCCTATCTCCATTTGCTCCACTCTCTTTTGCCTTTCTCTGCGACCAGAGCTCACTTTCCCATCACAGCACCCACGATCTGTTTCTCCCCCAAACCACATCTTCACATTTCCTACCTTCTCGAAGTAGCCTCTTCTCAACTTCTTTGTGTAGTTTGCTCTATCAGTCGTCAGGGTGATTGCTTAAGTATTCAGAATGATTCAATAGTTATCCAGCTTTATTCAAGGGAGGAGCAAGACTTGGGTCCTCTTACTATGCGGGTGTCTTAGATCCCCTGACCCTGCAGTGTCCTCCCTTGAGATTCTGGAGGGTAGGAGAGATGATTAGCAAAGTGGAATTCAACATTTCTGGGTAAACTAACCAAATTAGATGTAATAGCAGCCCAAAACCCATAAAAATCCTTAACAAAGTATTCTGATTTAACATTATGACTAAATTTAACATTGTACTTTCAGAATATGTAATGCATTAAATGGCAAGCAATCCTAGAACCAGTGCAGCTTTTTATATTCTTGAGAACAATAGAGAAGATAACTATCTGCTAAGCTATTATTAATATTCCCCTTCTCTTATGACTGCATTTTAAATTAGTTGACTAATTCAAATCCCATTCAATTCCTTGCCAAGAACGACACTTTGGGAAGGAGTGTCTGAAAAGATATTTCCTATGTGTATGAAAATCAAATATCCTAAATATGATTTTTCAGCTGGTAGAAAGTAAGCCTGTATCAAAGACACATTCTGTTCTGGATATTCCCAAATCTGGAAACACAGGCAAAGTTCAGATTTAAAAAAAAATAATAGCTTTAAACACATTTCAAACATCTTAGAAGTTATTTTATACAGATGATAAATATTCATGTTTCTTAATTAACACTAAGGCATTCCTTAAGTTGTTTTACCCTTCTTTTTAGTTCTGCAATAAACTAAAATATGATAAATACAATGCTACTTTAATGTTACAGCTTCTTTTTAAATTATTTGTTCCTCCTACTGGTGAGCATTTTTCAAATCCATTTAATATTTATAAGAAATTCAACGTTTTTTTCCTAGACAGTAGAATGGTTTTAATAGCTGTCATGTGCTTTAGATAAGTATAATTTTGTTTAACACTGTCTCTTTCAGTTCAAAATGACCTTAACTTGAAGATTACCTGTATACTGCCACAATTTTCAGATGCAAGCAAAAACAATCTAATGAATGACACTGGTTGGATTTAAAACACATAAAAACAGAAACTGTCAAAAGGATCAAATTATATTTGGCCATAGGTTTGGTAGATTATGAACATATACAATTTTTTTTAACAATGAAATCAGAAAGAATCAAGTGCTATTCAATTTTCCTCCAGCATCATTTTAGAAAACTCCAGTACTTTAAGACCTAATTCATGACATCATAACAATGTTCTAAGCCACTGAGTTGAAGGAGGTCAACCTTACTGATTCAATTAATAAAGAGAGCATATCATACTTATATCTATCTAAAAAAAAGTATATGAGTTGGATTAGGACCTCTAAATGAAGAGCATTATACATCAATGAACAAAATAACAAATCTATATGGGTAAATGTTTTGTGTGTACGATATACATATACAAGCAAATTTTATTTTTCCTGAAAAAAATTGAAGTTTAATACTAACATTTATTGCTTGGTTTTATAGATCCCATTGGTGAGTACAAAGAGGAACAATGCAGATACACTGCCCTCAACTGTTCAGTATCTATTGAAATAAATTAAATGGAATCTTCCTAAACACCCGTGAATCTCATTAAATCTTCACCAAGAAAATATGAAATATGAGGAAAAGGACGAAATAGGAGATAATTTCCAGGCATCTGGCTTAAATGACAATATGAGTGATAAACTTATTAGCCAAAATATGGGAAATCAGTGGAAGCCAGGATAGAAAACATATTGAGGTCATTTTTTAACTTACGGATGGTTAGATGCCAGAAACACATCCAAGTGGAGATATTTATCACCTGTAAGAGTGAAAAGCATTAACAAAGTAGCTAATACACCATTTTAAATATTCTTAATTGGTTATATTAATAAGCTCATATATGTAGAAATTTTTAATATTTATATGAGGGAAATCTGTAGACAATAGGAAACAATCTCATCAAAGAAAAAGGAATATATAATTACAGAGATTGTGTGATCTTAATATTTAGAAATAATATATTTGTAATATTTATTTAATTCATTTTGGAAAAAGAAATAGTCTTAGAATTTCTATATATTCCTATGAAATACCTATAGATACATGTGCTTTTTTCTTGGCTCTCTTATCAGCTGGGTAAATGGTGAATTGGAACAATTCTGACAAGCAGCTACATAATATATAATTTATGATAATTATGTGAAAGATTTCCCAGAAGTCTCCATATTCCTCTAATTCACACACACACACACACACACACAAACACACACACACACAAACACAGAGTGTATTTTAGTTAATTCATATATACACACACAAGGCTTCATGATTAAATATATATATATGTATACACACACACGTGTATATATATATATTATATATATATAACATATATATAATATATATATACATACATGTGTGTCTTTATCTTTATTTAACTACTCTGCTCTCTTTAAAAAAAATAAGAGGGGCGCCTGGGTGGCTCAGTGGGTTAAAGCCTCTGCCTTCGGCTGGGGTCATGATCCCGGGGTCCTGGGATCGAACCGCGCATCGGGCTCTCTGCTTGGCGGGGAGCCTGCTTCTTCCTCTTTCTCTCTGCCTGCCTCTCTGCCTACTTGTGATCTCTGTCAAATAAATAGAAAAAAAAAAAAAAGATAAAATCTTTAAAAAAAAATAAGAACACTGATAAATAGGGCTCAGCTATTTTTTTTTTTAATTTTATTTATTTATTTGTCAGAGAGAGAGCACAAGTCGGCAGAGTGGCAGGCAGAGGCAGAGAGACAAGCAGGCTCCCTGCTGGACAAGAAGCTCGATGCGGAACTCGATCCCAGGACTCTGGGATCATGACCTGAGCTGAAGGCAGCGGCTTAACCAACTGAGCCACCCAGGCATCCCAGGGCTGAGCTATTTAAAATGAACAATTTACTAAGAATTTTTATTTGTTTTGGGGCACCTGGGTGGCTCAGCTGGTTGGGCAGCAGACTCGATTTTGTCTCAGGTCATGATCTTGGAATCCTGGAATCGAGTCCTGTGAGCCCTGCTTGGGCTCTGCGATTGGTGGGGAGTCTACTTGAGGAATCTTTCTCTCCCTCTGCCTCTTCCCCCACTCATGAACATGCCTGTGCCTGCGTCTGTGGGTGTGTGAAAGAATTTTATTTGGGGGCGCCTGGGTGGCTTAGTGGGTCAAAGCCTCTGCCTTCGGCTCAGGTCATGATCCTAGGATCCTGGGATCGAGCCCCGCATCCAGCGCTCTGCTGAGCAGGGAGCCTGCTTCCCTTCCTCTTCCTCTGCCTGCCTTTCTGCTTAATTGTGATCTCTGTCTGTAAAATAAATAAATAAAATCTTTTTTTAAAAAAAGAATTTTATTTGTATCAATTCTTTTAAAACATCTTTAATCAATAATCTTCATTATTAGTTATGTTTTGCTTCAACATAAATCTAGGTCATAGGGAAGTTTTATGGCTTGTAAAGGATATTTCAAGCATAAAAGGGCAAGAAAATAAGGGTCATTTTGCCTAGGGCAAAAATTTACCTTTATTTTGAACAAGGTGTCCATCTTTTATATTTTAAGATTTTATTTATTTGAGAGAGAGAGAGGAAAAGCACAAGGAGGGAGAAGGGGATGTGAGAGAGGGAGAAGCAGGTTCCTCACTGAGCACAGAGTCTGAGGTATGGGCTCTATTCCAGGACCTTGAGATCATGACATGAGCCGAAATCAAAAGCCAGCCACTAACTGACTGAGCCACTTAGGTGCCCTGAAGAAGATGCTCCATCTGAATGAAGAAAAAGTGTCTCCATTCCTTTCATCAGTTTGCCTAGGAGTATTTAGTTTCAAGTTTAAAATTACTTCTTTATGTTGTGTGTGTGTGTGTGTGTTTGTGCATAGAAAGTGTATACACGGGTATATCTCTGTGTGGATATTATGAAACAAATTAAGTGGCATTTACAACATAAGTTGAATGGGATAAACACACAGCATATATACAAGCACACACTCATACACTTTTTTAAATCATCTTATAAATACACACTCACATTTATATTCTTATTTAGCTATGTTTGGTGCTTCCAAATAGGTATCTCATTAGAACATAATGTCCTTCTATCTGTTAGTGTCCTAAATTTGAAGCAAACCAGAAGAAAAAAAAGTAGAAATGGAGTACAGTAAGAGGAAGGGGAGTTATCATACTGGAATATCGGGAAGGCTGGAGAAACATGCTTGACACTAGATTTCTAGAAATCATGCCTCAATCTATTTTGCATAATTGGCACGAGGTACCAACACCTTTGCCACTGTGAATGCAGCAGCCAGGAAGTGTCTATATTCCTGCCATGAACATAATCTTCAGCAGCTGCTGTTGCTGGGAGCAACAAAGCCACCGCGCATCGTGAAAGCAATCTCGCAACCATTCATAGTTACAGAATTCTGTTTCCACCTTCCTTCAGCACCATTTTTTAAAGATTTTATTTATTTGAGAGAGAGACAGAGAGAAAGAAAGGAGAGAGCATGAGCAGGGGAGGGGCAGAGGGAGAAGGAAAAGCCGGCTCCCCGCTGATCAGGAAGCCCGATGATGCAGGGCTGGATCCCAGGACTCTGGGATCATGACTGAGCCAAAGGTAGATACTTAACTGACTGAGTAACCCAGGTGCCCTGTTTCAGCACCATTTTTGCTTTTTCATATCTACAGTCTCCATCACCTGCTAGTGCCCACGCCGTAAAGAAATACAAATACTCTAATTTCTACCCTGGGGAGATAAGATGGAAATGTTCCCAAACTATAGAAAGTGTTCAATAAGTACTGGACAATAAGGCAAATGAATGATACTGGTTTGCTCTGTTGATAATCACTGGGAGATGAGTACCTACCCATTGCAGATTGCAAAGTTATTCAGCTCCCTGTTACGTGATAGCAAAATACTTGGTCAAGGATCACCTGCTCTGTTCATGGGGGTGCAGACCATATACTCAGTGACACCACAATTTAGAGAAAGTAGTATAAAAACAACAAGAAACTGAGCAAAAATTGACTGTGGTACTAGGCTTTCGATAATTTTGTGCAGCTGTCAGTAAAGTCTGAGAAGAGATGAATGAACTGAAACCAGAATTAACCTGACTTCCAGAGAAGATGGCAGGGAATAAAATCAGCTTTGTTAAGAGAGGCACTTTCTTCTTAACAGCCTGATATCAAACTTTTCTGAGAGTGCCCTAGCAGAGAGCTTCTAGGTTGAAAAAAACCACACACCTCTCTACTTATTGATTCTATTAGAAGTTGAAAATGTCAAGCAGCAGCTTTAAAGTATATACAACTGGAATCCCAGAATTTTTTTTTTTAAAGATTTTATTTATTTGACAGACAGACATCAAAAGTAGGCAGAGAGAGGAAGGGAAGCAGGCTCCCTGCTTCACAGAGAGCCCAATGCGGGGCTCGATCCCAGGACCCCGGGACCATGACCTGAGCCAACGGCAGAGGCTTTAACCCACTGAGCCACCCAGGCGCCCCGAGGAACCCCACACTTTTTAAAGCACCATCCACTAAGGTTGTTCTTCCAAATGAAATGATGGAAAGAAACCACAAAACTATTGTTTATAGTGGAAAAATGGAATGGTGAGGTCAAGGCAGTAGCCAGTAAACTACAGGGTAACAGACAGGCAGAACACAGAGCCCAGGAAATGAAATATTATGATCTTCAGACTTAGATACTGTGTTGATGTATGATCCTGTGTTTAGAGACTGGAAGCTAATTGGTTATCTTTACAAGTTTTGAGGGAACTCTTGCCAATGTGAAACCTCAAATATAGCCTACAACAACCTCTAATTACTCAATCCCTACAGCAATTTTTAAGACCCCAAATTCCACCAACTTAAAATTAGCTGTTAAATCTATTTAGCCTGCAAGAAAAATATCCTTCCCCATGGGCTCTGCTCAGAAGTGATAATGAGGTATAATAAAGCATAGTAAGATTTTCCAAAAACAAAACCAGGACTTTCATATTGACTAAAAGAGCAAGGTTTCCTCACAGAGTGATTACTTCAGGGTCTCCTCTTAGCTCCTTGGGGGGAAAAAAAAGTGCTTGTTTCCTCTTCCTTTGGTACCACTGTATATTATGTGAGTGAACTGAAGACAAATTGCATTTCAGGTAGCAGGTTACCAGATCATAAGAAACAACATCTTCATATGATGGAGAGATTCAGTTTTAAGCCAGGTACAGTAACTGAATGATAGAATCAAGGAAATGGCATGTTGTGTGTACAGGGGAAAAATTAATATAGTCAATGCATAGGTATAGGGGTTGACTTTGGTCTTCACTATTGGTTGGTTGGGTAAACACCTAAATACAATTCCTCTACCAGCTGCCAACCAACAAAAGATGTCCATATAAGAGAGTTTAGGACAGTATGAAGCAGTTGGGAGTCCTTGGGAAAAGAGTCCATTTTTAATTTTTTATTTAAAATTTTTTTAATGAAATCCATTTCTTTCCATTTCTCCTGCATGGAATGCAGTTAGGAGTCTTAAGGTCCAGTTGCCATCTTAAATACATGAAATGAAAACTATGAACATCAAAGTTAACATGTTAAGAAAGGCATAGGGGAAAGGAATAATCTGATTTTAAATAAATAAAACTTTGTTACTCTCAGCCATTGATAGGTGGTTATTGTTGTTGTTGTTGTTGTTTAAGTTGTAGTCAAAGACATTTTTTTTGTTTTATTTTGTTTTTTATTTACTTTTTATTTTTTCATTTCATTTCATTTTATTTTTTTCATCATAAGTGTTTCTTTAATCTCCATCCCCTATCTCCCCCATCCCCTCACCCACTTCCCTGGTAGCCATCATTTTGTTAAGAGCCTGTTTCTTGTTTTGTCTTATCCTCTCTCTTATTTTCCTTTGCTCTTTTGTTTTGTTTCTTGAATTCTACATATGAATGAGATCACAATGATATTTGTCTTTCTCTGACTTATTTCACTTAGGATTACACTCTCTAGTTCTATCTATGTTGTTACAAATGGCAAGATTTCATTCTTTTTTATAATAATATTCCATTGTATACATACGCCACCTTTTCTTTATCCATTCATCTATGGATGGACATGGGCTGCTTCCATAGTTTGGCTATTGTTAAGTAATGCTGCAATAAACACAGGGGTGCATGTATCTCTTTGAATCAATGTTTTTGTATTTCAGGGGTAAATACCCAGTAGTGCAATTCTCAGATCATAGAGTAGCTCTACTTTTAATTTTTTGAGGAAACTTCATACTGTTCCCCACAGTGGCTGTACCAGTTTTCATTCCCTCGAAGACATATTTAGTTTCCTCAGATAATATGTTAATTATTTGACTACTTGTGGAATATGTAGATAAAATATAAGAATACTCAATAGGATTTGTGAAAATAGAAATCATCTCAATTAGTATAAAATTATCACAAAGCAAAGCAAATTAGAGTGTCACAAATAGTTTGAAAATCAAGGATATCATCTACTCTGTTTTGAATTTATGCTCAAAGAAAATACACAAAATAATAGCTATAATTTCAACGGTTTTGAAATGGTAAGGTCTCTTAGAATCACCTGTACTTTCTTTTTAATGGTTATTAAACATATAGGGAAGCAAATGAACCCAGAAATACACATTTTACGAAGGACTACAGGTGATTTTAATGTGTATTGTTCATGGACCTCACTTTCTATTACTCCCGTGCTTTAAAGAGGAATAATATATTAGTTGAAGGACAATTTTGGGGTCAGACTATCTGAGCCTGAATCCTGGGAGTATTTCTTATGAGGTGTATTGTCAGGATTTAATCATAAAAATTTCTGTGCCTCAAATTATCATATATAAAATGCAACAAAGCTAGATCCTGTCCCATAAGACTGTTATAAAAATTAAATATAAGGAACACACAAGAGTCCCCGGCATAGAGTAAACATTATGCAAATATCAACTATAATTATAAAGCAGTCAGATCTATTATTAATTGAAGATAGATAAGAGTTGACTAGGTAGATCTGGTTTATAGAAAGAAATTTGTGTTTTTAAGAGACCAGGAAGAACTATTCAGAGCACTAGACACAATAATTAGCCTAATTAGCAGTACTATAGGCTAGTTATTGTGAATAATGAAAAATAGGGAAAAATCTAGCAATTTTGATGTAAGCAACCTTGATGTAAAATTCAGAGATAATTTAGAATACATGTTTAACCAGGATATTAAGGAGAGGACTTAATTTTAAATTGTTTGGAGTTTTAATGATTTCATGAGAAAAGATATTTTAAGTACTCACTATAGTGAAAATTTAAATTACCTGAAAGCAAAACAGTGCAAGGGCTCTTCAAGTTATCAGAATGGTGTCATTCATATTAAATTGTCTGAGTACCTTCAGGCTTGGAGCAAAGAATATATAGGTTAGAACAAAGAGGTAGGAGAGACCTAAAATTTCTTACTTGATAAATCTGGCTTTGCTCCTTTTTGACTTTGGCCCATATTAAAGCCTGATCTTTCTTTCCTGGGTATTTTCATGGGTTCTTTTGAGTCACTTTCTCATCCTTTTAAGATTGTCTGTGAGGACTTCACATGTGCAAGGTTTTTTATGCTTGTTAGTTTGTTTTGGTTTGGGGAGGACATTTTCATAAATCCTTTGTCCTGACAGACCCCAGAACGCAGGTTTTCACAAACTCAAACCTTCTTACTCAGTTGTAATAGCTCATTTTAGGCAACCTCTCACCATTGTGAGCAACAGTGATATATCAAACAAGTAACAGAATGCAAAAAGAGATGAAATATAAGCATGATTTAGAGAAGAAGACACATATGGAAAAATATCAACAAAGATCAAATATGTATGTTTACTATTTTTGAAGGAAGAAAAAAGAAACAAAATATATTTATTATCTGTTAGAAAAACATCCTACACACACACACACACACACACACACACACACACACACACACAGAGAGAGAGAGAGAGAGAGAAACACCAGAACATCTGAAACTGAAAAGATACACTGTGGAAAAAATTTTTTAAAAAAGTGACAAAGAAAGAGTTGAAAAGGTTGAATTTAGCCTTGATGAAATTATTAAATTCAAGGAAAGGAAAAATCTTAAAATTTATCTAAAAATATAACAGGTTATTCTCCAAAGAAATAAAGCTTGCTTCAGACTTCTCCCTTGAGATTAGATGCCCACAGACATTACAAGATCTAAGGAATGTTACAGGAAAGCCTATGTATGAAACTTTTCATCTTTACTCAGTCAGGTTAGTGTTCAGCAGTAAAGGTAAAAAAAGGGAGTTTGAAAAATGAGAAAAAAAAATAATTGAAGCCTTTCTGAAAATCTACTTGGATATTTAATTCTTCTCTACTCACAAATGTGGAATCAATAGTATATTTAAAAACAGGAATAGTGAGCATGAGCCACATTAGGAAGGGATTCACATAATTTGTTCTGTCTTTTCCCTCCCCTCCTCCACCTCATCATCCCCTTCTCCCTCTTCCTCTCACTCTCACTCCTGCTCCTCCTTCTTCTCTCCACAAGTCTATGTTTGCCTTCTAAGAGTGATTGAGGGTGGAAAAACAAGATATGGCACTTGAGGGAAGTGCTGAAAGGAAAGCCCCCAGGGGAGCATAAGGTGACTAGAAATACAAAAATGCTTATGGTAAACCCTGAAGGAAATAGGGCAAAGAGCTAACATTTGACAGCACTGCCCAGCGGGCTGTGGGAGTTCATTTTCTTTTCCCCTAACCTTGTCACGTTACCGTTCTGTTTTGTTTGCCTCTCCCTATCTGCTTTCTCCTCCTCTGCTGTGTCCCTACAGGCTAAGCCTCTTGCAGGTATCACCCAGATCCTCTCTCTTGCTGGCTTTGGTTGGATTAGGCAGGAGGGAAACACAAGCAGAGATCAAGCAGGATGTTTCTTGCCCACTCCCTGCTTCAGTGCCTCTTGTCATTATCTTCACTGCGGCCCTCAAGATCACAGCTCCAGACAAATAACCCCCATTTTCCTCCTCCCCAACCTACCTAAGCTACAGCTCTCACCTGGCACTCAAGATAAATGGTCTTCCCTTGACCCTTCAGCTGAAAGTAAGAGTTTCCTGTTGTTGCTGGTCTCTGGGTACATTAGCATCCCTCGTTTGTTCTTTAATCATTGTGTCTAAGTAGTCCCTTTATTAAAAAATCATTTCATTTGAGCTAAGATGAGATATCACCTTACACCAGTCAGACCGGCTAAAATTAACAAGACAAGAAACAATGAGTGTTGGTGAGGATGTGGAGAAAGGGGACCCCTCCTACACTGTTGGTGGGAATGCAAACCGGTGTGGCCACTCTGGAAAACAGTATGGAGGTTCCTCAAAAAGTTAAAAATAGAACTATCTTATGATAGAACAAACACAGTACTAGGTATTTATCCAAAGGATACAAAAATACTGATTCAAAGAGACACATGCACCCTGATGCTATAAGCAGCATTATCAACAATAACCAAATTAAGGAAAGAGCCCAAATGTCTATCAACAGCTGAATGAATAAGGAAGGCCCATCCAAAAGAATGAAGTCCTGCCACTTGCAGTGACATGGATAGAGTAGCATGCTAAACAAAATAAGTCAGTCAGAGAAAGACAAATACTATATGATGTCACTCATAGGCAGAATTTAAGAAAAACAACAACAACAACAACAAATGATCATAGGGGAAAAATAGGAAACCATAAAACAGATCCTTAACTATAGAGAAGAAACCGATGATAAGCAGAGGGGAGGTAGGTAGGAAGATGGGTTAAAGGTGATAAGAATTAAGGAGGGCACTTGTGATGAGCAACGGATGTTGTATGTAAGCACTGAATCACTGAATTCTAAACCTGAAACTAATATTACACTGTATGTTAACTAATTGTAATTTAAATAACAACTTTAAAAAAAATCAGTTCACTTGAATCAATGGGGTTAAATTATTTTTCTTGCCAGGACACCTGACTGACATATTGTTTTTTTGTGACTGGTGACATTTCTTAACAAAATTAATTAATTTGAATATTTAATAGACCACACTGAAGACCTAGCTGGCTGTTGTTCATGAATCTGTAGTGATTTCGTATTGCATACATGATTTCAGAGTGGTTTCTCTCATTAATACAATATGTAAATGTTCTAAACTGGAAATCCATAGGGAAATTAGCTAATTTCTACTTAAGAGCTCAAATGGTTCTACTGTTTAATTTTTACCAGAATAAATATACAGTACTATTGTCTTGTGTTCTGGAATCAGGAGATCCAAATGCAACAAAGTATCAGTGACTGGTATTATTTACTATTAGAAGCTAGGAAGAAATATTTAATATTTAAAACTAGAAAGAAATTTCACTGGAAAAAATGACAAGCAATTTTTATTAGGTTATTAAAATTTCACAGGCATAAAGGATTATACCCATTGGGAAACACTCAGGTCTAATTTTAAGTTCAATAAAATCTTTATGGGCCTCTGTCCATCAATAACATTATGTAGAATAAATCAGTTTAAACAACATTTAAGTGCAGATTCAGAAAAGATACAAAAGCACCTGGGGGTGCATCAGAACTGTTAATATAGCAAGTGAAGAGATGATTAAAAGGAGCTGCCACCCCTGTTGCTACAGTGGGAATTTATGGGATATTTGGTGCATAATCTCTTCAGGACAGTTTCAGCAAAATGGGTACCTCTTTCCCCACTGTTGACTAAATCCTTGTGCTGGCATCAACAGAAAAAATTATAATTCTCAAACTCGGCACTACTATTTTTCTTCCCTCACTCCTCTCCAATCAAAGAAAAAAAGTTAGATAAAAGGTATATAAATTAGCCTAGTTTTGATGGATCTATTTTGAGCTATACCATTTTCAATTGTTTTTTATTTCTTATTCCATTTCACGAAAGAATCAGTATGTTCCTCGTTCATAATTTTTATAATTTGGAATTTTGTCTGATTTCAGGTGAAATCCAATAAAAAGTGCACAGTAAGGGCTTTAAATTGTCAAGATGGATCAAGAGTTTTTTATATTTCTTCAGAAATCGCTCTGAAAAAAGGTTTTAAATAGTATTAAAGTACAATTTGGGTTAAGAATTTTTTTTAAAGATTTTATTTATTTATTTGAGAGAGAAAGAGAGAAAGAGAAAAAGAGAGAGCAGAAGGAGGAGGGAGAGGGAGGGGGAAAGAATCTAAAGCAGACTCTGCACTGAGCTTGGAGATAAATGTGGGGCGCAGTCTTAGGACCCTGAGATCATGACCAGAGCCAAAACCAAGAGTTGGGCACTCAAAGCCACCCATGCACTCTTAATTATGATTTTTAAACTGACATTTCATTTTCCCTAGTATTCCAAACCAATTGGAATTAACTTTATACTAAACTTAAAGTTATTTTTTAAACAAATCAGTTTATTGAAGAAAAAATTATTTACATAAGGGCCAACCATTTCAATACATGCAACTCACTAATGAAAAATATGGTTTATATCTTATGCTAAAGCTGACTTGCAGTTACATCAACATATATTCTAGAATAGAAATTTCATTAATGCCTTGCTAAACAATTTCTACATAGAATTTCATGTCTGTAGTGTGTGTTATTCTAATGAGAATTGACATAAAGCTCAGGAAATCGCATTTTAGCATTCATCATGGTTGTTGTCCCACCACAGTTTGATTTACTTTGTAATTATTCTTTAACTGAGATGAATACATGATGAAACTATGAGGGAATTACTAAACACTCAAAGGTATGCTTTTTTTTTTTTTTTTTTTAAAGAAATTGTGGTATGGAAACAACAAAGCTGAAATTCAAAGGACTTTTATTTATTACAGTAAACCCTCTCCTTTTTGATGAAACATGCTTTGGAATAGAATTATAACTATGATGTGAGGAAAAATTTACTATAAATAAGCTTGCAAATGTATGTATCTTTGTGGAAACCATAGAGTTTATTGTAGAGAGCTATGACCTGATTGCAGAGAAAGCCAGTACTTTATATAGTATATGGGTTTGATATGACATACTATTTCTAAACTAGTCATACTTAAAATTGGATGTTTATTATTGGCAAGATAGGCTAGAATAATATTAAAAATATTAGCTCAAACAGAAGACATTATTTGCTATTGTGATTTAAATATTCAGAAGGTAATGTCAATATATGTGAAATATAAAGCACATATGGGTATTTCTACTATAGGATGATACTTATTTTCCTTTTTAACTCTTTCATATGCCAGCTTCAAATGAAATAATAGCTTGGTAATGGCTTAGACTATTTTATTTTTCAAATGCTATATATACAATTGTCTTATTCAATTCTTTAGAAATGATAATTTTGATTGTTTAAATTACGTGAAAACCACATCAGAAATACCAACTTTAACAGAATCATGGGTCCCACTGAAAATAATTGAAATCTTTAAAAGCTGTTAAAAAGAAAACCATAGGCCACAAATAAGGTTATTTATGTTAGAACCCCACATCAGTGAACCAAAATTCAGTACCTAGCCTGATGATAGCTCTAACCCCCATCCCAGTGTAACCTTTAATGAGTCAACACGAAATTTCCTGATCAGTACTGAGAAATTTACTGATAGACTGCTTTTCTTCCCCTTAGGAAGGGGTCTTTGCATCAAATAGGGCATTCCTTGCTAATAATAACCCCCTCCCCCACCCCCACACTCACTGCCTTTATAAACCTTTCCATTCCTACAGATATAGCTCCTTCCTATTTACTAGATGGGATGTATCCTGACTCACGAATTGTTCGGGAAAGCCAATTTGATCTTTTAAATTACTCAGTTCAATTTCTGTTTAATAAAACAAAGATTGGAAAATAAAGTTAGACTGCTTTAATAACACAAAACCAGTATGAAAATAAAATTTTTAAAAGAAAAATCAGTTTAAAATTGTTTTTCTATATTATTTGAATCTAATTCCTTTGTCTACTTAAACACATTTTATCTTTTTTATGCTCAGGACACCAACGTATACAAATAACAAATGAACACTGGGCATGTGAACGTTTTTGAAAATTGCTCACAAAATCCTTCCAGAACCGTAATGATATAAAAGCCACAATCCCTTTTGGGATGTGGTGTTTTAGAATATATTATATACATGTGAGGAAAGACAGCTGATTTTTATATTAAAAAATCATTTGAATTTTGGAAGAACTAAGTCAATTTTTTTCTCTTTGGAATTTGTTCTTTAATTGACTTCTGACTTCCTCCCTCGAATAATGTCTTTAAAAGCAAGTGACCACTCTTATAAATGAGTATAACATCTCATACACTATTTTTTTCTTTCCTAAAGTATGCAGTAGATGGGAGAGAGCAGTGTCAACATCAATTGAGACTTGCTAAAAATGCAAATTTTTAGGCCCCTTGTTGGACAACTGAATCAGGATTTCTAAGGAGAGGGCCCAGAAATCTGTGTTTTAACATCTCCGGGTGACTGAGAAGCACCATCCCAACTATGCTTAAGCCAAGTCAAGAGTTTCAATTTAGCAGTACTGCCAAGAGTGACTAATTTATGCACTCTTAAAAATTCTTTCCCAAAGGAAGATGAGATGCACTGGATACCTTTTTAAAAGGAGTGACTCAGCCATTGTGATTATTGTCATATCCACTGTGTATACAGAGGGCCTCGATACAGAACTTTACAGTTTATCTCAGCCTTATCAATAATACTCTGATAAAAGCTTCAACCAAAAACTATTTTACTTGATTTCCTAACTTTCATATTATTAACTCACATGCCAGCTGAAATATAATGTTAAGTATAATTCAGAATTTTATTACACTTCATAAAGGTGCTTATGTTCCATATATCTAGTTAGCACTTCCATAGTAGTTGACTTATACACACATATTATATTTGATATACATCCCCTCTGAAATTCCACTGTCAGGAAATAATTATGTAAAATTAATAGACAATATATTCGGACCTACTTAATCAAAATTGAACTTTACTAGTTATGAGAGAAAAAAATTATGGATGGAGTGATAAAATTTGAATGAATACCATTCATAAGGGTTCGTTAAGCTAATTCATAGAAAACCTTCCTTTGGAAACTTATTCTCAATGAAAAATAACATAAAATATCTATAGATTTGTAATACAGGTGGAGATGACATTTATATTACAGTCATCAAGTGGAGTATAACTTTCAGAGGTTCAGGTTCCAACGTTTATGAAGAAAAGCTAGGTATTTAATTCTTACATTTTTATTAATATAATTACAAAAGCCTACAGACTTTATCAAATTTGTTTGTAGGCATCAATACTCCAAGAGCATCAAGTTAATCCCACACACTTGAGAAATAATACTATCTGGATTCAGGTCCAAAGGCTCATGACAACATTAAGTTGAAATGGATAAAATGAAAGATTATAATAGTATTGATTAGTCAGTTACATATGTGCTTAAAAAACAGTGTCACTCTTTACTTCTGTGGTCTTCCTCCCCTCAAATGCATAACCCAATCTGACCATAAGAAAAACCCAGGCCGAGAGGAGGAGTCAAGATGGCAGAGAAGTAGCAGGCTGAGACTACTTCAGGTAGCGGGAGATCAGCTAGATAGCTTATCTAAAGATTGCAAACACCTACAAATCCAACGGGAGATCGAAGAGAAGAACAGAAACTCTAGAAACAGAAAATCAACCACTTTCTGAAAGGTAGGACTGGCGGAGAAGTGAATCCAAAGCGACGGGAAGATAGACCGCGGGGGGAGGGGCTGGCTCCCGGCAAGCGGCGGAGCAGTGGAGCACAAAATCGGGACTTTTAAAAGTCTGTTCCGCTGAGGGACATCGCTCCAGAGGCTTAACCAGGGTGAAGCCCATGCAGGGTCAGCGTGGCCTCAGGGCCTGCAGGGTCACAGAAGGATCTGGGGTGTCTGAGTGTCGCAGAGCTTACAGGTATTAGAACAGGGAAGCCAGCTATAGAGATAGAGCCAAGGAGTGAGCTCTAAGCTCGGGGTTACCTTGAACCGGTCGCAGGCTCGGTCAGCTCGGAGCGCGGCCGGAGGCAGGGTGACGGGAGTAAATCGGTGCTGTTCTCTGAGGGCGCACTGAGGAGTGGGGCCTCGGGCTCTCGGCTCCTCTGGGCCGGAGACTGGGAGGCCGCCATCTTCATTCCCGCCCTCCAGAACTCTACGGAAAGCGCTCAGGGAACAAAAGCTCCCGAAAGCAAACCCGAGCGGATTACTTAGCCCGGCCCCTGGTAAGGGTGGTGCAACTCCGCCTGGGGCAAAGACACTTGAGAATCACTACAACAGGCCCCTCCCCCAGAAGATCAACAAGAAACCCAGCCAGGACCAAGTTCACCTACCAAGGAGTGCACTTTCAATACCAAGGAGAGCAGCAGAATTCCAAAGGAGGAGAAAGCAAAGCACGGAACTCATGGCTTTCTCCCCATGATTCTTTAGCCTTGCAGTTAATTTAAATTTTTTTCTTTTTCAATTTATTTTTCTTCTTCTGCTAAATTTTTTTAACTTTTACCCTTTTCTTTTTTAACGTTTTTTAACTAGTTTATCTAATATATATATATATATTTTTCCTTTTTATATTTTTTCTTTATTGGTTTTCTTTTTTTAACTGTTTCTTTCTTTTTTTTTCTTTTTTCTTTTTTTTCTTTTCTTCTTTCTGAACCTCTTTTTATCCCCTTTCTCCCCCCTCACGATTTGGGATCTCTTCTGATTTGGCTGAAGCATATTTTCCTGGGGTTGTTGCCACCCTTTTAGTATTTCACTTGCTCCTTCATATACTCTTATCTGGACAAAATGACAAGGCGGAAAAATTCACCACAAAAAAAAGAACAAGAGGCAGTACCAAAGGCTAGGGACCTAATCAATACAGACATTGGTAATATGTCAGATCTAGAGTTCAGAATGACGATTCTCAAGGTTCTAGCCGGGCTCCAAAAAGGCATGGAAGATATTAGAGAAACCCTCTCCGGAGAGATAAAAGCCCTTTCTGGAGAAATAAAAGAACTAAAATCTAACCAAGTTGAAATAAAAAAAGCTATTAATGAGGTGCAATAAAAAATGGAGGCTCTCACTGCTAGGATAAATGAGGCAGAAGAAAGAATTAGTGATATAGAAGACCAATTGACAGGGAATAAAGAAGCTGAGCAAAAGAGGGACAAAAGGCTACTGGACCATGAGGGGAGAATTCGAGAGATAAGTGACACCATAAGACGAAACAACATTAGAATAATTGGGATTCCAGAAGAAGAGGAAACAGAGAGGGGAGCAGAAGGTATATTGGAGAGAATTATTGGAGAGAATTTCCCCAATATGGCAAAGGGAACAAGCATCAAAATCCAGGAGGTTCAGAGAACCCCCCTCAAAATCAATAAGAATAGGTCCACACCTGTCACCTAATAGTAAAATTGACAAGTCTTAGTGACAAAGAGAAGATCCTGAAAGCAGCCCGGGAAAAGAAGTCTGTAACATACAATGGTAAAAATATTAGATTGGCAGCAGACTTATCCACAGAGACCTGGCAGGCCAGAAAGAGCTGGCATGATATATTCAGAGTACTAAACGAGAAAAACATGCAGCCAAGAATACTATATCCAGCTAGGCTATCATTGAAAATAGAAGGAGAGATTAAAAGCTTCCAGGACAAACAAAAACTGAAAGAATTTGCAAATACCAAACCAGCTCTACAGGAAATATTGAAAGGGGTCCTCTAAGCAAAGAGAGACCCTAAAAGTAGTAGATCAGAAAGAAACAGAGACAATATACAATAACAGTCACCTTACAGGCAATACAATGGCACTACATTCATATCTCTCAATACTTACCCTGAATGTTAATGGGCTAAATGCCCCAATCAAAAGACACAGGGTATCAGAATGGATAAAAAAACAAAACCCATCTATATGTTGCCTACAAGAAACTCATCTTAAACCTGAAGACACCTCCAGATTTAAAGTGAGGGGGTGGAAAAGAATTTACCATGCTAATGGACATCAGAAAAAAGCAGGAGTGGCAATCCTTATATCAGATCAATTCGATTTTAAGCCAAAGACTATAATAAGAGATGAGGAAGGACACTATATCATACTTAAAGGAACTGTCCAACAAGAAGATCTAACAATTTTAAATATCTATGCCCCTAATATGGGAGCAGCCAACTATATAAACCAATTAATAACAAAATCAAAGAAACACATCGACAATAATACAATAATCATAGGGGACTTTAACACTCCCCTCACTGAAATGGACAGATCATCCAAGCAAAAGATCAACAAGGAAATCAAGGCCTTAAATGACACACTGGACCAGATGGACATCACAGATATATTCAGAACATTTCATCCCAAAGCAACAGAATACACATTCTTCTCTAGTGCACATGGAACATTCTCGAGAATAGATCATATTCTCGGTCCTAAATCAGGTCTCAACCATTATCAAAAGATTGGAATCATTCCCTGCATATTTTCAGACCACAATGCTCTGAAGCTAGAACTCAATCACAAGAGGAAATTTGGAAAGAACCCAAATACATGGAGACTAAACAGCATCCTTCTAAAGAATGAATGGGTCAACCAGGAAATTAAAGAAGAGTTGAAAAAATTCATGGAAACAAATGATAATGAAAACACAACGGTTCAAAATCTGTGGGACACAACAAAGGCAGTCCTGAGAGGAAAATATATAGCGGTACAAGCCTTTCTCAAGAAACAAGAAAGGTCTCAGGTACACAACCTAACCCTACACCTAAAAGAGCTAGAGAAAGAACAAGAAAGAAACCCTAAACCCAGCAGGAGAAGAGAAATCATAAAGATCAGAGCAGAAATCAATGAAATAGAAACCAAAAAAACAATAGAACAAATCAATGAAACTAGGAGCTGGTTCTTTGAAAGAATTAATAAGATCGATAAACCCCTGGCCAGACTTATCAAAAAGAAAAGAGAGAGGACCCAAATAAATAAAATCATGAATGAAAGAGGAGAGATCACAACGAACACCAAAGAAATACAGACAATTATAAGAACATACTATGAGCAACTCTACGCCAACAAATTTGACAATGTGGAAGAAATGGATGCATTCCTAGAGACATATAAACTACCACAACTGAACCAGGAAGAAATAGAAAGCCTGAACAGACCCATAACCAGTAAGGAGATTGAAACAGTCATCAAAAATCTCCAAACAAACAAAAGCCCAGGGCCAGACGGCTTCCCGGGGGAATTCTACCAAACATTTAAAGAAGAACTAATTCCTATTCTCCTGAAACTGTTCCAAAAAATAGAAATGGAAGGAAAACTTCCAAACTCACTTTATGAGGCCACCATCACCTTGATCCCAAAACCAGACAAGGATCCCTTCAAAAAAGAGAACTACAGACCAATATCCTTGATGAACACAGATGCAAAAATTCTCGCCAAAATACTAGCCAATAGGATTCAACAGTACATTAAAAGGATTATTCACCACGACCAAGTGGGATTTATTCCAGGGCTGCAAGGTTGGTTCAACATCCGCAAATCAATCAATGTGATACAACACATTAATAAAAGAAAGAACAAGAACCATATGATACTCTCCATAGATGCTGAAAAAGCATTTGACAAAGTATAGCATCCCTTCCTGATCAAAACTCTTCAAAGTGTAGGGATAGAGGGCACATACCTCAATATTATCAAAGCCATCTATGAAAAACCCACCGCAAATACCATTCTCAATGGAGAAAAACTGAAAGCTTTTCCGCTAAGGTCAGGAACACGGCAGGGATGTCCGTTATCACCACTGCTATTCAACATAGTACTAGAAGTCCTAGCCTCAGCAATCAGACAACAAAAGGAAATTAAAGGCATCCAAATTGGCAAAGAAGAAGTCAAACTATCACTCTTTGCAGATGATATGATACTATATGTGGAAAACCCAAAAGACTCCACTCCAAAACTGCTAGAACTTGTCCAGGAATTCAGTAAAGTGTCAGGATATAAAATCAATGCACAGAAATCAGTTGCATTTCTCTACACCAACAACAAGACAGAAGAAAGAGAAATTAAGGAGTCCATCCCATTTACAATTGCACCCAAAACTATAAGATACCTAGGAATAAATCTAACCAAAGAGATTAAGAATCTATACACAGAAAATTATAAAGTACTCATGAAAGAAATTGAGGAAGACACAAAGAAATGGAAAAATGTTCCATGCTCCTGGATTGGAAGAATAAATATTGTGAAAATTCTATGCTACCTAAAGCAATCTACACATTTAATGCAATTCCTATCAAAGTACCATCCATTTTTTTCAAAGAAATGGAAAAATAATCCTAAAATTTATATGGAATCAGAAAAGACCTCGAATAGCCAAAGGAATATTGAAAAAGAAAGCCAAAGTTGGTGGCATCACAATTCCGGACTTCAAGCTCTATTACAAAGCTGTCATCATCAAGACAGCATGGTACTGGCACAAAAACAGATACATAGATCAATGGAACAGAATAGAGAGCCCAGAAATAGACCCTCAACTCTATGGTCAACTGATCTTCGACAAAGCAGGAAAGAATATCCAATGGAAAAAAGACAGCCTCTTCAACAAATGGTGTTGGGAAAATTGGACAGCCACATGCAGAAAAATGAAATTGGATCATTTCCTTACACCACACACGAAAATAGACTCAAAATGGATGAAGGATCTCAATGTGAGAAAGGAATCCATCAAAATCCTTGAGGAGAGCACAGGCAGCAACCTCTTCGACCTCAGCTGCAGCAACATCTTCCTAGGAACATCGCCAAAGGCAAGGGAAGCAAGGGCAAAAATGAACTACTGGGATTTTATCAAGATCAAAAGCTTTTGCACAGCAAAGAAAACAGTTAACAAAACCAAAAGACAACTGACAGAATGGGAGAAGATATTTGCAAATGACATATCAGATAAAGGGCTAGTGTCCAAAATCTATAAAGAACTTAGCAAACTCAACACTCAAAGAACAAATAATCCAATCAAGAAATGGGCAGAAGACATGAACAGACATTTCTGCAAAGAAGACATCCAGATGGCCAACAGACACATGAAAAAGTGCTCCACATCACTCGGCATCAGGGAAATACAAATCAAAACCACAATGAGATACCACCTCACACCAGTCAGAATGGCTAAAATTAACAAGTCCGGAAATGACAGATGCTGGCGAGGATGCGGAGAAAGGGGAACCCTCCTACACTGTTGGTGGGAATGCAAGCTGGTGCAACCACTCTGGAAAACAGCATGGAGGTTCCCCAAAATGTTGAAAATAGAACTACCCTATGACCCAGCAATTGCACTATTGGGTATTTACACTAAAGATACAAACGTAGTGATCCGAAGGGG
Organism: Enhydra lutris kenyoni; assembly: GCF_002288905.1. Taxonomy (NCBI): domain Eukaryota; kingdom Metazoa; phylum Chordata; class Mammalia; order Carnivora; family Mustelidae; genus Enhydra; species Enhydra lutris. The sequence continues at coordinate 38,896,239 of NW_019154088.1, read as the reverse complement.
CACGTGCACCCGAATGTTTATAGCAGCAATGTCTACAATAGCCAAACTATGGAAAGAACCTAGATGTCCATCAACAGACGAATGGATAAAGAAGAAGTGGTATATATACACAATGGAATACTATGCAGCCATCAAAAGAAATGAAATCTTGCCATTTGCGACGACGTGGATGGAACTAGAGGGTATCATGCTTAGCGAAATAAGTCAATCAGAGAAAGACAACTATCATATGATCTCCCTGATATGAGGGAGAGCAGATCCAACATGGTGGGTTAAGGGGGTAGGAGAAGAATAAATGAAACAAGATGGGATTGGGAGGGAGACAAACCATTAGTGACTCTTAATCTCACAAAACAAACTGTGGGTTAATGGGGGGAGGGGGGTGGGGGGGTGGGATTATGGACATTGGGGAGGGTATGTGCTATGATGAGTGCTGTGAAGTGTGTAAACCTGGCGATTCACAGACCTGTGCCCCTGGGGATAAAAATATATTATATGTTTATAAAAAATAAAATTAAAAAAAAAAAAAAAGAAAAACCCAAGCCAACTCTTATATAGGCACATTTTACAAATATCTAGCCAGTACTCATCAAAACTCTAAAAGTCACTCAAACAAGGAAAGTCAGAAAAACGGTCATGGCCAACTGTCAGAAGCAGATATTTGATAAGTAGATATAACATGGGAAATTTCTATTTCCGAAATAGAGGAGATTAAATTAAAGAAATCCAAATATAATATGCAGTTTGGTTAATAATAATATACTGTTAGGGCCAATTTAATGTTAAAACCTGTTTAACTATTAGGGCCTCCTTAGCCAAAGCAACTCCATATTGCCTAGGTAGCCATATTGTTGTTTACATCCACAGACTTCATTCCGGGAATAAACGCCCCAGTAGTTCCTGGTATGGTTCCGGGTATCAATTCCGGGAGGAAATGCCTTAACAATAGAAGCCACGTACCTTGGGTCTGCGGTTATGCCCTATAAAACCAGCCTGTGAGATCGGGAGGGGGTCGTTCTCTTTGGAGGCGGCCCTGCCCAGTCAGTCTGACTTCTAATGCTTGGCATAGAATAAAGCTTCACATAACTTTCACTTTGTCTGAGTCTCATTCCCCTGGCTGGTCAGTCTAACTTCTAATGCATAGAATAAGGCTTTGCATAACTTTCACTTTTTCTCAGTCTCGTTCCTTTGATAACGGACCCCAACATATACCAATATTGGTTTAGTAAATATAAGTTATGTGCTATATTGGGGCACCTGGGTGGCTGAGTGGGTTAAGCCTCTGCCTTTGGCTCAGGTCATGATCTCAGGGTCTGGGATCGAGCCCTACATGGGGCCCTCTGCTCAGCGGGAAGCCTGCTTCCCCCCACCTCTCTCTGCCTGCCTCTCTGCCTACTTGTGATCTCTGTCAAACACATAAATAAAATCTTAAAAAAAAAAAAAAAAGAAATGTGTATATTAATAATACGACAGAGTGGGTGTGTGATGTATGGGAACTCTTTCAACTACTCAGTTATTTTTTCTAAAACTAAAACTAGTCTTATATAAAAGTTTATTTTAAAATAGAGCGGCATTATGAAATATTATGTTTGGTATAAAATAGTAAATGTTAAATACTAAATTCTGAGTATAAGACAAGTTTCCTCTTTGCAAAACGTTTGGGAGTTATAAGGCAGTTCCTTTTTTCTTACCTCCATTTTGATCATTTTACAGACTACTGCAGGGCACTTATTTTGATGAGACAATTAAAAACAAACCTAAAATACTCTAGCATATAAATTTGTTTTATTTAACTTTGTGGCATTTTCTTCTGTTTTTGTTTTGTTTTGTTTTGTTTTGTTTTAAACTTATTATAAGGAACAGAATGTCGGAGCGCCTGGGTGGCTCAGTGGGTTAAGCCTCTGCCTTCGGCTCAGGTCATGCTCTCAGGGTCCTGGGATGGAGCCCCACACTGGGCTCTCTGCTCAGCAGGGGGCCTGCTCCCCCGCCCCACGCCTGCCTCTCTATCTACTTGTGATCTCTCTCTCTGCCAAATAAATAAATAAAATCTTAAAAAAAAAAAAAGGAACAGAATGTCAAGAACAAAGGAAGAGGTAAAGAATTGCAAAAGGTCATGTCATATATCAACATAACCAAGCAAATAATAGAGTTTAATAGTTGATAATCCACTATTCTATCTGTATTACTTTTGTTCACTGATAAATTAATTTTCATTTTACAGTTGATTCACAACTCCTGAAGTGATTCAACCCTTAGGTATAGTGCTTCTAGCACCAATAAACTGGTTTGGGAAGGGGAAAGTCATTTTTATTTGAAAGGGAATGAAATATATTTGCAAACACAGATGTGCTAAGTAGATATTAAGGGTTGAGGGAACCATATATGTGTGTGTTTAAATTTAATGACTCCATAGTCTTGTTATTTGTTCAGTAAGGCATGTCAAGGAACACATAATTATACAGATATATTTCTGAAAGTTGTATTTTGTAGTCAGAACTTTGAAATCAACACATTCCTAAAATTGCAATTTACCTATACATTTTCACTGTTTTTGTTTTCTCTTTGAGGGAAGTCCCATTTTGTTGTTTTACATCTTTGAAATTCTGAGCAGAAACGCCAGCATAATGAAAAGAAGGAAATCATACATGAAAAAGTTTATGGCTGCTGGCATTGTTGAACTGTTCCATTATAACTAGCCTGCAAATTTCTACTGCTAAATTTATGGATGCTTTCTCATACTAGAATGAAATTATTGAAAACTATTCAGCTGCTAGCAAGTTGTAAAGGAAAGACAAAGGATCAAGAATCACAATACCTGGATTCTATTCCAAATTTTACAACCTTAGTTACTGGACCTCTCTGGACATTAGTAAACTGACATGTAAAATAAAAGGGCAGGGAAAGCAATCTCTAAATAACAAACGTTATTTTCAGCTTAAAGAGCATTGCATGAAAATATGTTAACATCAGGGACAAAAGACATCCTATGAGTTTCCAAAACAGAAAAACACTTTTCATAATTTAGATCACCTAATAAATAAAGGAAGTACAACGAGTGTTTAGTTCTGAGGGCCTTGCCTTTGGGCTTTGGAAGAACTTATCTAATTACAGACAAGATAGCATCTGTTGCACAGATTTGAAAATATGCTGAGGCTGATCACAACTCATTCCAAGTAAAACCGATTTTAAATGTTAAAAAAAGTGAAAGGAAAAGGAAATGAATTGATCTCAGATATAGTAGCCAGCCTCCAAGATGGTCCCCAGGGATTTTCACATCATGGAATCCACGCCTTTATCCACTCACCTTTCACATTAAGTAGGGCTGTGTAATCAATAGTATATTGCAGAAGTGATGCTGCATGACTTCTGAGGCTAGGTTGTAAAAGATATTACGGCCTCTGCCTTGCTTTGTCTCACGAATCACTTACCCAGCAGCCACATCATTATGGCATTCAGGCAGCCCTCTGGAAAGGAACGCAGACCTCTCAATAAGAATCCCTTGGAAGTAGATCTTCCAGCCACAGTCAAGCTTTAAGATTACTGTAATCTCAGCAGCCATCTTGATGTAACTTCATGGGAGACTTAAGGCCAGAACCGTCCAACCAAACCATTTCAGAATTCCTTGCTCACAGAAACTATAAAATAATAAACATTTATTGTTATTTATGCTGCTATGTTTCCCACAGAAACTTAGAAACTTTAAAATGATGAATATCTAATGTTTTATGCTACTATGTTTTGGATAATTTGTTTCACAGCAATGGATAACTAATACATCAGTTATAGTTATTACCAAGTTTGCATTTCCTCAAATATTCGAGGAAGTATGTAAGGACTCTAAGGGGAAGCAGAATTACCACAGCCTCTTTGATTACTTCAGTCTGTATAAAGTGAAATTAGGATAATGTAAGCCTGAATTATTTAAATTTTGCAAAATGAAATTTTGGGACAATAAATATCTATCAATTTACCTCAAATTTTTACTTATTTTATACTCTCTATATATAACTGCTCGTTTAATTACTCTGTTATCTGTGGCTACTATCTTGATATATTTAATACTATCATCTTAGTCTTAGTGCTTCGGCAAACAATATTTCTCATTGGGATTTAACCACTATGGGCCCAAGGACATATTCCCTCTGGTTCACTGCTTTACCTCAAACAACAAGTTCAGTATCAGGCATATATATTTACAGTTAATAAATATTTATTAAACAAATAAATGATTGGAAAGTAAAATCATCATGTTGTTATTAAAAAGAAGAAAAAGTTTTAATAAATAAAACCTTCAGAATATTTTCTCTAGATGCTTCTGATTCCAGAGAAAGAATGAGAAAAAAGAGTTTTAAAACTTAAATAAGGGGGACACCTGGGTGGTTCAGTTGATTAAGTGTCTGTCTTTGTCTCCCAGGTTCCTGGGATCAAGCCCCACACTTTGGGCTCCTTGCTCAGCGGGGAGCTTGCTTCTCTCTCTGCCTGTCACTCCCCCCTGCTTGTGCTCTCTTTCTCTCTCTGACAAATAAATAAATAAAATCTAAAAAAAATAAAAGACTTAAATGATGGATATCTAATAAATAGAGGTACTTTATTTGAAGACATTTCATTAGTGGCTGATACCTAAGCCTCCATTTGCCTCGACTACAAATGGGGAAAATACTGATACTCTGATTTTCTAATACCACATATAACTCATAGGTGGAATTACTCTATAGATAAAGGTAGCCAAGTGAGCAAGAAAATTGGTAGTGATTTTATGATATATAAGGAAAGGTTCAGTTAAATTTATACCTTAGCTACATACTTTGGTTCAGGGAGAGTCCAAAGTACATACAGAAGACAAAAGTTGCGAGTTTCTCCTGGTTGTTTCTTTTTCTTAAATTAGCCTCTTCTGGTGTTTCCAGAGTCTTTAATCCTTCCTTATTTTTAATTTGTAACTGAATAATATTTTGGTGATTTTTAAAAAATTGTTATATTCCTGATAAACTGTTTAATCCAGTTTACTTAGACATCTCTTACATCAAGGTCTTCATAGCTCAGATTTCACAAGAGTCTGTGTGAACACAATTAAGAAAAAATTAGGTAGAAACACTCAGGTACAGTACTAGCTATGAAGGTACAAATGTATAATTTCCATTTTGTTGAGACAACAATAAATACAACTTTGCATAAAGTAAAATCCAATGTCTCACTCACCCAGTTATAACAGAAAATAAATACATAAAAAACATATATCCATAAAAATTACCTAAATAACTTTTTACATTAAAACAACTTTTAAAATACAGTGTGCACTTCTTGCCGCATTAAAACAATTCTAAGAAACGATGTAATCTAATTTTCAATGAACGACTCGATATAAGGGATTCTTGTAACTTTATTTCTTACATTTTATTAAGATAATACCATAGATGTCTTCTTGAATAGGTATTTTGTGTTAAGGTAATAACTCTCAAAAGATTCCTTAACCAAAAAACTCACAGACTACTGGGAGTTTTGTTTGTTTGGATTTTCTCATTGTGGTCACTTCTATTCTCCCTCATAATTTACCCTCTAACAAGCCTGTTTTCACCGCTCCCATTTTTCTTTCTCTTCTGAGTGTTCTGAGTATTGTGCATAATTTCTGCTATTAGTCCTTGGAGTTTATAAATGTTATAAAATGTTATAAAAGAGAAGATAATCAGTACTATATATATACCTATATATGTATAAATAATATATATATTATATAATATATAATATATATTTTACATATAATACATAATATAATATTATGTTATATATATGTGTGTGTGTATAACATAATATTATATATATATATATATATACATATATATATATATATATAGTGCCTAAAAAGATTGTATATGCTGCATTAGCTAGTTTGACTGGGGTTAAATGATTTTCCTTAATTTCAGAGTTAAAACTAGCTTAGAAAAAAAAAACTAGCTTAGAAAGACATGATTATTTAAAGCCTTAGAACCTGATAAGTAAAGAATAGCAAATCTGAAATAGACCAACATTATTCCATCCATCATTTAACAATACACACTGAGAATGTATTATGTGCCAAGCACCACTAAGGCACTCGAAATATATGAAGAACCAAAACAGGAAAAGAACCTGCCCTCATGGAGATATATTTCTGTAAGGGTAAATAGAAAATAAATTATTTGAAGAAATATAAATTATATAAAGAGGGTAAAGAGTTCTGAATGTGCATGTCCTGTTATACATAGCACTCAGCAAAGACTCAGATAATGAGACATTTGAGAAGAGACCTGAAAAACATGAATTAGAATGTATATTATATGGAAGAAAAGTGTTAGAAGTACAGAGAATAATAACGGTAAAAATACTAAAATGGGAGCATGTTTGACATTTTCTAAGAACAGCAAAATAGCTAGAGCCAATGAAATAAAGAAAACAAGGGAGGAGTCTGGTGGAAACCCTAAAGGGATGGTGGGACCAGAATTGACCATGGCAAAGACTTTGTCTTGTATTATAAGCTGAAGAGGAGGCCATCAGAGACATTAAGGAGTGACATAGTCTCTGTGACACTGTGTTAAAGGATTTCTCTATTGGGTTGAAAATGGATTTTAGGGTGCAAAAGCAGAGGCAAGGGGGCCTGCTAGAAGCTAGTGCAATAAAACAGGAAAGAAAAAAATGGTGGTGCTATGCATGTGGTTTAAAAAAGAGCAACAGGGTTTAATTTGGGTTTTGAACATGTCAAGTTTGAAGTGCACATTTGAATAAATAGTAAGCAATTAAATATATATGTGTTCAGCTGAAGAGAGTGATCCCAGGGGAAGATCTAAAATTTCTAGATGTGAAAAATACAACTTATGTGTGGGCTGGAAGGTATTATCCAGGAGACAGGCAAGAATTCATAATGAGGGTGAAAAAAGAATTACTGACACTATGCCTTTGAGTAGAAGAAAGGGAATGAGATGTCATGAGAAAGAGGAGAAACTGATTTAAAAATTTTTTAAAAATATTTTATTTATTTGACAGACAGACATCACAAGGAGGCAGAGAGAGCAGGGGAAGCAGGCTCCCTGCCAAGAAGAGAGCCTGATGCGGGGCTCGATCCCAGGACCCTGGGACCATGACCTGAGCAGAAGGCAGAGGCCTTAACCCACTGAGCCACCCAGGCACCCTGGGAGAAACTGATTTTAGGACAAAGCAGAGAGGTTATAGCCCTAGTAACAGAAAAAAAGGCCAGAATATGTGGGAGCAGAACCAAGTGGCAGGTATATATATATGGTGGGGAAGGAGAGGAAATATTCAAGTTACTTTTTTTAAATTTTGTTTTATTTTTTCTTTCAGTGTTCCAAAATTTGTTGTTTATGCACCACATCCAGTGCTCCATGCAATATGTGCCCTCCATAATACCCACCACCAGGCTCATCCGACCCCCCACTCCCCTTCCCTCCAAAACCCTCAGTTTGTTTCTCAGAGTCCAGAGTCTCTCATGGTTTGTCTTCCCCTCCAATTTCCCCCAACTCACTTCTCCTCTCCATCTCCTAATGTCCTCCATGTTATTCCTTATGCTCCACAAGTAAGTGAAACCATATGATAATTGACACTCTCTGCTTGACTTATTTCACTCAGCATAATCTCTTCCAGTCCCAACCATGTTTATACAATAGTTGGGTATTCATCCTTTCTGATGGAGGCATAATACTCCATTGTATATATGGACCACATTCAAGTTACTTTTGATTGTATCTAGTATTCGCAGTAATATAAGGAGCTGGTTCATCCGTGGCTGGTGATGGGGAAAGGATTTTTCCATGTGAAGACAGAGAAGTTCCTATGAATGTGGGAGAATAAATTGGGAAATATACAGGCTTTTAAAGAAGCACTTAGAGGTAAATTGTACAGAATTCTTAAAAGGGGAGAGGGAATAAATACTTCTCTGTCTACTTTTACTCTCCTAACAGAGGTGGAAAAAACTACACTGATATTTCAGTGAAGTCTGCAACTGCAGTTTTGATGGAATGAATATATTGAGTAGTTTCCAGGATAAATTACCATACAGAAGGTCCACACAGGTTTACTTTTCAGCTTATCTCTCCAAGGATCACTATTACCTTTCTAAGTTTTAGGACCTTGACAGATAGAAGTCTAGGCCAGAGAAACAAAAGGCTTCTTCCAGGAGACAAAGACAGTTTTGACAAGAAAAAATGTATTATCTTTTGGAGTAAAGGCAAAGAAAGATGGGGTTCAAAAATGTCAAGTAACCTATAAAACCTTTATGAAGTAAGATTTATTTTGTTGGTAATAGAATGTATTATCCCAAGCACACGTCAACAAGCTTTATGAGAAGATTTTAGCTATAGGTCCTTAACTGTGATTTTGGACCTATTTCATATGTGCTTGTCTAGTGTGGACAGAATATTGCAGACAAAACTTTGGTTAGTTAATTTTGGCCCTCCTACAGACAAACTTTTGTTGAATTCCTGAAATCTCATAGCCTTAAAGAAATTAAAGCCTAACACTTAACACAATAATCTATAAAGTTACCCTTGAGTATCTGATTGCATTTCAACTCTACATATATTTTCCTATTGCCTAAAATGAAATTTATTTCCATCATTGACAATTCCACTGAAATGCAGACTTGGACAGAGATGCATAATGATGAATCAATATCCCTTTATTAAAATACTGCAACAAAAGTAAGAAGCTTAAAATTAATAGCTGTATGTTGGTTTAAGATTACCTTAATATTTCAATCTTCCCTGTCATCCATTTTGGATATTAAGATAGGTTTAATAAGGGAAAGTGTGGATTCTAAATTGTCCCTAAGCATATATAAGAATAATCAAATGATGTCCATTTGACATTTATTTTCACATTTCTGTGACATTAACTAATAATGGGACAGAAATATTTTTCTCCTTTATATCTATTTTTGTGATGAACATATTCTTTTATATATGAAGATCATACTAATAATACACAAGATATATTATTTAAATGTTATTTAATAATAGCAAAATCCAGTTATCATTCATGTGCATTTTGTCATGACAGTTTCTTTCTAAATTTGCAAAGAGACTGATGAGATTCACCAGTACATACACTCCATTATGGTGAAACAGAGTGAAGCTAAAGGTTCTCAAGAGTAAATTAACCTTTGAGGTGCCTGGGTGGCTCAGCCGTTAAGCGTCTGCCTTCAGCTCAGGTTATGATCCGAGGGTCCTGGGATCAAGCCCCACATCAGGCTCCCTGCACGGTGGGAAGCCTGCTTCTCCCTCTCCCACTCCCTCTGCTTGTGTTCTTGTTCTCACTATCTCTCTTTGACAAATAAATAAATAAAATCTTAAAAAAAAAAAAGGAGTATATTAACCTTTGACCTGGACTGATTAACAGTTAAACCAACGTGGCCAAATAGTTTCAGATTAATGCTCTAAACCATTGCTAAACTTAGCAAATCATTATATTTTCAAAATCAGTATTACTGAATCTTTTTGGAATAATAAAACAAATCCTTAACATAATTTTCTGAATTTGCTCCCCATACTTGATTTTTACATAGCTAAACTTTGTATTTCTTGACTCTCATGATATCTTATTATGAAAGAAAATAAACAGAAATTTAGAAAATAGAAATAATTTGTAATATAACTTTCATTGATTCTGTAATATTCTGATTTTAAAGTCATACTCCCTTTCTGCTCATTTCCTGAGGTGTTTGAATTGCTGACTGTACTTTGTTTCACACATTTTCTAGTAAAATTTTGGACAACAATGAGTCTTCCAACTATAGATATATATATATGTATATATACATGAACAATTCAGACATATTTATGTCTGCATGTAGAGATATACATGTGTGTGTTTATGTGTATATCTGATTAAAGCTTTGTCTAATAATAAATATTTGAGTTCTGAAAAAAAATAAAAGTGATTCAGGGCAGATTGAATTTTTATTTATCTATTTATTTGAGAGAGAGTGTGCATGAGTGGGAGGAGGGGCAGAGAGAGAGGGAGAGAGCACATCTCAAGCAGACTCCCCGCGGAGCATTTGCCCCAGGCAGAGCTCCATGTGGGGCTCCAATGGGGCTCTATCTCACAAGGCTGAGCTATGACCCAAGCTGAAACCAAGAGTCAGGTGCTCAATCAACTGAGCCACCCAAGTGCCCCCAGGGTAGATAGAATTTTATAAAGCTCTGTGGTTGTTCCAATCATAGTCACCCTAAGAAACAAAATAGCAAGGGTAGATTAGCACTATGAGCTTTCCAATCACAGATCTAATTGTGAAGCTCACTGCCTGTGTGACTTCAGACATGCTATTTTACATCTCTGAGTTCAGGTTTCTCAGGTATAATGTTACATTTTCAATATAATAATACAATTGCTGTGACCCCCATGTCCTGGGCCCTTTATTTTCCCATATAATTCCTCTAAACCTAAGACACTGGAATCCAGATTGCCTAGGTCTCAGAAGTCTACTCTTCCCTCCTCTGACAATATGCTTTATCATGTTTTCCCTGTAGAAAGAGAGAGCAATAAGGAGACACAGGGTTCCCTAGGGAAGGCAGAAACAGACCACATATCAATAAGGTGTCCTGATGGAGACCCCAAAGTCCTCTTCTTGTTACTCCTCTGCAGGCCTTTCTTTTAAACCACACTGTGGGATATCATGGAATTTGTCTTGAGACTTGTTGCAAGAGATGAGGTAACCCAGAAAGGATCCACTCCGAATGCAAAATATGGAACATGGTGCCTAGCACACAATAAACACTTTGTCACCTTCATTTCCTTCTCTACCTTTTGAGCAAATGCAGAGAAATTACAGTGGGTACTTCGAAGCTAAATTTGTTTTCTTTTTGCAAAAACCACACAGAACAATTTCCTATTAACTCGGGATGTGCAAACTGCCTTCCTGTTTTCTTCTAAAAATAGAGATTATCTATTGCTAATAAAAGACAAATGAATTTTTTTTCACACAAGGAATATAACGTATACACCCAAAACCTGTCACTGTTCCATCTAAGCCAACTGAGTGGGCCACGGCATGCACACATGTTAGGCTCCGTTGTTAAAAGATAGCCAAAGTCAAAAATCATAGTTAAAGGATAGTATGTTTTTCAGCAATCATTAAGAGAATCTCATAATTTTGCTTTTCTCACATTGGAATTGACAGGTTAACTGGAAATGTTTTTTTTTCTTTTGTTTCATTTTATTTTTAGCTCTTTATAAGAGTAGAGAAGAACGTAGGTAACATATAATGTATAGTTTAAAAACGAACATCCATGCACTTACCATCAAGTTTTAGATATAAAATGATAACCAATGTATTTGTGAAACTGTTTGCACTCCAAGTGCAAAGCATCCATTTTCCCAGTCTGCAGAGATACTTTCTCTCTCTGTGTTAATCTACTCCTTGCCTTTCCCCACCATTACGCTGTATGAGCAAGAGACTGTCGGTTATTTATCCCATATACTTCCCCTTCCCCCTTTTCATACAGAGCCCTGATTTTATTGAAGGTGGCAACCTACTTCGCTAAACTACTGCATTTTCTAGTTTCTGAGACTGCTGAGATGAAAGATCTAAGTGAAAAGCTATGAATGGGGCTCTCAAGAGAACTCTTTTTCTATTTGTCCCTTCTTCTTCCTCTTCTTATTACCATCTATAATGTGTTCTCAATGTCTGAGCTTCAACAATCACCTTTTGAACTTGAACACAGAGGCAATGCTAAATAAGGAGCAGCAGAAAAAACAAGTGGAACCTCTAGGCAGACCCTGGATACCCACTTTCCAGGCTTCTTGTAGTTGAAAAACAAGATCTGAAATTATTTGAGCTACTATAGTAAGGTCTCTACTAGTAGGGATTCAACATAATTCCTAGCTGACATTTATATTTATGCATAAAATATTCTTTTCCCCCCATGGCTTTAGATAGATATACAAATGGAATTATATTATAAAGAGACTTTTGTGGTTTGCTTACCTCATACTGATATTTTGAGATTCATTTAGAGCCTTATTCTCTTGAATATATAAACAACAATTTACTTACCCACTTTGCTGTTGATGGAGATTTGGGTCATGTCCAGATTTATTTGTACTACTAGTAATACTGCTATGTGTAATCTTGCATATATCTACTACACCACTTGTGAAAGATTGTCTAGTATATTCTATTCTTGGAATTCTTAGGCCATTTAATATGTGCATTTTTATGTATATGTAGTAAAGAAAAATTGTTTCTTTATGTGCTATTACCTATTTGGCTAGCAATGAAAGAATTTCACTATTTTTTCATTACCTTTTGGTAGTATCTTTTTTTTTTTTTTCATTTTTGCCAGCCTAGTGAGTATGAAAAGTTATCTCATGATGTAATTTTACACACCTCAATTTCTAGTGAGGTAGAGTATTTTTGTCATATGTTTTTTGTAACATTGTGCTTCTATGAAATGACAGTTCTTACCATTTTTCCCATTTTTTATTGAACACATTATTTTTATTAGTTTATAGTAATTATTTTATATTAAAAATAAAATCTATTTGGTTGGGAATTGTAAAAATATCTGTTTATCGTGTTCATACTTACTACCTTCAGTATAATGTAGTTGCAGATATCAATCCTCTGCTTAACGGTTTGTGGTTTTATTTTACGTCTTATTTAGAAATTATCCTCCAACCACAATTAAGTAATATAAATCTATAATTAGTCTGAACTTAAATTTAGGTGAAGTGCCAGGAAGAGATCAAATTTCCTTTTGTAAGCATATGGGGAATCAATTTTCCCAGCACCCTATCTTTATACTCTAACTTCTCCCAACTGATCTGAAATGCCACCTATTTTATTAAGTTTACAGAGACTTTTGGTCATTTTCCTGGACCTCTGTTCTATTCATTCATTTAATTTTCTATTCCTATACAATAGCACTATTATCTTAAATATGACAGGTTCATAATTAGCATAAGCAATTAAAATTCCCCTTCCTTGTTCCCTCCAGAATTTGGTTATTTTTGATTGTTGGCTATTTTTGATTGTTGGGTCTTCAACATAAGATTTCATTAAAATCTTATTTCTGAGTCTGGAATTGTATTGTATCATAGATAGATTTGGGGGATATTAACATTTTAATGATATTACATTTTCCTCTACTATGAATATAGTGTGCCACTTCATTTATTTACATCTTTTAAAAATATCTTTCAAGATACTTCTAAAATTTTCTTCATAAGATCATGAAGATATTTTGTATTCATTTGAGGTCTTTTTTTTTTTTTTAATAAAGATTTTATTTTTTTGACAGACAGAGATCACAAGTAGGCAGAGTGGCAGGCAGAGAGAGAGGAGGAAGCAGGCTCCCCGCTGAGCAGAGAGCCGGATATGGGGCTCGATCCCAGGACCCTGGGACCCTGGGACCATGACCTGAGCCTAAGGCAGAGGCTTTAACCCACTGAGCCACCCAGGCGCCCCCATTTGAGGTCTTTTAAATTTTTGTTTCATTTTCTTGGTTTCTTATTTTATCAGCAGGTGCTTCAAACTGTGTGTATATAGCTGGTGCCTAAAACTGAAACATGAAATAGAAAAAGTGGTAGCAAGTAAGTTTCTCGTTACTGACTAAAGGACTACTTTTTAGTATTTTAATGCATTGAGACTCTTAGAATTTTATTTTAGTTGTCTTTGCCAGGTGAAGCAAGTTGCATTTTATTTCTTGTGTGCTAGATTAAAAAAAAAATATGGGTGAATTCTGTTGCATCAGAACTGTATATGTTCAATATTGAGATTGACCTACAATATTCTTCTTTAACCTAGCCTGTCAGGCTGTTACCAATGTTTCAGTAGCCTGACAAACTCCATGAATTGTGGCGTTTTTGTTGTTTTTGTCGTCTCATGAGGAAAAAATGTGCTTCATTAGACATATCTGTTCTTTGAATATTTAGTAAAGACCAGATAAAAATCTCTGGGTCAACTTTTTGGATGATTCATATAATATTTACATTTCCAAAATTCATTAGAATGACCTCATAAAAATAATTTCCATACAAAATGTGGATAGAAATATAGTTTCTTACCATATATATATTTATTCTTGAGTTAGCTTAATTTTCAGCTTTGACCTTATTCCTGACTCCGAGATCTGTGTTCTGATCAGTATCCTCCTGCTGTCATTCCACCTGCTTGGAGCCTACTGCAATATTTAACCTGAGTCTGCCTTTCGTACAAGTGTTCTGGCTTTAGCTATGTTTTGGATCTATTAAAAGGGACTTGATCTAAATAAGATCCATGTAAGCAAATCTTTATTACTGTTGTGCAGAGTATCTATTTTGGTAAATATTGTGAAGGAAAATGCAGAAGAGGCTATGATAAAACAGAGATTCTATTATATTGTAATCATCTGGCTTCACTTTATGAATAATATAATACGTTTATTAATAATTGAATTGATAAGTCGCTGACAATGGCTTATAGTGGTACCATTTCCAGAAAACATATTTAAATTTTAACTGTCATCTTTCAAACTTAAGGCCGGCATTTATGCATTAAGTGAGTGAGAAAGTGGAGACTGAAAAGTCCTGGCAGGTCTCAAATGGCAATGCGTATCAAGTGGTCTGATCTACGTGTCAGGAAATTCCTACCTAGTCAGCAAGTTTGCTAGTAAAATCTGCAGCTTGAGTTTCCAATTTAAAACAGAGTGTTTTAAGGTGAGCAGCATATAAAATCTTAAAGTGTTACTTTTCTTCATAGTTTAGGGCTTTAGAACCTGTTTTCACCATGCTGAATACAGCTGATTAATACAGGAACTGTGACTACCATTTAGTGAAGCCCGTTATTGCTCATTTTGGCTTGCAGTTAAAATGCTGTAATTGTAAAACATAGACTCAGATTTGTATCTATCGCACTAAATATAATTCCCTCACAAAAGATTTGTTGGCATGACTGCCATTTTAATCATGGTTTTGTTTCCTATTGGATGATGGCGGATACTGAATTAACCAGGAAAAGAGATATTGTCATGGTTAAGAGCACAAAATATGGGGTCACATCTTCTGGGTTTCCTAATCTGCAGATTTGGTTTTATTTTTAGCACTAACCTCAGAGAAACTACTGCATCAGTATTAGCCCTGAGGACCACTTTAATATAACGACATACAATATTCAAGTGTTTTCTGCTCTCATTTCCATGATTGTGATTATTATTGACATTGCTATTGCTATTCTTTAATACTAAAAGAATTATGTATAAATCTATTTATATTTAAAGGGTTGTAAGGTAAAGAGACATATACTAAAATTACAAGAGGACAAAATGGGCAGAACCAGTTTCATGTATACATTTATATCCCCCAGTTTTTCCTAGTAGTGAAAAGCTCATGCTTGCAAATTCCAGTCCCAGACCGTACACTTCCTAGAAATATATTTAATATTAGCACAGAAGTTCACTCCCCCAGAGTTTCCTCATCAGTTAAATGATGATAATAATAGCACCAATCTCACCGGTTGCTAATGGGATCTTATAAATGAATACATATAAAATATTTAGAACACTATATAGCACACAGCAAGTGCTCAACACACAAAAATCAATTTCTAATGTGAATGTGCATTTATACAATATTTAACAACATCCCATATGCATTTTTTCCCCATATGCATTTTAAGAGTGCAAAAGAAGGATGGTAAAAATATTAACCAAGAAATATGGCCATGTGCAGTTATTTCCAATGTAATATTTTATTTTAGATGGGAACTAATGACATAAATTAGAATTCTGTAAACAAGATAAGAGAAAACCTGCCTCACCAATCTCAGTGACTTAACATAATTTATTGCTAATTGCCTCACACCTCGATGAGATTGGAAGTTATGGTAAGGAGTCTTCTCCATGAAATTTATATTAAGAGATTTAATTAATTTGCTCTTGGATTATCACCATCCTTTACATTCCCATCCAAGATTACATTAGAAAAGGAAATAACCGGGCAGGATTCTGTGTGGGATGTATTTATAGGCCCAGCCTGGAGGTGGTTTATATCACTTTTGGTTACATTATATTGGCCAAAACTAGACACTGAAAAATGTGCTTTTCCCTGTCTTCGGGAGGAAAAGAAAATGAGTGCCATGTATTCATCCCATTTCCTGTTTTAAACATTAAGTCTTAATTTCAAACTTCCTCTCAATTTTTCTTCAATTCATTCTTATCATCTAATACTACTGAAGCATGTAAGGACAACTACATGAAAACAATATAAAACCTGGATCATAATGAACAGGTTGATGCAAATCATGAATCCCTAAATTACATTAAGGATAAACTGTTTATTATCATAACTGACATTAATAGTATCACCAGTAATGAGGACTTCTGAAATTTTGTTCTTGGAACTAACATTTACATATTATAATTCCGGAAATAAGTTAGCAGTTCCAGAAAATCTGCTAGCAGCTGTCATTCATTTTATATATTTTTAAGAGTTCTGGCAAGTTATAGCCCTAGAAAGTAATCACTTCAATAAATATGTTATCATATACAATAATTTTTTTCTGCTTTAAGTATGCCATATGTAAAAGAAAATGACTGAAAAACTCACAGTTGAATTTTTATAATGCTAATCTTTATAAGAATAAATAGTAGCTGCCATATAAAGCTAAGTATTACAATTATTTTTCTATGCACTAATTCTATCAGGTTACAATATTTGTCCAGAAGCACAGAGAAAGAGCTATACTGTAACTGCATTCTACTGTGAAATACCTGAAAAGTACACTTATCTGAGAAAACGTTTTTCTCCAATTTTCTTCAACTTTTACTTTCTGATGATTATTTCAATAGATTTAGTGAGGTATAATCTATACATCATGATATTCACACATAATTATTCTCAATTCAATTTTAGTTATGTATAATAATCTGATTAATTTATAGAGTTGTATAATCACCGTGGTCTACACTTAAAATATTTTCATCATCCTTAAACAATTTCAGTGAACCTGTTAGGAGCCAGTTCCCACTCCTACACTCAGTCCCAGGTAATCACAGTTTTGAGTTCTGTTGAAACTGGTCTGTTCTGAACATTTAACATAAATGAAATAATATAATGTCTAATTCCCCATTCTTTAAGTGTGGGTTGTGGACAATGACTTCCTCCAAAGAGGGAAGTGTGAAAAGAGAAAAGGGTAAGTCTGCTACAGAGACACCAGACAAACACTATCTCAGCCAGGTGATCAAGATTAACAACATTGGAAAGTCATGTTATGATATGTATTCTTGAAATACTGTGCTTTAAATAGCACTTTATCTCTGTATTCTTCCTCCTAAATACACATAATTCCATCCTGATAGAAAAAATAGATAAGTCTCAAATTAAAGATAGACTACAAAATATCTAATGATTACACCTCAAAACTGTCAAGACCTCAAAACCAAGAAAATTCTAAGCAACTGTTATACCTGAAGGAGCCTAAGGATACATGACAACTAAATGTAATGTAGTATCCTTGAAGGGGTATCTGGAACAGAAAAAAAATTTTAAGCAAAAACTGAAACAATCTAAATAAAGTCCAGACTTCAGTTAATAATTACATATTAATATTAGTTCTTTAATTGTGACAAAGCTACCATAGAAATGTAAGATATTAATAGGGGAAACTGGATGTGAGGTTTATAGGAACTTTATACTATTAACATTTCTTCTATAAATCTAAAACTATTCTAAAACCAATTGAAAAGAAATACAATCCAACACTACACTATGGTTAAGAGATTGACTTAAAACTCAACGTAGTTGGGGCACCTGGGTGGTTCAGTCGTTAAGCATCTGCCTTCAGCTCAGGTCATAATGCCAGGGTCCTGGAATCAAGCCCTGCATCGGGTTCCCTGCTCAGCAGGAAGCCTGCTTCTCCCTCTCCCACTCCTCCTGATTGTGTTCCTTGTCTTGCTCTGTTTCTCTCTGTCAAATAAACAAATAAAAAAAATCTTAAAAACAAAAACACAACGTAGTTACATGAAACTAGTATTACACTGCATGTTAACTAACTGGAATTTAAATAAAAACTTAAAAAAAAAATATGTAAAGATGCCTGTGTGGCTCAGTCAGTTAACAGTCTGCCTTTGGCTCAGGTCACGATCTCAGGGTCCTGGGATCCAGCCCCCATTTGGGCTCCCTGTGCAATGGGGAGTCTGCTTTTCCCTCTCCCTCTGCCTCTTCCCCTGCCCATCCCCACTCCTGCTCTCTCTTTCAAAAAGATAAATAAATAAAATCTTTTTTTTAAAAGGATTTTATTTGTTTATTTGAGAGAGAGAGAGAATGTGGGAGAGAGAGAAAGCATGAGAGGGGGGAGGGTCAGAGGGAGAAGCCGACTTCCTGCTGAGAAGGGAGCCCGTTGTGGGACTTGATCCCGGCACTCCAGGATCATGACCTGAGCCAAAGGCAGTCGCTTAACCAACTAAGCTACCCAGGCGCCCTAAATAAAATCTCTTAAAAAATACCTAAAACGATGGAAAAGATATATCAGACAAATCATAATAAAATGAAAAACAGGAGTGGGTATTTATATCAGATAAGGTGGATTTCAGAACAAAGAAATTACTAGAGTTAGATGGACATTACATAATGACAAAATGATCAATCCATCAAGAACCAAAAAAAAAAAAAAAAAAAAAAAATATATATATATATATATATATATATATCCAGTTTTATACCCAAACAAGTCCTTTTGGGCTTTCTCTGTCCAACTATGCAAAACCCTCCTTCTCT
This sequence comes from Enhydra lutris kenyoni, assembly GCF_002288905.1. Lineage (NCBI taxonomy): Eukaryota > Metazoa > Chordata > Mammalia > Carnivora > Mustelidae > Enhydra > Enhydra lutris. The sequence continues at coordinate 38,877,504 of NW_019154088.1, read as the reverse complement.
ACCTAAAGTACATACATTAAACCCCTAAAGGGGTTCACTTCCCTTTTTCTTATTCCTGTAACAGCCATTTTCTTTTCCTATAATTGTCACACTCTTCAAATTTACTCAGGTCATATTTTTAGGTAATCCCAATATCCAAACCAATAACACTTCCAATATTCAGTCAGAGTGCCCTCAGTACCTTGTGCACCATTTTAAAAATAACCTTATTCTCTACATCTCAGTGTTATGTATCTGTTGTTTGCTATACAAACTTAAATATATTCACTCTGGGGGCCCTTGGATGGCTCAATCAGTTAAATGACCAACTCCTGATTTTGTCTCAGGTCATGATCTCAGGGTCATGAGGTCAAGCCCCACATTAGGCTCCACACTGGGCATGGAGCCTGCTCAAGATTCTCTCTAAACAAACAAACAAGCAAACAAACATTAAATATGTTCACTCTGAGTCTTTCCCTCTTCCTTTCTGGATCTCCAAATGGGCTATTACTAACCCCATGCTAATACACAATTCCTCATGTTTTCCTTATACCCATACTTTTACAAACAAAACCTCAAACTACTTCAGTTCCATTGTGCTCCCTGTTTGTTATTGGCCCTCTCACTGATAAAATCACGTACCCACATTCCACTTGGATCAGTAAATACAACTAATCTATTCCTTCAATTTTGAGAATCAGCATTGTGTCACCCATGATCTTTATAGCTCACTCTTTCTATTACCCTGCCAAGAGAGTCCTCCAGTTCAGGTCAAACTATAACACAATGGAACTTATCTTTGTTAAACAATTCTCCACCCCCTTGTATGCTCACTTCCCTTTTAATGTAGCTGAGATTCAAAGGACCATTATTGTCACCACTCACTTGCCTTAACTCTCAATTTACATGCTCAGTCTGCTCCCCATTTTACTTGCCTGGGGAAAAACCCCATTCTGTGTTTATCAGCTTCCACATGCAAATGAATGTGGCTGAAGAAAATCACACAAATTTGCTGTCAAGTCTTGCCTTCAAATTCTGGACTATAATCCTCAAATGGGCACTTTAACTTGCATAGGAATCTGTTGTGTATCCCTAATCCATTTACTTGCTGTCTTTTCCAGATGGCACTTTCTCAGTTTCTCTCTCCTCAAACCACCAATACTTCTCCAGATTCACACTCTCAGCCAATGACTATTTCCAAAGTCACTGAGAAGACAGAAACAATCAGAACTTCTGTAAACTCTGAGTGCCATACCTCCCTACCAACACACCTGAATAAATTCCCACATAAACTGTCCCAATGGAATATAAAGCCAACACTCCACTTGTGTGTTAGATCCTGCTTGCTCTCATCGATGATACAATATTGCACCAAGAATGATGTTCTCTTTTCCTGTATGATGATTACCTGACCTATAAGGTTTTTCTGTGAGCAAACAAGTAAATATTGTGTGAGTTATGTCACTGATGATTTGATTACATATGTTACAGAAGCATAGCATAGCCAGCCTTGACTAAGTTATCTCCTGAGATCCTCACAACAGCCTAACAGATATTCATGATACAGCCTCCTGCTACCTCTTTACTTCACCTCCTGCAACCCCTATGCTTCTTCCCCCTCCTCCTACTGCTTTTGAAGACTGTTCCGTAATATAAGTTTCTTGGATATTTCTCTACCATTCCAGGAACTATCTGACTCAGAGTCTTTGCATGCTTCTCTCTGTTAGAAACTTCTTCTTTTATTTTTTTCAAGTGAACAAACTAAATCCCTCTTCAGGTCTCTCCTTATGTGAAGGCTTTTCAATCACCTTATACATCAATCATTTCTTATCCAACTTTTATTTTTTCCCATAGCACTTAACACTCATCAAAGATTATATATTAACTTATTTATTTATTTATGATCTATACACTTACATTAGAAAATAAGTTCAATGGAGGCAAGGATTTAATTTTTTTATTAATATACCCAAATAATCCGTATCAGTCCTGGCAGTACGTGGTCCTCTGTAAAGATTTAGCCATTGACTCAGCACTCTATTGGAAGTCAGCTGGCTCCAGAAGAACTGATAATATTTAATCCGATTTTATGCCCTTATAAAATATTACTAGGTAAAATACAAATTGTTCCCAAGACTTTTGAGTTTGATTGACTTCACTGTGACTTGATTGGTGAAGAAGGAATTTTAATCATAGAAATAGAAAATAACTTCAAAATTAACACTAGACCTCCCTTTTCTTAACCATTTTGGTCAGCAGAAACTTTTCACCAGTGATATACATCAACTTATACATCCATATTTTTTTTTTTTTTTTTTTTTTTTTTTTTTTAGAGAGAGAGAGAGAGAGCGAGCACAGGCAGAGTGGCAGGCAGAGGCAGAGGGAGAAGCAGGCTCCCCACAGAGCAAGGAGCCCGATGTGGGACTCGATCCCAGGACGCTGAGATCATGACCTGAGCCGAAGGCAGCTGCTTAACCAACTGAGCCACCCAGGCGTCCCTTACACATCCATCTTATTTCCTGCTTAAGGTCCTCATCTATTTTTAATTTTTTAGGTGAAAATAATTTTCATTCTTCGACTGTGAGCAATTTAGTTATCTCCATGATTATTTTGTCATGCTTCCCAGGGAAATACATTTTGAGATTTTTCACTTCTACCTCAAGTGTTAATGAATTTTCTCCTAAAAAGTAACCGTGACTTCCTAAAAAATGCTTGTCCCCAGGTCTTAGGATAATATACAGTCATCCTTTTTCTCTGTCTCTCTCTTTCTCTTTCTCTCTTTCTGTATGTGGGTCTTATTCCTCTATTTATCAGGCTATATGAATGAATATATGTATGTCATTTTATTTATCTGCCTATTTTTCTATCTATCCATGCCTCTCTCTCTGTATGTTATTTATAGATCTCTGCCTATCTGTCCAAAAGTCTATTTGTCTATTTATCTGTAAGAATTTCTATTTTCTATTTCTGTCCATATGTCCATATATATACCTACTTCTTAATATATGTGTGTGTATCTATCATGTAGCTATCTATCTTTTGTGTCTTTCTATCTATTATCTATTTGCCTATTAATTCTTTGTATATTTGTCTTCATATCTCTTTACCTGTAATCTGGCTATCTACCTATATTTCTATTTGATTATGAAGCTTTTAATGGAGTCATTGAGTCAAAATGTATGTACATATATCATGCTTAAAACTAGTTACACATTTTGATTTGTATGAGTTTAACAAAATGCATCTAACTTCTTTTGTCCTTAAGCATTTAAATTGTTTTTTATTATCTGAGATAACATGGCATTGGACATCTTAGAATTCCATTTGAATCAAACTTATGAAAGCATATAAATTTACAGATACTTTTAATACAATGGAATGTGCTTGCTGTTAAAAATTAAAAATGATTCAACTTAGAAAGCATAAATCAACTCTTTCAGTAATCCCACCCCCAAGAAATAACCTATTCAATGTTTTTTCCACACTTTTGATTCTTTGACATAAGACAATATTTTCAGAAAAGTTTCATTGAAGTGTTATTAAGTTACTTGAGAGAAGCAATGTTTTCATATACTTAAAAATTATTAATGGTTACATGTGGGTTAATTATTCACTAGAAGTCAATAATGATGATAAGAAAAACTCAGTTTTTATGTGGAAGAAAATAAACATAGGTCAAGCAAAATGCTAAAGTAACCACAAATTTCATATTATTTGCGACATGTTAACACTAAATATTTTCCAGTATTTCTAGTTTATTCAAAGTTAAACTTTAAATATTACAATATTATATGATTGGAAAATCCACAGAAAATGTAATGTTAAGTCTCTCACATTTTTATAGCTAAAATGAAGAATTATGAGTTTGATGCCGATTCTGTTAGGCAAATTAGTATCATATCAAACACCCATCACTAGCAGAAGTTGATTAAAGAATGAATGCCACCTTCTAGAAAGAGTATTATGTGCAAAGGGTTTCTTCTCTGCCTTAATCTCTTCGAGTTTTTAATTAATTACTTGAATAAGAACATATTTGATATGCTTTTAAAAGGTGTTAGTAATGAGAATTGATGACAAAATTAGCATCAATTTATTTAGTCTGTGTAATGGGATAAATTTATAAGATTCAATTTAAAAGCAATGCATGTAAATACTTGAACATTTATTCTGAAATATAACAGTAAAATTTCAAAGGAGATGAATCTGAAGAAGGATTAACTTTAAAAATGATATATTTAATGATTTATTAATTTATTTTATAACTATTTATTGCGCACCCATTATGTACTAAACATTGATAAGACAATAGCTTAATGTGGTTACCTGCATGGAGATTGTGGATTAATTCATAGTCAAATTACCCATAATTAATGGTATATAGATGACCACATATATAACATATTCCAAATAGATTTTCAAAATTCTCTAAGATATTGGGATATCATCTCAAGAGTTATTTAAGTTGAGGTCATCAAAAAATAGTTTCCTTGAATTCAAGGAACTTACAAGAGAACTGACTAAAGCCACTCAGGGATTTGAACACTTTTCTTTGAGGAAACATTAAAAGGATTGAGTATTTATCTGGAGAAATACAGATCTAGACTATAGGAAAACTCTCCAAAATTTCCCGTATCAGTAAGAAAAGGTAGATAAACTTGTTCTCAAGAATATAATTGTCAACAGAAATATTTTGATAAATGCTGAAATGCTGATTTCATAAAAAGAACTGACATCATTTTTTCCTTAAAAACTAAATTGGCTTCATTCGTAAAGTGTAAGAAGAAGTACTTTGTTTTGTTTAATACTAATGAAATATAAACTAAATTATACTGTTTGAAAGTTAAGGGACAAAATGTCAGATTCTAATTTGTTCAATATCCTAATCAGAATATAGCAAGCATGTTAAACACTGATGGGTGTGGATTATAATACAAAAATATGCTATTTTAACATTAAAAAATAAAAAGGTGAGTTAAGGCCAATCTTCTTTTTCCAGAAGTATACATCTAATTAGATTATGTTAAAAGACCCTTCTCTTGAGAACAAAAAAATTTTAGAGTAAAATACACTTTTAATTTTTAAGTTTATAAAATTTGTTGGTCAGCTATATTCCTCTGGAAGTTTTTGATAACCCACCAATGGATTTTCCCCTGCTGATATCTAAAGCAATCTCTATCAAAACACTTGTCATACTGAATTGAAGCTCTGCTTGCTCGTCCCTGTAGACTGAACTGATTCAAGGCAGAGACCATAATTCATTATTAATTCCACAGTGTTTACAACAGTAGCATATTGTAAATGCCTGATAAATGATTTTCAAATGAGAAATTTACCTCTGTCCTCTTGTTATTTTTATAGCATCCTTGAACATTATTGCCTATGTTAGAACCATGCAAATTCTTATAACATTTTCCAATGTATGTGTAGAGTTATTTTAAAATACAAATAATTACTTAGAACTCTTTCAATCTATGACACTGTTACACTTACATTTTAAAATTAATGCAAAGGATGATGAAAATAGGCACCAAGATGCATTCTCTTAACTGTAACTCTTTTACCAGATTCCCAACTTCTCATTATGCTATAGGATGTTTTGATACCAAGTCCTATGGGTTTTCCATTTCACTTACTTATTATCTATCAGAATATAGGGGTAATCACGATGTGATCAGAGAGCTAAAGGTAAAGTTAATATGTAATCATGACAATCATTTATCAATTTTGGATTTAAAAATGTCAATATCATTTATTGCATTCTATCATTAAGTAAAAATCTAAAAACATATTATTCACAGCAATATACACTGCCAAGAGCAAATATATTTTTTAAAGATTTTATTTATTTATTTATTTGAGAGAGAGAGAGAGAGAGAGAGCATGAGGGGGACAGGAGAGGGACAGAGAAAAAGGGAAAAAGCAAGACTCCCCGCTGAGTAGGAAGCTGACACTTGGCTTGATCCCAGGACAAGATCTCAGACATGATCTGAGCCAAAGGCATACGCTTAACTGACAGAGCCATCCAGGGACTCCCAGCAAATATTTTTATATCTGATATTACTGTGAAAGATTATGCAGTTGCCTTTATGTAAATAGTTAGATTTTGATATTAACAGTCCCAGTAGAAAGGCTAGCTATTTAATAAAGATAGAATTTTTGGACAAAAATAGAAATTTAGGGAAGTGAGAGCTTATAGTAATTAATAGTTAAATATAATTATTTATTAAAGCTATTTCCAGTAAGATAAAATAGAGAATATAAAATATTTATATTCAAAAGCAAGTTTATTTACCAAGTAAATCAGTGGCAATTCACAATTCATAAGTTATATTCTGTCCATAAGGGTTGTAAGAATTCAATAAAAAAGATGTAATTTTAATTGAAAATAAATTAAAATATTATGCATATTAGAACAGGGAAAATTGGATTATAAGTTTTGTCAAAGTTAAGTTTATGTATATACGAACTTATGTAACAATAAAATTAAACCATAAACTATAATTAATGGTTTATATATCCTAGATATTTCTCAGTTCTCTTTGAAATAACAGAAAACATTATGTGGTAGAAAGTGTTAACTTTGATTTATGATGTCATGATATAAATTAAAATATACGGCAATTAAAATTATTGCCATTTTCCTCAGAAATATTGAGATAAATGGTTTTCTTGAGGCATGACTAAGAATAATTCCAATGCATGCATAGTCAGCATATTTTAACTTATTTGCATATGAGCAAGAAAATTAAGTAATTTATGATATTTGAGTTTTATAATTCTCTTCAAATTAATGAGTATCTTAAAAAATCCAACATAAAATTAATTCAGGGAAAATAAAATAAATGCATGTATTTATTTTTTGGTTTGTTTGTTTTTTTTAAGATTTATTGAGAGAGAGTGAGCTCAGGGTGAGGAGTGGGGAGGGGAGACAGAGGGAGAGAGAATCCTAAAGCAGACTAGCCCCTCCCCTTCCCATCCAGTATGGCACCCAACAAGGGGCTCAATCCCAGGACCCTGATATAATGTGAGCCAAAATCAAGAGTAGGTCACTTAATCTACTGAGTCACCCAGGTGCCCCAGTGCATGCATTTCTAAAGGTAGTTTCCACCATCAAGGAATTTTCCTTCTCACTTGCACCCCGCTGGTTTGTATATGACCTATCTACAAATCCTCTTTTCACCCAGTCCGAAAGTAATCACAACTTTATTGTTAGGACGGTGTATAGACAGAGTGCATAACCAGTGTGGCAGTGTGTATCATGAATCTCATCACTGAAGTTCATTTCTTTGTAAATAAAAATTTGAATATTCCTGGATAAGGCAAATCAGAAAACAAAGCAGTACTTGCTTCAGGTCAGGTAGTTTTGGAAAGTTTTAGAGTCCAATTCTATGAAAGTTAATCCATCTTTTAAATATTTCTTTTTTTTTTTCTTTTTAAGATTATTTATTTATTTATTTGACAGAGAGAAAGCGATCACAAGTAGGCAGAGAGGCAGGCAGAGAAAGAGAGGGGGGAAGGAGGCTCCCTGCTGAGCAGAGAGCCTGATCTGGGACTCTGCAGGACCCTGAGACCATGACCTGAGCTGAAGGCAGAGGCTTAACCCACTGAGCCACCCAGGTGCCCTATCTTTTAAATATTTCTGAAGGTTGGAAATTTTTGGGTAATTTTGGACAAAATAAATTTTATTGCTAAATGATTGGAACTAAAAAATACAGCTTAAAATATCAAAGAAATAGTATGGTAAACATTATAAAACTAAATAGATAACATTTTAAAAGAATACAAATATAAATGGAGAGGACATGAAGAGATGGTTGAATTAGTTTTGTTTCCTTATTTTGGAACTATCAAAGGTTCATTTAATATGCAAAGAAAAAGGACCAGTTAGTATAGATCTTGCAAAAAAAAAAAAAAAAAAAGTGAAGTACTGGGTGTAGTAAAGCCTTTCACTAGAACTGTACCATTCATCCAAAGAAAATAAAAGTAATAAGGAATGTTTATGTATGTGTGAGTGCATTTGTACACGTAACAATTTGCTATTTTCATCAGAAGGTATACATATATCTATGCATCAGAAGTGACTTCTACAAGATATTCTATAGATCCCACACAGGCCATTGTCAAAAGTCAGTCCTCACACTAATCAGAGGACATCTTCTATGATTACTAGCACAAGCAGTTTGATACCCATGGCAATATATCATAGGTGGTCTTTAGGCATTGGGGTCCACTTCCACAACTGTCCCTGCTGCTGTTAACATCAGAGGACAGCTCTCCCTTTATCTGTCTTGGATATCTAGCTTGGATCTATCTTGGCTCCATGGACATGGTTCTCCCCAAGTCTTATGCCCTCGCTTATTGCTTTATAAATACTTTACATGGTCCTCCCCCTTTTCTTTAACTGTAAGGATACTTCTATGTTGTCTTTATCTTCTTTTTTATCCTGAAGTAATTTCTTTTCCAAAACAAAAACAAAGACAAAACAAATCTTAAATAACAAGGTTTATTTTTGATGCGAACCTCAAGAGGTTGTTTTCAATCATGAAGCTGAACATTAATCTGACATTTTTCTTAGCATTTTTCATCTAATAAGCACACTCTCCTATAGACCATGTAGAAGTCTCTAAGCATTTATAGGATCACATATAAGAAATTGACCAAAAGTAAAGCCAAATAATGAATATTTAAGATGTCCTATTGCTTCCTATTTAGAGTTTCAGAGGTATGCACTAAAAAGGTAGTATAAGGAATGAAGCTGTAATTTATTGTGCAAAATAACTACTGACCACGTCTGATGCTCTGAAATATTTTGATATTCAAAGAAGTTGATCAGAAAATAATATAATATCAACCATGCAATGCACTGATTTTTATATATTGATATATCCATGAAGGCTATATCAGAGATGGGGAAACTGCCAGAATCTAATAGGATATTGGAAGATATCTAAGATCTTCTAACCACCATAAATATTCTGTGGCATGTTGGGGCACCTGGGTGGCTCAGTCAATTAAGAATCTGCCTTCAGCTGAAGTCATGATCCCAGAGTCCACTGCCCCCCACGACTGGCTCCCTCCTTAGTGGGGACTCACCTTCTTCCTCTCCACCCCCTCCAACTCGTGCTTACTCTTTCTCCAATAAATAAATAAAATCTTTCCTAAAAAATCTGTAACATGTTAGGAGGAAATAGTTCATTTCAAACCTTAAAATTGAGTCTAAATGAATAAATACATACTGTATAAGATTAATCTTGAATGAACTACAATGAACTCCTAAAATACACATAAACAAATGCAAAAGTTATACCAGAGAGTTTTTAGAGAATTCAATCCTTAAATTTGCAGAGGAAATGCTACAAAAGTACAGTGATTTATGGTAAAATAAAGGGGTTTTTCTTTTGTGTTTTGTTTTATTTTGTTCTAAGGCACAATTTAACAGAATATTTTTTTGAATTATCTTCTATTTTCGTTGTGATTTTAATATCCTTAAGTACAATGTTTAGATTAGGCAGTTAGATTTAGATTAATTATAAATAAAAATTGCATATAGCTAAAATAGAATTAGAATTAACCACGTTTGATTTTATATTGCTCTTTACTTTCAGTGGTGGGAATAATCAAGAAATATGGTGAAATATAAAATTAAAAATGTTGTAAAATATTGATTTTTGAAGATGAAATTAATTCAGATGTACCAAAAATTCTTATATTGTTTTTAAGATGAAATTAATTCAGATGTACCAAAAACTCACATATTGTACTTTTTAAAATGTTAACTTTTAATTTAACATTTTTAACTTTAATGAGTATATGAGTTGATTTTCAAATATATTTTACAGTTAAGTTCAGTTAACCACCTAAGGGAGTGTCCCAGAATGCTGAGAATTGACACTTCTATGTTCACTGAAGCATTATTCAGAATAGCCAAGACAAATAACAACCCTTTGTCCACTGATAGATGAACAGCTAAGGATAATGAGGTACATACATTCAATGGAATATTGTTTTGCCTTAGGGGGCGGAGAATTCTGCCACTTGCAACATGTATGAATTGGAGGACCTTATGCTGAGTGAAATAAGCCATTTACATTGGGGCAAATATTGTATGATTCTACTTGTAGGGGGATATCTAAAGTAGTCAAACTCATAGATGCAGAGAATACAATAGTGATTGGCAGGCCAGGGGTTGGGAGGCAATAGAGAGCTATTACTGAATAGGTATAGTTTCAGCTATGCTAGATGAATAAATTCTAGAGAATAAGTTCTAGAGATCTGCTGTACAACACAGTACCATAATTATCAATACAGTATTGTGCACTTCAAAATTTGTTAAGAAGGTAAAGCTCATGTTACATGTCCTTATCAAACACAAACACACAACAATAAAAACAAAAGCAAATGGATGGAAGAAAATTTGGGGAGGTGTTGGATATGTCTGTCACCTTGATTATAGTGAAGGTGTAATAGGTGTTCTAATATGATCAAATTCATCAAATGGTATACACTAAATATTTGTAGTTGATTACCAATCATACCACAACAAACTTCTTTTAAAATTTTTCAGTTAACCACCAAGTTGCTGAATTATGCATAACACTTTGGATTTTAAGTCTATTACTTTTCCCATGACAAGATTTAATCATTTCTACAGAGTTTGAAATTCTAACCACATCTGCTAAATCTTCCATATGCTTTTATAAGACATTATTACATTAAAAGCAATCTATAATAAAACACCTGCTCAGCCACATTTGAAAATTGATGTTTTCTCTTTCATCTTTCATATGATTTACTAATTGAAGCTTGAATATAGATTTATATAATCTTTTGGCTGAATCATCTTATAAGGTTATTTCTCCATTTTTATATCTAACACTTAATTTCTCTTGCAGTTGATCATAATTAGTCTTATTATACTGAGGAGCTATCATGGGGATCTGATTATACCTTAAAGTATACTCTAAGCAAATAAATTTATGTTGTGGTAACTGGGCCCACTTTCACAAATTACATTGTGATTCAAATTACATTGTGAAAACATTTTAAAATAATACATGTCAGAAACTCTCCACAATATTCACACATATTGCATAAAATAGGAAAAAGACAAAATGAAGGTGAGCTTCCCAATTAATCACTTTAAAACACAGTGGTACATTTTACATTATTTGCTGGCTTCCCATGTACTAACTCAAAATATGTTAAAGACTCGAATGTAAGACCCGAAACCGTAAGACTCCGAGAAGAAAGCATGGGTAGTAAGTTCCTTGACATCAGTGTTGGAATTGAATTTTTGGGCCTGACTCCAAAAGCAAAAGCAACAAAAGAAAAAGTAAACAAGTGGGGCTACATCAAACTAAAAACCTCTGCACAGCAAAGGAAACCATCTGGAGCAAGCAACCCACTGGAGAAAATATTTGCAAATTATATATCTGATAGGGGGACAATATCCAAAATATACAATGAACTCAAACAACTCAATAGCAAAACAAACAAAACAAAAAACAAATAATTCAATTTAAAAATGGGCATGGGGGAGGAGTCAAGATGATGGAGGAGTAGCAGACTGAGATGACATCAAGTTGCAGGATTTCAGCTAAACAGTTATCAAACCATTCCAAACACCTACAAATGCAACAGGAGATAGAAGAGAAGAGCAGCAATTCTAGAAACAGAAAATTGAACACTTTCTGAAAGGTATGACGTGTGGAGAAGTGAATTCAAGCGACAGGAAGAGAGACTGTGGGGGAGGGGCCAGCTCCTGGGAAGCGGTGGCACAACGGAGTGCAAAATTCAAACTTTTAAAAGTCTGCTCCACTGAGGGACATTGCTCCAGAGGCTAAGCAGGGGTGGAGCCCTCGCAGGGACAGTGTGGTCTCAGGACCCACAAGGTCACAGAATGGTTGGGGGTGTCCGAGTGTAGCAGAGCTTGCAGACAGCAGAACGGGGATGCTGGGCACAGAGATGGAGTCGAGGAGTGAGGTCTCAGTTTGGGATTAGCTTAAACCATGATCCACAGCACAGTCAGGGCACTGATCTTTGAGCAGGGACCCAACAAGTGGCAGATCCAGGGAGACCCATCTTCATCCTTCAGAAGAGCAGAGTGGAGGAATCTGCTGGGATTGGAGACTCCAAATGGAGCTGTGTGCAAGGGATAGAAACACTCAGTCACAGGCCATGTGAGTTTGGAGCGGGCAGAGACCAGGGAGACCAGAGTGATTGACCCCTTTTCTCCGAGGGTGCACTGAGGAGTGGGGTCCGAGCTCTTGGCTCCTTCTAGGCCAGAGATTGGGGGGCCTCCACTTTCATCCCTGTCCTCCAGAGCTCTACAGAAAGTATTCAGGGAGCAAAAGCTCCCGAGAGTGAACCCGAACAGATTACTTAGTCCAGCCCCTGACAAGGGTGATGCAATTCTGCCTCTGGCAAAGACATTTGAGAATCACTACAACGGGCTCCTCCCTCAGAAGATCAGCAAGAACATCCAGCCAAAAACAAACTCACTGATCAAGGAAAATAGTGGAATTCCAGAGAAGGGGAAAGCAAACCATGGAATTCATGGCTTTCTCCCCGTGATTCATTAGTCTTACAAAGTTAATTAAATTTTTAAATATTTTTTTCTTATTCTAATTTTTTTCACTTTTCCTTGTTCCTCTTTTAACGTTTTTTAACTAGTTTATTTTAAAAATATCTTTCTTAAAAAAAAACTTTTTAAACCTTCATTATTATAGTCATATTTTATCCTCCATTGTATCTAACTTTATTTTTTATATACATATAGGGTTTTTTTCTTCTAAAAAATTTTTGGAATACAATTTCTTCTAATAGACCAAAATATACCCTAAATCTAGCACAGGGATTTGTTCTAGTCTCCAGCCTGATCATATTCTCACCACTTTCTTTTTCTTTGTTTTTCCAACCAACTTATTTTATCAATTCCTTTTTTATAGTTTTTTAAAAATTTTCATCTGTACAGTCATATTCCATCCCTTCATTAAGTTTTTTATTCTTTAAAATTTGGGGAGGTAATTGCTTCTAAGAGACCAAAATCGACCCAAAATCAAGTAGATGGCTGTTCTATTCACCAGTCTAAGATATATATAATTTTTTTAAATTTAAAAAAAAAAAATTTAAACATCTTTTTACTCCCTTTCTTCTCCCCCCAATTTGAGGTCTCTTCTGATTTGGTTAGTGTACATTTCTCTGGGGTCTTTGCCACCCTTTTAGTATTTTTTTTAAAAGATTTTATTTGTTTATTTGACAGAGAGAGATCACAAGTAGACAGAGAGGCAGGCAGAGAGAGAGAGAGAGAGAGGGAAGCAGGCTCCCCGCTGAGCAGAGAGCCCGATGCGGGACTCGATCCCAGGACCCTGAGATCATGACCTGAGCTGAAGGCAGCGGCTTAACCCACTGAGCCACCCAGGCACCCCCCTTTTAGTATTTTATTCTCTCCTTCATATATTCTTATCTGGATAAAATGGCAAGGTGAAAAAATTCACCACAAAAAGGAACAAGAGGCAGTACCAAAGGTTAGGGACCTAATCAATACAGATATTGGTAATTTCACAGATCTAGATTTCAGAATGGCAATTCTCAAGGTGTTAGCTGGGCTCAAAAAAGGCAAGGAAGATATTAGAGAAACTGCATCAGGAGAAATAAAAGCCCTTTCTGGAGAAATAAAAGAACTAAAATCTAAACAAGCTGAAATCAAAAAAGCTATTAATGAGGTGCAATAAAAAATGGAGGCCCTTACTGCTAGGATAAGTGAGGCAGAAGAGAGAATTAGTGATATAGAAGACCAAAGGACAGAGAGTAAATAAGCTGAGCAAAAGAGAGACAAACAACTACTGAACCATTAGGGGAGAATCTGAGAGATAAGTGATACCATAAGATGAAACAATATTAGAATAACTGGGATCCCAGAAGAAGAAGAAAAAGAGAAAGGGGCAGAAGGTATACTGGAGTGAATTATACTAGAGAATTTCTCTAATATGGCCAAGGGAACAAGATCAAAATCCAGGAGGCACAGAGAACCCCCCTCAAAATCAACAAGAACAGGTCCACACCCTGTCATCTAATAGTAAAACTTACAAGTCTTAGTGACAAAGGGAAAACCCTGAAAGCACCCCAGGACAAGAAGTCTGTAACATACAATGGTAAAAATATTAGATTGGAGAGAGACTTATCCACAGAGACCTGACAGGCCAGAAAGAACTGCCATGATATATTCAGAGCACTAAATGAGAAAAACATGCAACCAAGAATGCTATATCCAGCTAGGCTATCATTGAAAATAGAAGGAGAGATAAAAAGCTTCCAGGACAAACAAAAACTAAAAGAATTTGTAAACACCAAACAAGCCCTACAGGAAATATTGAAAGGAGTCCTCTGAAAGAGTCTAGAATTAGTAGACCAGAAAGAAACAGAGACAGTGTACAGTAACAGTTACCTTACAGGCAATACAATGGCACTAAATTCATATCTTTCAATAGTTACCCTGAATGTAAATAAGCTAAGTGCCCCCAATCAAAAGACACAGGTATCAGAATGGATTAAAAAAAACAAGACCCATCGATATGCTGTCTACAAGAACCTCATTTAAGACCTAAGACACCCCCAGATTTAAAGTGAGGGGGTGGAAAACTACTTACCATGCTAATGGACATCAAAAGAAAGCTGGGGTGGCAATCTTATATCAGATAAATTATATTTTAAACTAAAAACTATAATAAGAGATGAGGAAGGATACTATTTCATACTCAAAGGGTCTGTCCAACAAGAAGATCTAACAATTTTAAATATCTATGCCCCTAACATGGGAGCAGCCAATTATATAAACCAATTAATAATAAAATCATAGAAACACATCAACAATAATACAATAATAGTATGGGACTTTAACACCCCCCTCACTGAAATGAACGGATCATCCAAGCAAAAGATCAACATGGAAATAAGGCCTTAAGGGACACACTGGACCAGATGGACAGCACAGATATATTCAGAACATTCCATCCCAAAGCAATAGAATACACATTCTTCTCTAATGCACATGGAACATAATGGGTCACAAATCAGGTCTCAATAGGTACCAAAAGACAGATCATTCCCTGCCTATTTTCAGACCACAATTCTCTGAGGCTAGAAGCAATCACAAGAGGAAAGTTGGAAACAACCCAAATACATGGATGCTAAAGAGCATCCTAATAAAGAATGAATGGGTCAACCAGGAAATTAAAGAAGAATTGAAAAATTTCATGGAAATGAATGATAATGAAAACACAACTGTTCAAAATCTGCAGGACACAACAAAGGCAGTCCTGAGAGGAAAGTATATAGCCATACAAGACTTTCTCAAGAAACAAGAAAGGTCTCAAGTACACACCATAACTCTACCCCTAAAGGAGCTGGGGAAAGAACAGCAAAGAAAGCCTAAACCCAGCAGAAGATGAAAAATCATAAATGTCAGAGAAAAAAATCAATGAAATAGAAACCAAAAAAAAAAAAAAAAAAGTAGAACAAATCAATGAAACTAGGAGCTGGTTCTTTGAAAGAATTAATAAAATTGATAAAACCCTTGCCAGCCTTGTGAAAAAGAAAAGAGAAAGGACCCAAATAAATAAAATCATGAATGAAAGAAGAGAGATCACAACCAACTCCAAAGAAATAAAAACAATTATACGAACATATTATGAGCAACTACACACCAGCAAATTTGACAATCTGGAAGAAATGGATGCATTCCTAGGATGTATAAACTACCAAAACTGAACCAGGAAGAAATAGAAAACCTGAACAGACCCATAACCAGTAAGGAGCTAGAAGTAGTCATCAAAAATCTCCCAACAAACAAGAGCCCAGGGCCAGATGGCTTCCCAGGGGAATTCTACCAAGCATTTAAAGAAGAGTTAATTCCTATTCTCCTGAAACTGTTCCAAAAAATAGAAATGGAAGGAAAACTTCCAAACTCATTTTATGAGGCCAGCATCACCTTGATCCCAAAACCAGACAAAGACCTCATCAAAAAAGAGAATTACAGGGGCGCCTGGGTGGCTCAGTGGGTTAAGCTGCTGCCTTCGGCTCGGGTCACGATCTCAGGGTCCTGGGATCGAGCCCCGCATCGGGCTCTCTGCTCAGCAGGAAGCCTGCTTCCCTTCCTCTCTCTCTGCCTGCCTCTCTGCCTACTTGTGATCTCTCTCTGTCAGATAAGTAAATAAAATCTTTAAAAAAAAAAAAAAGAGAATTACAGACCAATATCCTTGATGAACACAGATGAGAAAATTCTCACCAAAATACTAGCCAATAGGATCTAACAGTACATTAAAAGGCTTATTCACCACGACCAAGAGGGATTTATACCAGTGCTTCAAGGTTGGTTCATGATCCACAAATCGATCAATGTGATACAACACATTAATAAAAGACACAACAAGAACCGTATGATACTCTCAATAGATGCCGAAAAAGCATTTGAAAAAGTACAGCATCTTTCTTGATCAAAACTCTTCAGGGGTACCTGGTTGGCTCAGTGGGTTAAAGCCTCTGCCTTCGGCTCAGGTCATGATCTCAGGGTCCTGGGATCAAGCCCCACATCGGGCTCTCTGCTCAGTGGGGAGCCTACTACCTCCTTTCTCTCTCTCTCTGCCTGCCTCTCTGCCTACTTGTGATCTCTGTCAAATAAATGAAATCTTAAAAAAAAAAAAAAAACTCTTCAAAGTGTACGGATAGAGGGTACATACCTCAATATCATAAAAGCCATCTATGAAAAACCCACAGCAAATATCATTCTCAAGGGGGAAACACTGAGAGCTTTTCCTGTAAGGTCAGGAACATAGCACGAATGTTCACTATCACCACTGCTATTCAATATAGTACTAGAAGTCCTAGACTCAGCAATCAGGCAAGAAAAAGAAATAAAAGGCATCCGAATCAGCAAAGAAGAAGTCAAACCCTCACTCTTTGCAGATGATATGATACTTTATGTGGAAAACCCAAAAGATTCCATTCCAAAATTGCTAGAATTCATACAGGAATTCAGTAAAGTGTCAGAATATAAAACCAATGTACAGAAATCAGTTGCATTTCTATACACCAAAAGCAAGACAGAAGAAACAAAAATTAAGGAGTCAATCCCATTATAATTGCACCCAAAACCCTAAGATACCTAGGAATAAACTTAACCAAGAGATAAAGAATCTGTACTCAGAAAACTTTTAAGTACTCATGGAAGAAATTGAGGAAAATACAAAGAAATGGAAAAATGTTCCATGCTCATGGATTGGAAAAAGAGATGTTGTGAAAATGTCTATGCTACCTAAAGCAATATACACATTTAATGCAATTCCTATCAAAATACCATACATTTTTTTTCAAATTAATGGAACAAATAATCCTAAAATTATATGGAACCAGAAAAGACCTCGAATAGCCAGAGGAATGTTGAAAAAGTAAGCCAAAGTTGGTGGCATCTCTTCCAGACTTCAAGCTCTATTACAAAGCTGTCATCATCAACACAGTGTGGTACTGGCACAAAAACAGATGCACAGGTCAATGGAACAGAATAGAGAGCCCAGAAATAGACCCTCAACTCTATGGTCAACTAATCTTTGACAAAGCAGGAAAGAATTTCCACAGGAAAAAAGACAGTCTCTTCAACAAATGGTGTTGGGGAAATTGGTCAGCCACACGCAGAAAAAATGAAACTGGACCGTTTCCTTGCACCACACACAAAAATAGACTCAAAATGGATGAAAGACCTCAACGTGAGACAGAAATCCATCAAAATCCTTGAGGAGAACACAGGCAGCAACCTCTTTGACCTCAGCTGCAGCAACTTCTTCCTAGAAACATCTCCAAAGGCAAGGGAAGCCAGGGTAAAATATGCTATTGGGACTTCATCAAGATCAAAAGCTTTTGCACAGCAAAGGAAAGAGTCAACAAAACCAAAAGACAATGGACAGAATGGGAGAAGATATTTGCAAATGACATACCAGATAAATGGCTAGTATCCAAAATCTAGAAAGAACATATCAAACTCAACATCCAAAGAACAAATAATCCAATGAAGAAAAGCGCAGAGGACATGAGCAGACATTTCTGCAAAGGAGACATCCAAATGGCCATCAGGCACATGAAAAAATGCTCCACATCACTCGGCATCAAGGAAATAAAAATAAAAACCACAATGAGATACCACCTCACACCAGTCAGAATGGCTAAAATTAAGTCAGGAAATGACAGATGTTGGAGAGTATGCAGAGAAAGGGGAGCCCTCCTACACTGTTGGTGGGAATGCAAGCTGGCGAAGCCACTGGGAAAACAGCATGGAGGTCCCTCAAAAGGTTTAAAATAGAGCTACCCTCTGACCCAACAATTACCCTACTGGGTATTTACCCTAAAGATACAAATGTAGTGATCCAAAGGGGCACATGCACCCGAATGTTTACAGCAGCAATGTTCACAATAGCTAAACTATGGAAAGAACCTAGATGTCCATCAACAGACGAGTGGATAAAGAAGAGGTGGTATATATATATACAATGGAATACTATGCAGCCATCAAAAAATCTGAAATCTTGCCATTTGCAACGATGTGGAGGGAACTAGAGGGTATTATGCTAAGTGAAATAAGTCAATCAGAGAAAGACAATTATCCTATGATCTCTCTGATATGAGTAATTTGAGAGGCACAGTGGAGGGGTCATGGTGGGGTAGGAATGGAAAAAATGAAACAAGATGGGATCCAAAGGGAGACAAACCATAAAAGACTCTTAATCTCAGGAAACAATCGGAGCATTGCTGGGTGGTGGGGAGTGGTTGGGGTGGCTGGGTTATAGACATTGGGAAGGGTATGTGCTATGGTGAGTGGTGTGAGTTGTGTAAGACTGATGATTCATAGACCTGTACCGCTGAAGCAAGTAATACAATATACGTTAATTTTTAAAAAAAGTAGAATGTTTGTAGTCTCACTATTCATAATAATCCCACAGTGGAACAACCTAAACATCCACCAATATTAGAAAGGATAAATAAATTGTGATATACAATGGAATGGAATGGAATAGAATACTCTACAACAATGAAAATAATATACAATATACAGTAAGTTGGATGGATCTCATAAACACAATGTTTAGTGAAAGACACAGAGAACAAAACAGAATTTATTTATTCTAACTTACACAAAGTTTTACACAGGGAAACCTAATCTGTGTTATTAGATGTTAGAAAGTGCTTACCTCTAGGGTAAGGTAATGACTGGAGGAGTCCACAGAGGGTGCTTCTGGGATGCTGGTAATGTTCTGTTTCTTGAAACAGGTACCACTGACATGGATTTTATTTAATCTGAGAATTCACTGACCTGAATTCATCTGTTTTTCTGCATGTTGTACTTCAAAAACGTTTACATTCAAAAGTAATGATTATTAAAAAAAATTATACCAGAAAGAATGACTTTAACAAATAAGCTGAGAAATAATATATGATATATTTAGGAACTTTTAATTTTAAGAATGAATGAGGTGTAATTTTAAATAATTTTTCCCATATAATTTTGTTTGCATTAACTAATCTTAATATATTTATATAAATATGTATATGTGTGCAAGTGACTGTACTTCAAGAAATTAATAGGCTAATCAATATCAAATTACTTACATATGCCTGTTTATATTTCTCTACTAAACTTAACAATTTAGGCAGCTCTTAATTTCTATAAATCTCCTCCCCTTTTTTAACTATCACAATATTATGGGAACTGGAATAAGACATTGTTTTTTGACAGGTTCCATTAGAGAACTCCACATCATGCATCTAAAGTCCTAAAGCAGCTTTGTATTAACTACAGAGTACTTACACACTTCCTTTTCATTACATTAAAAAAGCATCACCCTTCTGCTCTAGGGTTAGTCCTCCATCTGTGTATACTTTATAACTTACCTCTTCATTCTTCTTTAGGATTCTCCTTTAATCATTTTGCTTTCCTTTTTCATGCATGAGTTTTTATGTGTGCATATGCTTTCAATTTTGGGGGGTGTATACCTGGAAATGATATTGCTGAGTCATAGAGAAACTGGCTTATTTTTCATTGTTATCATTATTTTGTTTTTTTTAAAACAATCAAATTAATTTTATTATAAAATAAATGTTAATTTACAGTAAAGATATCTATTCCTTTCCAGAAAAATTAACCTAATTTACCGATACACCTAATATTAATAAAGAAGGAACTATATTTGAAGAACTAAGTTTCTGTAAGTTTCAAATTCCCGGTCTTTGGTGGGCATTCCAGGATACTTCCTTCATATAATCACTTAAAGTGTTTTGACCAATGTTGGCTTATGGGCCATATATATTTGTTGTACTGTGTACTAATTTTCTATGTTTAATTTGGATATATATTTTTTGCATCAAGGATACACTGAGTATCCTAACAGAAAGTCATATGAATATAAATGAATCCTAAATGTACCTTAGTGTGAATGTTCCAAAGCATTTTTCATGGCTGCCCTCAGTAAATGTCAGTGGTTTTAATTATGATATGAAAGCCTGCCATGTCGTCTCAGGCACATATTACACTTGATTTGCCAAACATTTTTCATCTTGGCCTTTGCTTTCTATCTATAAAACCAAGGCCTATAGGTACCAAAACACATTATTTTGAGGCAGGCAGTCAGAACATATATAAGAATCTTCACTCATCTTAATCAGATGTTTTTCTCAAATAGTTATCATCCATGCTAATAGCTATACAGTAATCAGTAGCTCTAATATTAAATAAATCCCATTTGATTATTTTGGTGACAGAAACTTGTTTCCTGTGCCTCTCAGGGGTTTTCTTTGATAATAGATATGACCTATAAAATTAGAGGCAAAGAGTATCGCCATATTAAGATCATTCCAAATGTTTATTGAAAATGAATTTCCAATTATTCAATATGCCTAGAATTCCTAGGCATATGCCAGAATTCCAATATGCCAGAATTCCTAAGGTATTCTAATTTATCTCCTCAATTTTCAATAATGGTGATTATTTTTAGAGAGCAAATATTTACCCTTCTGGGCATCACAGAACGTAGCTAAGATACAGTATTATTTTCCATGCTCTCAAACTATAACAAGTCATCAAAGAAAAACTAGTTTTACACTTCTCCTATTTTCATTTATTGCTGAGTGCCATCCATACCTGCTCCCCCACCCCCAAATACTCTCTCCTTCCTGGGAGTGTAACCATCTAGTTTAACAAAAGTAGTTACCAATAAAGCAATAGTTGCTTGAATCTGGACAATGTTTTTCTCTTTATCTAAGTCCAGTTGTATGGAGTAGGATTAGATAAGTACAGTCTTACAGAATCCTCTCATTGTCTGGTGCACCAGTTTTCAAGAGTCTGAAAGACTGAATCTTATATTAGACAGGAGAGGAGAAAGAAAAACTCATCCCATATTTTCTTTTTAGGAATTCAGGCAATTATATTTTTGAATTACTGACCTGATGTAAGTCTTTTCAATGGATCCTCCTTCTGAAACCCATGAAGGCAATCCAGGTCCAGGTACTATTGGATTAGACAGGAAAGAAGTTTATGCAAGTCCTAATGTTACCCCCACCCCATCTTTCTTATCTTCTTCACAACAACTCAATAATCTATGCAATATATAAATTTTTAATCACACTGATTTTATAGTGCCAACCACTTAGTCACTTACCATCATCAAATTTGGCTAGAGATTTTTTTTTCACTTTTAATTTTTATTTATTTATTTATTTATTTATTTGACAGACAGAGACCACCAGTAGGCAGAGAGGCAGGCAGAGAGAGAGGAGGAAGCAGGCTCCCTGCGGAGCAGAGAGCCCGATGTGGGGCTCAATCTCAGGACCCTGGGATCATGACCTTAGCCAAAGGCAGAGGCTTTAACCCACTGAGCAACCCAGGCACCCCTGGCTAGAGATATTTCAAATGTCCATTCTAATTTTCAATCATGACACATTTTGGATGGCAAGGCTCTAAGTCCATTATATACGATGCTTCTTAACCCACAAGTGTACTGTAATTTCAGTAAAATGGGTTTTTAAATCAGATGATATATAAGAAGGAAGTCCAAACTAAAACAGCATTTTTATCCTGATTCTGTAATGGCATTTGGAAAAAATCTGAACTCTCTGTTCATAGTTATCATAACATAGTACTCCATATCCGACTTCTTATTTTACTTTTTATAGTAGGTGGGAAATTTAACTTTTTTTCCTGTATTCTCAATTACATAAAACTTTGAAAAGACTTCCCCCAAAAGAATGTCTTAATATGAAGATTCTTTTTTTAAAAAGATTTTATTTATTTATTTGAGAGAAAGAGAGAGCATGAGGTGGGGAGCAAAGGAGGGAGGAGTTAGCCCAATGCAGGGCTCAATCCCAGGACCCTGAGATCGTGACCTGAGCTGAAAGCAGACAGACACTTAACCGACTGAGTCACCCAGGCTCCCCTTAATATGAAGATTCTTTATCACAAAAGGTTTTAAATCAAAGAAAGTGAAAGACCACTTTGGAAAGAGATATATCCAGCCTTGAGGAAAGGATGGCCAATGCTATTTTTGACATAAAGAAAAATGACATGAAGTTGTTGTAAATTCTTTTTCCATTCAGCCTGGATCCCCCAAATTGTCTGATTGACTTCCTCCTGTTAATCTCATATAACTATGTATTTGGAGGATGACAACACAAAAAAAACTGTATCATATTATCATTTCTCATAAACTGTGTGCAAATAAAAGTGTTACAAAGACAATGTCCATAAAAAATAAGTTGGAGTTCATACTCAAGTGAAAATCAGATGATTTGGCATAATATATATTTTTTTAGAAATGACTTCTGACTGTATTAAAAAAGAAAGTCTATCATTTGTTTTATGGAATTGATTTGGAGGAATTTTTGCTAGCTTTATTGAGGTATGATAGATAATTAAAAATTACATATATTTAAGGTGTACAACTTGATGTTTTGATATACATGTACACTGTGAAATGATTAACACAATTAAGTTAATTAACAAATTAACGTGTCCATCACCTCACATAGTTACCTTTCTGTATGTGTATGTGGTAAGAACACTCAAGAGCTTATCAAATGTCAAGTGTACAATATAGTATTATCAATTATAGTCACAGAGCAGTATATTAGGTCTCAGAACTTAACATGTTTTATAACTGAAACTTTGACACTTTGACCAACACTTGCCATTTTCCCCAACTCAGGATTTTTAGTTTCTTGGTTTTTTGGTTTTTGTTTTTTTTTTTTCTTTTCTCTCTCATTTAATGCATCGTGAAGCAGGCACTCCAGGCCTGGAGTAGCAGTAACTCAAGGATCTTATTTTCCTCTTCACCAGACTTTGCATGACACTTTCATTTTCATCCTTACATGATAACTTCGAGCATCATATCCTACTTCTAGGCAGGAAGGAGAAGGAAGGTACAGGACACATGACACATGTCAGCTTAAAAACATTCTTTTCCTTAGTTATGAAAAGAGCAGTTTTCCCAGAAATCTTATCCTTTGTACTTTTTTTTCTTACATCTCATTTGTCAGAACTTGGTTAAAGGAATCTTTTAATTATAAGGGGACCTATGAATCTATGTAAGAGTGGTTTTTTTGTTTGTTTTTTTAATTAGATGTATTGCTAATTGGAACAACAAAAAAATTTTAGTAAGCATGAAGGGGAGAAATAGTGAATAGGAAAATAGTTATAATGACCACACACAATGTCAAAGTCCGAGTTAAAGATTTAGGAAATTTTCTCTTTTTTTCCCATTTTTCACATTTTCATCAAGTCCTATATGACAAAAGACAGTTCTTATGGTCACCTGCAGAGGCAGTTGGACTCCCACCCGAAGTCTGGTTCACATATCAAGGCGGATGATATACTCGATGAGTACCCAGACTTATGTAATTCAGCAGGTAGGTAGCTCAATAGCTTGAGAGAGCAACAAAAGAGACTGGCTTGGGTTTTTATTGTGGCCAGAGGGAAAGGCCTGGGGAGGGTTCCCACTGAGAGGGAAGGAGCTTTTGTAGTTTGAATTACTCACTTTCACCAAAGGAGGGAGTGTGTAGGCTTTCTTATCTGCTGGCAGAGACATGGGGCAAAAGGCAAAAGAGGGAAGGTTGAGGTTTAAGGGATGTCAGTGTTTCATTATCAAAAAATGGAATCAGACTCCTTATGACAACAATAAAACCAACTTCAAGTATCTCCAAGTCTCCTCTCAAAGGGGTCTTTCTGATTTGCAATCTCCTCCAATGATATTGAGATAGCTAACTTATCATTTCTATGAGGATTCAAAAGTTTCATCAGTATATTTACTATCCTTGGTAGAGGTGTTTTCACAAACACAATCTATCTTTGTAGCCCATCGACAGCATTCCCTGCTTAGCTAGTAAGCTTGGTGGGATTTTTCTAATTACCAGGAAAACAAACTCCAGGAAGCTCATTTAAGTTGGAAAAGACAACAGAGTACATGATCTGTGCCACATGGTTTGGTTTCTGGGCGGTTTGTTAGTTTTTGCCTTTAGACTTACTATCTGTGCTTCCTCATTTCTTATTTAGATATGCTGAAAATGTGCTTTTGTTTATTTCCAATAGCATTTTTGAGATGTAATTTATGTACCACAAAATTCACCTATTTTACATTGAGTGTGCAACTCAGTGATTTTTATTAAATATACAGAGTTCTGCAAACATCACCACAAACCTATTTTAGTACATTTCTATTACTGCATAGAAAACTCTTGCCTGTTAACAGTCAATTCCTCCTTCTACCCCAGCTCAAGGCATCCATTAATCTGCTTTCTGTCTTTACAGATTTGTCTTTTCTGGATATTTCAGATAAAATGACTCATAATATACATAATCTTTTGCCTTTGGTTTCTTTTACCTAGCATAATATTTTTTAATTCATCCACATTGTAGCAAGCACTAGTACCTCATTCGTTTTATATTGCTGAATGGCATTCCATTGTATGGGTGTTTTACAGTTGATTATCCAATAACCAGATGATGAACTTTTGCATTGTTGTCACTTTGGGTATGTTATAAATAATTCTGCTAAGAATATTTAAATTTGTCTTTTGTGGGCATATATTTATATTTTCCTGGATAGACACTCAGAATTGGAATTATTAGGTCACAAGGAAAATTTTTGTTTAACTTTTTAAAGCACTGTGAAACTATTTTCTAAATTGGCTACCATTTTACATGCCAGTCATAAGTGTAGAAGAGTTCCAGCTTCTCTGTATCTTCCTCAACTCATTCTTGTCTTTTTGTTTATGACTATTCTAGTGGTTATGTAGAGATATGTCATTATGATTTTAATTTGCATTCTATAGTCGGCATGTATGATGTTGAGTTTCTTTTCCCTTTTTTTAAATTTAATTGGACATTTGAAATGTCATCTGGATTATGTCTCTGGCTGGTATTGTTTGTTTACTCTCTCTCTCTGTGTCAGACACATAGACACACACAGACAGACACACACACATACACACTTTGCTTAATTTCTAGTCCATTATTGATAAACTGTTATGCCCGGTGGGTGTTTTGATTCTCTAGTTCTATTACCTTCTTGTAACAACAGCCCCTGCTATCTTCCTACGTTTTTATATTGTAAATTCTTCAGATCCATTAATTTCCTATGGGGATATTTTGAAGTACCAACTACAAAGTTATAGGATTTATTACTCTTGGAAGTCAGATTGTTTTAATAAGCATTTCATTTTCTATTAAGATGTTGCTATGCTTTTAAAATACATTTTTCTTAATATTTATAACATACATATTTATTTAGAATACAGGTGGTGTTGATTTAATATCTGTTCTCAAGGGGAAAAATAATCCTCAGGGAATTTTAATTTTGATTAGAGTGACTTTAACAAGACATTTTCTCCTAATGAGATTCTAATTGCCTTAAATCAAGTAAAGAGACCCCAAAGTCTACTCTGGGAGGCCATTTCACAAGTTTAGAAATTATCTTAATCTTTTTTTTTTTTTGATAGTGAAAGCCCTAGTACTGAATGTATCTATCACTCTTAAATGGACATTCTGTGAACTGTTTCTTAACATACGGTATTGATCACCTGGGAACTCTGAAAAGGGACCATGATCAATGGGGAGGAGAGTAATGGGTCTGGCAGCTAATTGTGTATGCCTGTGCCTGGGGGCACGTTCTTCTCTACTGGTAGATGATGATAGCATGCTTATTATTTTTCCAAATTACAAATGAACTCCCTACTTTTTTCTTATTGTCTCTGAAACACCAAATAAAATGTCAATTGGAGCCAATATTATAAAGTAATGAAATCCCTAGAGCAGGAGAACCCTAGTAAAGGAAGAAAACACCTAATTAAAATGAAAGAATGAGGCAAAATGCTTTTATTAGCCTCAGTAAGACAGAATATGTGTGAATCCCCAATGCAGGTCTTGGATTTAAAATGTCTTTATGCCTAATATAAACAAAGGAGTCCATTTCTAAGGACTCCCAAATGCACCATTATGTAGTTAAATCAGAACCCTTTTCAATGGTATCCCATTAACTTGCTTTGTTGGAGAAAAGATTCTCACCAAAGCCCCCTTCTGCCAAATAAATATAGTAATGTTTTCTCTAAAATAAAGAAAACCTGGTGGGATTATATTTAAACTCTCCAGTGCAGACAAACTCTCTATATGAAGCTCTATTACACAGAATAAAATTAAATATATACTTCCTTTGACACTCATAATCTAAAAAAAAATTTAAAAAAAGAAGTAGTGTTATTTTTTATGACATTTTGAGACTCATAACTGACTTCCTATGGAATGGAAATATCCTGCTCATGGTCACATTCTAGTATATTGTGCTGAGATTCTTTTCAATAGTTTTTAAATCCAAATACCAGTCTCCTTTTATCTTGTTTGTTTTCCCTTTGTACCAGAGACAATATCTCGCTTGGGTTTATGTATGAAAGGAGAGAGGCATTGCTACCATCATAATTAGTTAACTCTGCAGCTTAATAAGTATTTTCATGAATCCAAAAAGACATCTCACTCTTCAGGGGCATTAAAGAGAGAAAGCCAAACCTATGTTATGACTGAGCTCTTTAGAGGAGATGTCATATTTATTAAGAAAATTGTCACCTTTCACCAGCACATCACAGAGTTTCCTAAATTAAATCAAATTTCTTAGTGTTAAAAAAATGGTAGTTTAAAAATTTTACTCATCATGTGTATAAGATATAGGCAAGTAAAAAACATGATTTGGCAACATTATATGGAAAAGGTATTTTAATACATCATTTCTGAGAGTACGAATATATACATCAATGTAGTGGGTAGCTAAAGAGGAAAAAGAGTTTACTCGGAGGGAAAATTTTTTTTTTCCTCTACTCACTGAATACTCCAAATGTATGGGTTTCTCACACCAAGCAATTCTGTGACACCAGTTGGATGTCATACAATTCAACTCAATTCTGATGCTATCTGCCTGGAGAGAGTGTCAGATATCATCAGTTAGGGGCTTGGTCTCACAAGACTGCCCCTACTTCCAATGTCAGTCATTTGTTGGAATGGTTCACAGAATCCAGGAAAACAGTTTACTGAGCAGATCACTGGTTTATTACAAAGATTGTAACTCGGGAGCAGCCAGATAAAAGAGATGAACAAGGCAGGGTATGGAGGGAGGGACATGGAGTTTCCATGCCCTTCCTGAATATACCACTCTCCCAGGACCTCCACAGGCTCACCAACTTAGAAGTTCTCCAAACCTCTTCAGTTAGAATTTTTTCTGGAGGCTTCATTACCTAGACATGATTGATTAAATTACTGGTCATAAGTGATTACCTCAAACTCCAGCTCCTATCCTCTCCCCAAAAGTAAGGAGGTGGGGCTGAAAGTTCTAACCCTGAATCTTGAGAGTGGTTCCCTGGCAACAGAGCTCCATCCTTAAGGGTTTTCCAAAAGTCACCTTACTAACCTAAACTCAAGTGTGGTTAAAAGAAGCTTGCTATGAATCAAAAAAAAAAAAAAAAAAAAAGACATTTTTGGGCCACCTGGGTGGCTCAGTGGGTTAAGCCTCTGCCTTTGGCTCAGGTCATGATCTCAGGGCCCAGGGACTGAGCCCCGCCTCAGGCGCTCTGCTCAACAGGGAGCCTGCTTCCCCCTTCTCTCTGCCTGCCTCTCAGCCTACTTGTGATCTCTCTCTCTGTCAAATAAATAAAAAAAAACTTAAAAAAAAAAAGACACTTTCACCTTTATCACTCTGGAAAGAGTTCGGGAACGGTAGTGATTTGAGGACAAAAGAGCCCAAATATTATAAAAAAAGATACTCCCATGACTCTTATTGCTTAGGAAATTACAAGGGTTTTTGGAGCTGTATAACAGGAAAAGGAACAAAGATCAAATAAACATTTTTTATTATAAATCACAACATCACAGTGGCTTAGTACAATCACTTAAAACTAAGAATATTTCTATGTCCCAGAACTTCTACCTCAAGTGTCTTAACTTTGAGAAACTTCCAACTATACACAAGACATCCCAGATATTAATTGCACCATTTAGCACATAAAAACAAAAATTAAAATCTAAATGTCTACCAAAATCAATCTCTAAATTAAATATGGTACATTTCTACAGTTTAACACAAAGCATGTATAAAGGAATGTTTGATCTGCATGCTTTAAAATGAATATTCTCAAGGAAAAAAAACAGTTGGTTAAAAACAAGTGAGCTCCTAAGCAGTATTAAAGTAAGATACTATTTATCTGAAAAAATACGGAAAGTCATACAAAATATTGTCTATTAATTTTCACAATGTTTTCAACTATACATAAAAGTTCAAAAATTGGTCAAGAATGATGCAAGAAAATAATGATCATCTCTGGTGAGGAAGAGAGGTGACTAGAGTACAGAATGATGATTAGGGTGTAATTTTAATTTTACTAACAATGCATATGTTATAAGGGAGAACATATTCATCTATTATATAATTAAAATTTAATAAAACTGGATAGTTATTAAAATTTAATACTCATTAAAATTTATGAATAATTTCATTGGAAACTGTTAAGTAAATAACATGTCTTCCTATACTCATAAACTCATATTAAAGATTAGGGTCTATTTCCTACAGTGAAAATAGTTTCAACAACAGATCCATTTTTGTCAAATTTGTATATGACAGGTAAATGCACATGTTGTTACTAATTTACCTTGTGAGTTAATTTGCTGTCACTATAAAATATACATGTAATCAACAGTACTTAACAGGTATCAGTGAAGAAATTTTATAATCAAATTGAATGCAAAAAAATCGCTAAAATGTTAGCATTAATATTTTTATAATAATATTAACAGCAATGTTGCATGTACAATATGCTCTCCTCTTTTACCAGCCCAGAAGCTTGCTTTATAATGAACTGTATTCCATTTTCTGTGGTTCACAGGGTTATGACCACAAAGAGTAACATGCTGCCACATCACTGTAATTGAGAGGACTGCCGAAAGTCACATCAATACCCCACAGTTTGATCCCAGACATTCTCACACTCACATAAATTATTTTGATTTTGCCATTATATAGGTTATCTTACCAAAGTTCAATTTTAATAGCCATTTAAAAATTTGCAGGGGATGGTTTAAATTTGTCCTGGCCCATGACAAACAGAGCTGAGTACGAGAGTTAAGAATTTTGAGAATGGACCCAACTATAATGAGGTTCCAAGAAGCAGAGGTAAGAAGACTGTGGTGGGTGGAGGAGGGAAGGTAAGAGCACGCAGGTGCAGGTCTGGGGAGGATGATCGACTTCATACATGCTCTGGTGCAGAGCTATTCTCTGAGCCTACAGCCATGAATAACAAATCAGCACATGCACATGAAAAGTGAATTTAATTG
Organism: Enhydra lutris kenyoni; assembly: GCF_002288905.1. NCBI lineage: Eukaryota > Metazoa > Chordata > Mammalia > Carnivora > Mustelidae > Enhydra > Enhydra lutris. Next base: position 38,847,626 of record NW_019154088.1, on the reverse strand, counting down.
TTATTTCTAAGTAAACAGGTGAATTTCTCTTTAAAGAAAATTAGAATATTAGAGAATATTGATTCATTTTCTCTGTGCTTTAACAAGTTTGCTATATTCCACCATCGCGCAAAGTAGAAAGATATTGATAAAAAGCCACTTTAAAATCAATCTTGTCACTTCAATGTGTAATATTTTGACATATCTATAAATATCATTGAAATATTACAGTAGCAAGTAGCTCTCAGTCTTAAAAACATAAATCTGTAAAGTAGCATACAAAAGTTTTAATTTTCTAGCTAGTACAATTAGGTTTATCCTTAATTTTATTCATAATATAAGAAAATAAAATATGGGCTTGTGATTCTATAAGATGTTCTGGTCCTTCAGAAACATAAAGGAGCCCAAAGAAAGAGACAACTAGGTACCATAGTTGTGTGATAAGAGCCTTTGAGCTGTCTCCTTTCTTTTCTCTACATAGCCTGCATGGATCAGTGTTTGCTTCTTTGCTTTTCAAAAAGCAGTAATATCAGCTAAAGGCGGTGGGGCAGTATTATGACCGTAATGAATCTGCTTGGTATGGGGAGGACCCCAAACCAATCAGTATAGACAGGCTACTGGGAATCATTTTGGCAGTTCTTCACCTTTCAAGCAATGTACTTATAAAAGAATGAGACAATATTTTGCAAAGAGCAGTTTTTAGGGTATGTATAAAGTGAGCTGCCCTACAGAAAGCCCACAGTTAACACTGTAGGATCAAGTCCTTATTTGACATCCAGAAACTCATGGACCTCAAGGAGGGCACTTTTCAGTGAGGCGTGCTCTGAAAAATGTGAGTGCTTGCAGACATCACAATGACCATGTCATAAAATCCTGAGATGCTTAGGCAAAACAAAACGCAGAAGCACATTGCTATGATAGATGCATTGAAGACAACCACAAAGAGAATATTATCAACTGATATCAACTGAGAATAATATCAACTGAGGAAATGAAAAAAACAAACCAAAACCAGAAAGAAACAAACAAAAACAATTTTTTTATTTGTTTCTTTCTGGTTTTGGTTTGTTTTTTTTCACTTCCTCAGTTGACGATACAGGAACAGAATACGACATCCTAGGCAAATATCAAAATACCTCCAGTGGTAATATTTATAACTGACAAATCTGAGCATGGTATGAAAAACTTTAGGGGGGATGTTCTAATTGACAAAAATAACACATCTATACTTGAATTAATGCCTCAAGATAAATTAGTAGCGATTAGCTTTTGGCATAAATATAGAGGATTGGAATAAAGTCTGCAGCCAAATAACATAAAATGCACATTTTTTAGCATATGAATATGGTCATTTTGTATGTTTACTTCAAAATGACCTAAGTTTCCAGTTATTAAATCGAACACTAGCCTTGCTATTGCTGAGGAGATATTTTGTAGACATGTAATTAAAATGTATATCAGTTAACTTTAAAGCACATTTTCTAGATAATCTGGGTGGGTCTAATACAATTAGTTAAAAGCAACCTGAAGATTCCCTGAAGAAATACTGCTTATGGAGAAGAGCTTCAGCTTTTGCTTTAGAGTTCCAGACTACCCTTCCTGACAGCCTGTCCCATGGTCACATAATTCACATTCTTACACTAACTCTTTTAATATATCTATCTCCTGCTGGTGCTGTTTTCCTGGTTGAACTCTGACACAGCATACATGGGTCGATCATTCATAAAAATGAACTAGTCCACAATCCAAAGACTCTAGGGAAATATTACTCTCTGACCTCAACACAATAAAATTAGAAATACAAAATAAAAGGTAGCTAAAAATCCCATATAATTATGAACAAAAATCTATAGTAAGGACAAAGACTAATAGCATGGTTAAACAAAAGACAAAGTGGATGGAAAAAAAATTACAGCTAATCCAAACAAAATAAAGAAGGAAAGGGGGAGAAACAACTATAGCTATAATAGATTTTAAAAATTAAGATTATATTTTTGAATGAATAAATTCAACAACCCTAGCTGACTAGATTCTTATCTGGATCTCTAATTCCAGATGATAATAGTAGTCAAAATGTTTTAAAAGCATTTCTATTAAACCTGCAGGGAAAAAATATTTCCTGACTTTGACATTGTTCTAGATAATGTTAAAAAAAAAAGGGATTTTTATCTAAAGAGGTAATGACACATATATCATTATTAGTAAAATCAGATATGACTTTTTTTTTAAATAGACTTTTTTTTTTAGAGCAGTTTTAGGTTCACAGCAAAATTAAGTGGCAAGTACAGAGTTCCCATATGTCTCCAACCCCCCTACCCCACCATCACCCAAAGTCCATATGGGTTTTTAAAAACTCACCATATGGGTTTTAACAAATATATAATGACATGGATCCACCATTACAATTTCATACAGAAAAGTTTCACTGCATAATATCACCAAAATTGTTATGTGAGGTTATATCAGTGTCTAGGCAGGAAAACAGAAACTAGTCTGGAAACATCAAAAGGAGGGTATTTAATATGAGATTTGTTGACAAAAGAATGGAAAGTGCTGGAGAAACAAAAGGAGAATAATAATTTTTAGCCCACAAATTGGGAAGCTGGAAGCTGCTATCATCCCTAGGTGCTGGTGGAGCAAAAGTCAAAAACCTGTGATCATTGTGTTTCTAAGACCACCACAGTTACATTTACAAGACACAGGTGTTAATGCAAGGACAAATATAAGCAACAAAAAGTGATGCTGTGGGAATTTGACCTGTCTGCTTGTGACACTTAATTCTTCCACTACCACTTGATAATATAGAGCTACTGTATATCTAACATTATCGCTAAGTGAAATGTCTAATTTATGATGGGCAGCTCAGGTTACAGTGTCACTTGGTGTGGCAAGGTGAGGCCATCAGTTCTTTATCAAGGCCCACCAGCAAAGGAGAAGAGTTATCTGTAGATGTTTAAATGAATTTTCTCCAAAGCCCTAAATGCCATAAACCAGACACACATTTTATTCAAAAAACCAAATACACGTTTTATCTAAAAAACCAAATAGTAAATATTTTAGACTATGAAGACTATGTGGTTTCTGTCACAACTATTCAACTCTATCGTTGTAATGCAAAGCAACACCTAGAAAAAAATGCAGTCAAGTGTCTTCCAATGAAACTATGTATAAACACAAGTCATGATCTAGTTTTAGTCATCAGGTTGTAATTTTTCAACCACTGCCATAAACACTTGAAGATCATTTAGATCTACTTTGGACATCCAAACAGAAGGAAGCTTTCACTGAAGTCTAAACTTGGCCTCTTAAAACTTCAAGTTTTATTCGCTGCTTGGTAAGTCACTCAGAACAGCACATATGTGTTTCTTTAAAAAATATAAATTTCCACCAGACATTGGAATTTTTCTTGCTGAGAGTTGGTACAAAGTTCCTCTTGCAGAAAGACTACTGTATCTCTGGTAACTTTACCAAAGAGGCTGGTCCATGAATTTTTACTGAGATTTTTCACCCAAGATCTATCATTCATAGGAGTTAAGGCTTCTAGGATAGCTTCTACTTTCTGCTTACCAGGTGTAGTAAGTACTATATTTTCTGAGAAACACCATAACATTCTGTGGGATATTGAGATAATAAAGTTCCTTGTTGACTAAAATCTGACAAAAACCAAGATAACTGAAATATCTTTAAGGTAAGACCGGGCAGATACACTGTTCTGAAAGTGCACCTTTCATTATCATGTGAAATAAAATACAGTCTAGTTTTTCTTGTCTATAGGTGCGATAATTATCTTTAATATGTCTACTTGACTGAAATATAGGGTGACCAGATATTTGGTTAAATATTATTCCTGTGTTGTCTGTGAAGATGTTTCTTGATGAGATTAGCATTTTAATGGGTAGTGAAAGAGACTGCCTTCCCCAACATGGGTCACATAATTCAATCCCTTGAGAGCCTGAATAAAATAAAAAGATTGAGGAGGGAAGAATTCACTCCCTCTCTGGCTGCTTGAGAAGCAAAATCAGTCTCCTGCCCTCAAACTGGAAATTATACCATCAGATTTCCTGGTTCTTAGGTCTTTGTAACAAGATTGGACATATATCACTAGTTTTCCTGAGTCTTCAGCTTTCCAACTGCAGATCATGTGACTTCTCAGCCTCCAAAATCAATTGAGCCAATTCCTTATAATGCATATCTATCTAAATAGTTATATTTATATCTATTCTATTCTGTTCGTTCTGTTTCTTTGGAGAATCTTGCCAAATACAAGAGATACAGGAGGAAAATGTTTACCAGGAAAAAGAGCTACATATCAAATTCCAGGAAGTGATCCCACCCCCCAATACGAGGTAATATCTTTAACAGCAAATGTAAGGTTAAATTATACAATCTTCACACATTCAAAAGTTAATTGAGAGAAATAAAGAGATGCTAGGAGTCCCATTTCTGTACCTTTCAAGTCATGGATAGTGGTACTTCTTTCTGTAGTTTTCCCAAGAATGGTATATCACATTTGGTTTACAATTCTGAAAGGACAGTCAAGTTCCACAGGCCTTTACCCCCAAAAGAGCCATCCCTCTGTCACTTTGGAACAGAGCCAAAACTTGGATAATGTAAATTTTGCATTAGAAAATAGAAGCATAGTTCCTAAATAATATTAACTAAATGAAATCAATGATGAAGTTACAGAGTAATACACTGTGATCAAATAGGGTTTTTCCTGGGAATGGAAAAGTGATTTACTATCAGAAATGTGTTTGTGAATATCACTTCACCAATGAACTTGGTAAATGGTCAAGGAATGTAGAAATAGCATTTGATGAATTGTCCTTCATTCAACTAAAAATAGAAATACAATTAATTTGATAAAGTAACTATCACAAAATATTTATAACTATACTACTCTAATATAGAGTAGTATAGAAACCTACAATTTAGCCTTCCAGTTTCACTGAAGTTGATGGGAGAAGTGGCACTCTTAGATCCAAGACAAAGGGCTGTATTAGTCACGGTACAGCAAGCACTCTGAGCATCAGGATATTGGGTCAGTCCCCTTTATTCCCAAGTTCCATAGAAGCAACTAAATGGCCCCAGATGGAGTCTTCTCCATGCAGTGGGCTATGGTTAAGAAGAGAACCCTGAACTTAGGAACCCAAGTCTTTTATAATACTTAGTAAACATGCTTGTCCTTTGCTTCAGCATGAGACAGTATCTTTATTACACTTGATAATAAGAATGCCTGCCCTTTACTATGGCGAAAAAAACACAATCTCCACAGTCCACGATTCAATGTAGGCAGTTACTCTTTCCTACCTGAAGAATCACCCCTTCTAACTTTCAAGGCTATTTACATTATAAACATCCTTTAACAATAGTCCTGATCAAAGGCAGTCATGATTCCTTTCATAATACATGAAGACACATGAGTGATCCATAAAGAATTGCCTTCCAACAATAGTACCCAATATGACCCTTCAGTCATAAACCATCTTGGCCTCAGGTTAATTTTCCCATAAGTATTCCACCTTGGCGTCTACTCTGATTACTCTAACAGAGACTGGTATCAAATCTATTCAATTTGTTTCATGTAGCATTTAATTAAGGCTACTACTAACAGGACTCCAAGCAGCAAGAACATACTAATGGGCAGTATTGAACTCAAACATATCCCCAGGTTCTGGACCCAAAGTAGCTGAAGAAAACCATCGGGGTATTCTCCCTTACCTTTTAAAATTGGTCTTTCCACTTGGCCCAATCCATTAATTGTATTAGCTATTGCACAAACAGTACCTTTCTCAGAAGTTGGAAATCTAGGACAATTTTATCATCCAAAGCAACCTTGGTCAGTAAAGCAGAAACTGACCTAAATGCTGACTATAACTGAAGTGGTTTCATTGATCATTTTAGCTTTTCTCACTAGACCTCCCCATTGTAGGGATAATGAGTCTTAAAAAAAATTATCTATCTACCTATATATCTACTAATTTATACTTTTTATTATTTTTTAATTTTAATTCCAATATAATTAACATACCGTGTTATATTAGTTTCAGGTATAACACGCAGTGATTCTGTTGGGTCCGTTATCAAAGGAACGAGATTGAGACAAAGTTACACAAAGCCTTATTCTATGCCAAGCATTAGAAGTTAGACTGACCAGCCAGGGAAACGAGGCTGAGACAAAGTAAAGGTTATGTAAAGCTTTATTCTATGCCAGGCATTAGAAGTCAGACTGACCAGCCAGGGCCGCCTCCGAAGAGAGCGACGCCCCTTGGTCTTACAGGCTAGTTTTTATAGGGCACAATCGCAGGCATCTACATATGTGGCTTTGGCTGATTGGATGTCTCCTACCTGTGTGTTTTAGTAACGGTTACCTGGAACCGATATTAGTAACTGTTGAAGCATTTATTAAACAACAAAATGGCCTTGTTTTAGGTATGTGTTTTAGTAATAGTTACCTGGAACTGATATAAACAAAATGGCCTTCTTTTAGGTGTGTGTTTTAGTAACAGTTACCTGGAACTGATATCAATAACTGTTGAGGCATTTATTAAACAACAAAATGTCTACCTAGGCAACATGGAGTCACTATGGCTAAGTAGGCCCAGGCAGGCCCTAGGGGGTTAACATGTTTTAACGTGGAATCAACCCCAACAATTCAACAATTCTATATGTTACTCAGTGCTCATCATGATAAGTGTACTCTTAACTTCCCTCACCTATTTCACCCATCCCCCATTTACCTCCCCTCTGGTGGCCATCAGTTTTTTCTCTATTGTTAAGAATCTGTTTTTTGTTGGTATCTTTTTTCCTTTATTTTTTTCTTTTTTAAAGTCCACACACGATTGGAAATCAGATGATATTTGGCTTCTCTGACTGACTTATTTCACCTAAACATTGTACAATCTAGATCCATCCAAGGTATTGCAAACGGCAAGATTTCATTCTTCTTGGTGGCTAATACTCCACTGTTCTGATAAGCTCCCCTGAGCAAACAAGCATATCTTCATTTTGGAGATATTTCTGGTGACAGCTGAGGACTACATGGTCTTTAGTGGAATTTCCTTGTACACTTGAATGTCTTCTGTGATACTCTCATAGTAGAAGTCATTATGTTTTTGCCAGGGTGGCATATTAAAAATTAACACTTGGCCCTCATGCAAGAGGTACAGTTCCTGAGGTACACATGGTCCCCTGGGGAAAAAATATATATATTGTTTACAGTTTTTGTCCTTCCTGAGTGACTTACATCAATTCAGGGTCACAAGCTGACAGTGCCTCCAGCATGGCACTACCATCATCCAGTTGGCTTTCATCTGCCTGATAAAATTACTGGGCAATGGTAATGGGATTGAGTTGGGGGAAGAAATCCAGAGGTGTTGAGAGATATTTTTCTCATTGGTTCCACATACACAGGCAAATTGCCTCTCCAGTGGAGATGGAAAATGTGTTGTCCTAGGGCGCCTGGGTGGCTCAGTGGGGTAAGCATCTGCCTTTGGCTCAGGTCATGATCCCACGGTCCTAGGATCAAGCCCAGTGTAGGGCTCCCTCCTCAGCGGGAAGTCTGCTTCTCCCTTTCCCTCTGCCTCTGCCCCTCCTCACTGCTCGTTTGTTCCCTCTCTCTATCTCAAATAAATAAATAAAATCTTAAAAAAAATGTGTTGTCCTGTTGTTATGACAATAGCTCTTCCTTTGTCTGCTTAAACGAGAGTAAGCAGCAACCACAGAACTATCAGAGCAGCTCGTGTCAATTCTATTCTGGTTGGTCAGCCTTTAAATATTCATTATTAGGTAGTACAACGAGGAACCCTTGTTACCCCCACCACCAATACCAGCACTTGGGTTAGAGCATACACTACTGGATGTCTGGGAATCTTTTTATATCACTGAATCTACACACAGGAATCTTGTCCTTCCTCTTCCATAAAGTCACAACTCTCAAGGAATCCCATTCTGAATGGCAAAATTGTCAGTAAGTATGAATGGTTTGAGATTTTGCTCTGGGGAAGAGCTTACAAATTAACCCGCCACTATTTCATGACTGCTGATAGAGCACATAATTTCTGAAACTAAGAGAAAGGTCTTCATTTTTTCACAGTACAGTAAGTAACATAAGCATCTGCTTATTTGTGTGTGTGTTCAACTTGCCCCAAGACCAATGGATACATGTACATGTGACTGGTTAACATTCAGAAGAACCCTGAGCTTAGGAAACCAGGACCCATCATAATGGGTAGTAAGCATGTCTACATTTTGCTCCACATTGAGACATTGTTATATTACACTGGACAATAAGAATGACTGCTCTTTGTTTCAGTTGAAGACACTGTCTCTATCTTCTAGGGCTATTTGCTGTATAGACATGCTTGAAATTAGAGTACAGAGCAAAGGAACTTAGTGTCTCATTTTGTACGATGTACAGAAATGAGAGAGATCTATGAAGAATTTTCTCAAAAACAGTCAGGAATAGGACAATCATGCCTGTTATCATCATAAATATCTAATGATTATGGTGAATTTAATAAAAAATTATTGTTCAGTGTTTAGATGAGAAGAACTTTCATTATTTGAAAATGAAATTATTACTTAAGTAGAGAATCCAATATAATCAACCAAAGCCTATGGTTATAGTATACTATAGTCTATGGCTATAGTATAGAGAGTTCAGCTAAAATACTGGATCTAAAGTGACCATATGCTTTCATCGAGTCTGTGCATCTGAGATTAAAAGAAAAATATAACCAGACAAACAAAAACAAATTGCTAAGTGAAGCAGCCCAGCAGGGGCCCTGAAAATTCCTGCACCTTTTTGATGAATGTGCCAAACTGCAAGTCTGTGCTATACCCTGACACTGAATAGTTTCTGTAAGTGTTTATATAGTTAAATAAGTCAGTCAAGGTGAATACAACATGAATTTCGTGTGACAGCTTGTTTCCAGTATACATTGACTAGCTTGTTTGGTGGCTCACTATAAAAAATAGTAAGCCCTTGGGATTGTTTTCTTTCTTTTTCAGATAGTTCATTGTTAGTGTATACAAATGCAAACAGAAACAATTTTACTTCTTCCTTTCTGATTTGTATGCTTTCTTTATCTTTTCTAATTTCTCTGACTAAAACTGCCAGTACTACGTTGAATAGGAGTAGCACGGCTGTGTACCCTTTTCTTGTTCCTGATTTTAGAAAAAAAAGGTCTCAACTTTCACTGTTAAATATGATGTTAGCTGTGAGCTTTTCGTTTACAGTTTTTATTATGTCAAGGTACATCATGTCCATGCCTAATTTATTAATGGTTTTTTATTATGAAAGGATTGAATTTTGTCAAATGCTTTTTCTGCATCTATTGAGATCACTACATGATTTTTATTTTTCATTGTATTAAGGTTAATGTGCCATATGTATTGATTTGTTTGTATATGTTGACTCATCTTTGCATCCCATATGATCATGGTGTAGGATCCTTTTAATGTGCTTTTGGATCTGGTTTGCTAGAATTTTGAGAATTTTTGCATCATATTCATCAGGGATATAAGCTTATAATTTTCTTTTCTTGTAGTGTCTTTATCTGGCTTTGGTACAGGGTAAGTCTGGTCTCATAAATTATGTTTGAAAGTGTTCTCTTCTCTTTAATTCTTTTTTAAGATTTTATTTATTTATTGGACAGACGGAGATCACAAGAAGGCAGAGAGGCTGGCAGAGAGAGAGGAGAAAACAGGCTGCTTGCGGAGCAGAGAGCCCGATGCAGGGCTCGATCCCAGGACCCTGAGATCATGACCCGAACCGAAGGCAGAGGCTTTAACCCACTGAGCCACCCAGGCACCCCTCTTCTCTTTAATTTTGTGGATTAATTTTAGAAGGATTGGCATGAATTCTTTTTTAAATGTTTAGTAGAATTCACCAGTGAAACCTGATCCCGGGCTTTTCTGTGTTGGGAGATTTTTGATTACTCATGCAATCTCCTTGCAGGCTAGTGGTCTGTTCACATTTCTATTTCTTCATGACTTAGTCTAATTAAGTTGTATATTTCTAGGAATTCATCCATTTCTTCTAGGTTATAGGGTGTTGCAATTACACAGAGCCTTAGGCCCTGCTATGATCAGCGGACCAACAGGCTATGCCCCAAAGTGGGGCATGGCTATAGGTTATTCTTTGCTATTGGGCAGGCTGCTAGCTGTGGTCCCCTTTTGGGTAAGGCAGCTGGCCTGGCACCCTGCTTCGGTGGGGCCATCAGCTGTACCCCACATTTGGGCAGGGTTAGAAGCTGTGCTCTAAGATCAGTTAGGGTCACTGGCTTTCTGCCTGGCAAGGCTCCAGGTTATGTTCAGTAATTGAGTGGGACTACAGGCTGAGTTCAACTACCAGATTGGGCTCCAAGGTTGCCTGGCATTATTATCCAGGGTTCCAAGTTAGGTGGGACCAGATGCTATGCTCAACAGATGAGTGGGACAGTTGCCTTGGCTCCCTGTCCTGACAAGGCCAAAAAATCATCTGATTAGTCATGATGGCTCAGTGGCTGAGGACCCAAACTGGGCAGAACTGCCAACAGAGCTCCCAGGCCAGATGGGGCCCCAATTTTGCTCTGCAGATGGGCAGAACCACTGGCTGGGATCTCTACTCAGTTTTCATCACCAAGAGGAATGCAGTCTGCAAAGATCCACACACTCTTTGCTGTGAGCCCTCCACCCTTCTCAGTCTCTACCTGATTCCCCAGGTGAATTCCATGAGGCAATACCTAAGTAAGTGTTCCGAAAATGTATCCCTGAATGTGGGGGAATTTGAGTGTCCACTTTAGGTTCTCATGTTCCCACTGGAGAAACTAAAGGCCTGGGCACCCCTTCAGTGCAGTGCTCCACCAGTTGGGAGAGGGACAACGAAGTCAAAGTGAAACAACTCCCCTTCCCCTTTTAATGTAGGCGCTCTCCATTGCAGTGGCCTGAGGGGATTCATCAGCTTCATCCCCAGTCTCTAACATCTTCACAAAGTTGTCTTGTCTCTAGATATTTGCAAGTTGCTTTTACTGTGACAGGAACTGAAGTCAGGAGCTACCTAATTTGCCATCTTGCTGATGTCCCTCCAACATTCTCTTGTTCTCATTATGTTTCACTTCATCTACTCTTGGCCATTCAGGTTGCATTTTTCACTTACACAAGAAGAAAACAGGACAGAGAGTGAGAGATATTGACAAAGAGAGAGAAAGATTAAGAGTAAAAAAAAAGGGGGAACCCCCGAAAAACTGTAGCAGCTAAATAGTTCCTATGTATAAAATACAATTCTGTATGATGAGGACAACAATTATTGAGCACCATTCTACTAAATGTCATAATGGATACTGAGAAACTTCGTTTGACATCAAACCCAGGTATGTTGTTGCACTAACTGGGGCACCTGGACGGGTCAGTAGTTAAACATCTTGATTTCAGCTCAGGTCATGATCTCAGGGTTGTGAGATCAATCCCCGAGTGGGGCTCCACACTGGGCATAGAGTCTGATGAAGATTCTCTCTATTACTCTGTCCCTCGTCCCACCTCCCACCCACAGTGCATGTGCTGGCATGTCCCCTCTCTCTAAAAACAAATAAATAAATAAAATTGCTTTACTAATGAGTAAAAACAAAGTGTGGAAATGTGGTATACTGTAGAAACCACAGAGAAGCCTTCTGAGTTCAATTTGCTGTGTTTTACAATATTGGGGAGAATCTCAAGCTGACAAGGAAGGCAACAATTCTTCTTTTGTGTTTTACTGAAATATTTCTGTATTTGACCTTGCATTGAAAAGCATAAATATTTCCCTTGATAATAAAAATTGAGCAGACATGTAAAGAAGTCCCACAGAGAACAAGGCTGGAAGTTAGATATAAATGAGCCCTCTAAACTATAAACCTTAGAGAAATACAATCTACTTCCAAATGTTTGAAGGAAATATTTTCAGCAAAGGACATCAAATATAACTGGCTAAAAGCTTTAGTGATCTCAGTAGATTTTCATGGGAAAAACATTTGAGTTGATGGCAATGGTGTCAGATTTTGGAAGGCTTCAAGTTGAGGCTTATCAAAAATTTCATATTCCTCAAAGACCCACTTGAACACCAGCTTAAGTATGGCCTTTCGTGGTTATAAGCACTGTTTTTGCAGGTATGTAATGATGATGATCAATTTGTAGCATGCAGTTAGTTTTCTAGGAGATATGCTAAAACACACCATCCTAATGATTTGAAGGGCTGATGTCAATAATGGAAATAACTCAGAAGCTAGACAACAACAACAGAAATATTAAATATTAAGTGAAGCATTCCAAAAATTCATAATGCTTTTCTGTAATTCAATTAACATAGGAATTTGGAAATAATTACATTTTTCTTCATCAAGGATTTTAGGGGTTTAATTTCATTATCTAACAAGAGGAGAATGGAATACCTTTTTCCTCTTATTATAAAATCTAAGGATACGTATGACTCAGATGACTCAATGTTATTAATATGAATTTTGTTTTTACTGACAGTGTAATTATGCCTTCAGAGGTACATTAGATGTGTAAAACAATTTACCAATTTTTAGCTAACATTTACATTTACTGAGTTCTTATCATATACCATTTTATAACTAAGCACATTCAATTTATTACTTTATTGAATACTCATGAAAATATTCCTATTCTCATTTTATAGATTAGGGACCTAAAGCTGAGAGATATAAAAAAAAAAAGTTTGCTATTGCACTGCCAGTGTGGTGGTCTGAGCCATTGTTTGATTCCAAAACCAGTGCATATTAACAAGTGTATATACAGTTCTCATGCTAAATGGGTTCTGTTGTCCCTTTAAAGTAATTTAATCTATTTTTGTAATTTCCTATTTTTTCTAACCTATTCTACCTCAGATGAATACATGCATGTGTTTAGGTACATATACGCAAAGTCACATACAAACGCATGCATAGAAGTTTGTGTCTGAATGTATGTATGTGTCTATGCATACACATATATGTGTACTCCCCTGCAGTATAGTAGGTTGGAAAAAATAGAAAATTATAAAAGCAGATTAAATTACTTTACGGGAACAATAGTCCTTTTAGCATGAAACTGTGAAGATATATGTGTGTGTTAATGTGTGCCCACACCACATACACATACACACATATGCACAGTTGTATATCAATTCATTCACTCTGTTGAGTGTTGGAAATATAAATAACAAAGCTTCTTTTTTTTTTTTAAAGATTTTATTTATTTATTTGACAGACACAGATCACAAGTAGGCAGAGAGGCAGGCAGAGAGAGAGGGGGAAGCAGGCTTCCTGCCGAGCAGAGAGCCTGATGCGGGGCTCGATTCCAGGACCCTGGGATCATGACCTGAGCCGAAGGCAGAAGCTTTAACCCACTGAGCCACCCAGGCTCCCCAAATAACAAAGCATCTTGATGAGACTCTTGGACTAATGAAATTTTATTTTCAGGTTCTAAAGTGTATAATTACAGGATGCATTTGAACAAGCAGATTAGGTAACTGAGAAATCTTTTTCCTTTAGACCTTCACAACTGTGAGTCCAGTGTGTTTGTTTTAGAAATCTATCCTTCATAAGTAGGATTTTATTGACCAGAGTATGGATAATCTTCTAAAGTGAACTTTGGAAAAACATCTGGTCATTATACAAGGAAACATTCTTTTTGGGAAGGATATTCACCCTTAATAGTTTAACCTGAAGATTTTACGAGTTATATTATGGTAGGATGAGTGAAATATCAGAAGTTTTCATTAAGTCATTTCCTAAATAAAGGTACTAGATATTTCCTAAATATAGGGTTTAAAAAATTACAATGAGGTGTTTTTGAATATACTTTGAAATTGTATATAAATAAATGAGTAAATTTGAAAACATGTTATAGATCAATTGCCATTGATGAAAGAGCATATCCTACTTTATAGAAGTTTCTTTAAAGAGACAAATTTCACTTTCTCACCTAGTTAGAAAGGGCATTCATCACTACTTGACACGCAGATGCTGTGAGATAAATGTACTTCCAAAGAACTCGATACCTAGTTCAATTTCCTCTTGACAGTAGCTTTCACGTTATTTTCCTGGTAACTTTTGTGGGTTGACAGATAGTGTTGTAGAAGTGTTAATTGACAGACAGATTCCCTGAGTGACAGATGGTAACACAGACCCAATTGTCAGAGTGCAATAATGTTAACTGTCGAAATGAGAAACAAACACATCAGGGATCCTTGTTTTACACACACACACACACACACACACACACACACACACACACATTACTACATATAAAAAGTCTGTGTTATAGAAGCCAAATGCCATCCTGAAGACTAAAAGCCAAAGGATTTTGTAGTAGGGGTCCCTTGATGGCTCAATAGGTTAAGCAACTGACTCTTGATTTTGACTCAGGTCATGACCTCAGGGTCATGAGATGGAGCCTCACGTTGGGCTCCACTCTTAGCATGGAGCCTGCTTAGCAATCTCTACCTCCCTCTCCCTCTGCCTCTCCCTTGCTCCCCTCCCCACATGCTCATTCTCTTTCTCTTAAAAAAAAGAAAAAATTTAAAAAGGACTTTGGAATATAAACAGTTTTCCAGAGAGTTTGCTAAAGAAAATGACAACTTCTCATAGCAGTATTCAAGATGAGGGGCAGCTGGGTGGCTCAGTCAGTTAAGTGTCTGCCTTCCACTCAGGCCATAATCCCAGGGTCCTGGGATTGAGTCCTGCATCGGGCTCCCTGCTCAGCAGGGAGTCCACTTCTCCCTCTGCCCGACACTCCTCCTGCTTGTGTTTGCTCTCTCTCTGACAAATAAATAAATAAAATATGTTTTTAGAAAACTGTATCTAAGCTGATTTTAGAGTAATAGAAATGGTCCTGACAACAATTTCACAAAACTGATGGACACTGTTAATGTATGTTTAGCTTTCCTCAACCATCATCATTCACTAACGATGTCTCAGGATGGAAAATAAAAACTTCTGTGTGTTATATCATTTTGGAATAAATACTTTATGCCTAAGTTCAAATTGTACTTGAAGAGGAGAGAATGAGTGTTAGTAGTAAGAAATCAAGGGACTAAGATTTTATATAAAATCAAATTACTTTAAACTTAAATTATTTTTAGAACTCAGAGAAGGAATCCCAACTGGAATGTTGTATGTTGTGTTATATTTTTAAGACTTTATTTAAAAATGCACATGCTTTAATAAGTCAAAAAGTTGGAACTTGTGAAGCAGAGAAGAGTTATATAATGACCCATCAGAACACAGGAAAATGGTCTTTCAGATCTTATCCAGTCCCAGAAAACTTTCAAATATTTGTCTTATAAATCATTTTATGGACTGGATTACAGATTAAACTTGGCATGAACTTTATATAATGAATCCAAGAATAATCTTCTCATGCCCAAACTCACATAGTCCTCTGCTAAAACTGTCAATCAGATCAATGAATTAACAATAACTCCCGAGGAGATTTATATTTTTATCTTTCCTATTTTATGAGACTATTTCTTTAAGTGACAGTAATAAATACAAAATGCATGTCTCAGCTTCCATGTCCAAATATTCACATTCACAGCTTATAAAATTTGTTTCTGCTGGACTTGGTGACATTGCAATCCTAATGATGACATCACTTTAAAAGCAAATTTATGTATATATCAGGTGGCTAATACATTTCTAAGCATGGTTAAATAAAGAGGATTCAAGCATCTATTTTGGTAATTAAGAAGGAATCCTGAGATTTGTACGGAAAACAACTACTTTTGATTGAGAGTGGACAGAACAAAAAAAGAGCTGCTTCTTCTTCAAACCACACTACAATGACAGTAAACATATTTTTGAGGCTTAAATACATAAGTACAAAGAGAATAGGGGTGTAATGATAGCTACAGATTTTGGAAATTATAAAATAAATAGTTGGTAGTAGGATCCAGCAATTCCCCCTCTGGGTATTTATTCAAAAGAATAGAAGTCAGATTTCAAAGAGATATTAACATTTCAACATGCACTGCAGTGTTATTCACAATAGCCAGGATATAGAAACAACCAAAATGTCCATCAGTGGATGAATGGATTAAAAAAAAAGCCATATAGACATACAATGGAATATTACTGAAGAATAAAAAAGAAAGAAATCCTGTCATTTGTGACAGCATAGATGAAGTTGGAGGACATTATGCTAAGCAAAATAAGCCAGTCACAAAGGGACAGATACTACATGAATCTACTCATGTGAGGTATGTGAGATAAACTCATAGAAAGGGAAAATACAACAGTAGTTTCTAGGGGTCTGGCGTGGGGAAGAAACAGGGAATTACTAATTAACATGTACTAAATTTCAGTTAAACAAGATAAATAAATTCTAGAGATCTGATGTACAACGTCGTGCCCAATAACAGTACTGTATTTTATACTTAAAAACCTGTTAAGAGACAACTCTCGGCATGCCGTGAACTTGATGGCCGAGCCTCTGGAGCAGCATCTAGCTCTGCTGCCCTCCCCGTCTTGTCCCCACCACTGCACCTGCCACGAGAACCACGGAGGAGACACCACCCCCCTTCCCAGGCTGTAGCAAGCTGCACGTGAAGAAGCTGACCCTGGGGATCACCCGTGTATTAGAATCTTCCCCAGGTGCGGTAGAGGTGGCTATCATAGAGAAACCCCCACTGAACATCGTATGATTTCTTCATGGGAACAACAAGATAACTGTGGTACCTGAGGATGTGAAGAATTTTTACCTGATGACCAATGGTTTCCCCATGACATGGAGTGTGAAGCTGGATGATGGGGCATCCATGGCAGCACGGCCATTGACAGCATCTCAGCACTGAGTCAACTCAACCAGTCTTCCATGTGTTCACTTCCGAAGGCACCAACTCTGGCAGACCTGGAGGACGATGCACTTGAAGCCTAGGAGAACCAGCCAGAGAAGCCTCGTTTGATTCTTGCAGCGGGATGTGTGAGCATGGGAATGGGGAGGTTTGCCTTGTCTGCAAAAGAGGGAAACCAGTGTTAGCACAAGACACTGAGATCTGGTTCCTGGACAGAGCATTATCCTGGCATTTTCTCACAGGCACCTTCACCGCTTACAATCACCTGCTCATCAGGCAGCTGGGCCTGCCGCAGTGGCAGTACGCCTTCACCAGCTATGGCTTTAGCCCACAGGCCAAGCAGTGGTTCAACATGTATAAACCCATCACCTACAACACAGACCTATTTGCAGAAGAGAACAACTCCTTCATGAACAAGCTGGATCCCAGCAAAGTGTTCAAGAGCAAGAACGAGACCTTAATCCCCAGATAGGGGCAGTCCAGCCTGCAGGTGGTCAGAAAGGGCCCCCAGGTCCTCCCTCCTCTTCTAAATCCTCATCTAACCCTGGAAACCCCTTCTGGATATGAGCACCCCTACCTCCCTGCCAGTCCCTCAGCAATGATTTCCACACACAGATGGCTGAAGCCTCAGATTCTGAATGGCACTATAAGCCTCTTCCCATCTGAGTGAGCCAAATCCTAGGCTTTCTACTTCCGCTGGCATTAGCCAGGAGTTCAAGGGCATTCTCAGGTCTCCCCCAGACTCTTTTCCTTATCTCTTGCTTCTGAAAGCTGTGGAGAGTTTCAGAACTTGTTTGTTAAATAGAACTGTTAAGACTTTTCCTCTCTTTCTACCAACGACCCTCTACACCTGTCAGCAGTGATGAGAGAAATCCCCTGAAGAAACCACTGATTTTGACCCATGAGGCATTAGAACTGTGCTGTTCAATTGGTAATCACTAGCCAAAGGTGGCTGTTTAAGCTATATTAAAAATTCAGTTCCTCAATTGCATTAGCCACATTGTGAGTATTCATGTGGCTAGAAGCTTCTGTATTCAACAACAGAGATAATGGAACATTTCCATCATCACAGAAAGTTTTGTTGAGCAGTACTGCATTAGAATATTTTCATGCTGCCCCTACTCAAATCAGTTCATTTTTATTAGAAAATGTGGATACATTAATTTGGTGGGTCATAATACTCCATGAAAATGCTTGAAGATACAGTTGTATATGTTCTTTTTATTTTTCCTAATTCTTACTCTGGTCCTTTTTAGTTTCCTATAAAAGTTTGTTGTTTCCAGTTTAAAAAAAAAAAAAAAAAAGCCAAAAACCTGTTAAGAGGTTCTATCTCATGTTGTAGTCTTACTATAATTTTAAAAAGGGTGTGACTCTGGAATCATTTTTTCAGCATCTGGTTCATAAATGCAAGTATTTTATCAGTGAGAAACCAGAGTTCTTCCCCTTCTGTGTGGGTTACTGTTTTCTAAGGAATCACCTTCCTTTTTTTTTTCTTTCTTTCTTTTTTTTTTTAAATACATGCTGTCACAGGCAACACATTCCTGGAACCAGAAGGACAGAAAGTGGGAGCAGGGTTGGGCTAGGGCTCCAACTGAATCCTAAAATTAAAAACCACTTGAGTAACAGAATATGATCCAGACCTTTCTATTCTATCCTGTGTCAGAGAAATTTGGATGAGGAATGTTACCTCAAGAAAGCATAACTGCATTTATCACAGGGAATTGGATAGAATCTTCCATATATACCTTACTTCTGGCTGTAACTGTAGCTCTGAGAGGAGAATAAATTAATAAGCAAGAGAGAACGGAAGCAAGTGTCGTTTACCTCTCAGACATTTACAAAACACCAGATGAAGCTATTTTCTCAGTTGAAAAATAATCTGAGAAATTCCACATATTCAAAACAATTTCAAATATTCAAGATAAAATCAATGAAACAAGATCCCAGACATAAAACATAACTGTCTTTTAAAACTATAAAGTTGCATACATCCAATTGGGGGAAAATATTACCCATTATGTAACGACATTCAGGCTTGCCTTGGATTTCTGTTTTCTCTTCAGCAATAAATGCCAGAAGTCAGCATGGTGTCAAGTAATGGAGTTAGCAATGATAAGAATTTATTGTGGGTTCACTATGTGTCGGACACAGTTTATCCACAGCAAAGTCCCTATTGGTAAGAACTAGTGTTATCTCTCTTTAAGAAGTGAGGGAATTGAGGCTCAGAGGAATTACAATGATTATCTAAGGCTAGACTGTATGAAGTGATTGACACAGGAATTATAGCTAGGACCTCAGGATTTATAGCAGAACCATTGTAATGTGCTGTGTTCCTCCTTCTAAAATGCAGGATGAAATAATTTTAATATTTACATAAGGAAAAGCTAAAGGCAAGATGTTTTAAAGCATGCATAAATTCAGAAGAAAACATTCTCTACTTACCTAACTCAAAAAGAAAACAAAGATGAGAATATAAGAATAAGAAATGTGGAATACAAAATAATTGGTTGGAATCATTTAAAATAGTTATGCAAAAAGGACATAGTATATACAATCTTTGAATTGAAGAGTAATACTCTGCATCTAAAACTTATTAAAACTTATTTTAATGCAAATCAGAAAGTATGGGAGGTGTGTTTCCACATTAAATAAAGCAAGCTAAAATTTTTGTCTTACAAAGAGGAACTTTTATAAAATTATACTAATCTTGAAATTTGATAGAGAATTACATTCAAGTAAAGAGATATATTTTCACAGAATGCTGAATATTACTGAAAATTTCTGAAGAGCTTATTTAAATATAATAGATTTCATTATAGCAATAAGCTATAGAGTAATATATCAATAAGTGATATTAATTTTAGCATCTATTGATATCTCAAGTAATCTATTACACTTATGAATCTTATGCCAATGGTCAAAAGATGGAAATTTCAATCTGCTTTGTTGTATTACCGTTAGAATGTTTGCCAGTAATGGTTTGAGGCATATTTATTACACAGAAAGGAACCATAAACATGGCAATGATAAATCACATAACCGGAAAGAGAAAACAATGAATAAAAATAATGTACAAACACCCTCATACTCTGATATGTGTCATTAGCAGCTAGAGAGTATCAGTAATCATTTTTGGTTACTAACTATCAACATTTCTCTTTATTAGCATGTTGTGTGCTATGTGATAACCATGGTCTAATGTAAAGTCTGAATCACTGGGTCAGTTGTGATTAAAACTGAAAAAAAAAACTGAATAAATCTCTTATTTCATTATAAAATGAAAATTCTACAGAATTCATAAGTACTTTCTCAGTGTATTTTGCCTGAGAACAAAGAAATAGAAGAGATTCAGATTATATTGCTATGCATTTCTATTGTTATGCTTTGGAGTTAACAAAGGCGATTTTATTATTACTATTCCAAGGGTGTTTCTTGCTGTCACTTACATATGTGATCCAAGAAACAGCATAACATTTATTACCTTTTTCATGAAGGAAATGGAAGATATTCATTAGTTCTGGTTAAACAGTCCAATCCTTCCTGTCAAAGTGCCAAGACAAGGTCTCTTAGATTCATGGTAACAAATCCTATAACAAAGGAAATCTGAAAGGTAATTAAGAAGGCCTAAGGAGCAATTGGATCTTATCTAAGAACCTCAAAAAGTGACATGGCACATAATACTAAGGAAACAGCAGAACCAATCAATTTGTCAGTCTTTCCCTTCTGTCTTGTTCTGCTTTTCGTTTTGTGAGTGGAAGAACAGCTGTGGAGAGAGCATTGTGTGCCCATCATTATGCCACTTAACATTATAATTCCCTTGAGATTGATTTACTTCCGCCCGGGACATTCATTTTCTGTCTCAGACACCCCTACGTACGTAAGCAGCCAAGTATATACAACATATCTATTTAAACTTTTAATAATACGAGTGTTTAGCTTTGTCCTTTGAAATCTGCCCTCTACAGAACATAGCTTCTGTTTCCACTTTGAGAAGCTAGAGTCTACATCTCAACTTTGTAGCTATTGTTTAATGCAAACTCTTTTAATGCACGAATGTTGAATGTTTTCAGTTACAGAAAGATAATTCAAACAATCAAACGCTTTGCCAAAAACATGCCATTTGTTTTTAATAGTCTCTTATTTGCATATCATCAAAATCATTTCACATTATAAAGCACCAGCTTAATGTACTGAAACCCTGCACGGTAAAATAAAAGGCCTTAAAGAAAAGAATAAAATATTGATCAGCTTATAATTTGTTTCTTGATCTACTTTTGTGAATACACCTGCCAAGAGACAGATGTGAAATGATTCTAGAACAGTAACACAGAACAACATAAACTAGTAATTAACTTTAATGTATGGCGAAAGTATAAAATATGATTTCCATTTGAGTCATAAGGTGTTAGTATGAACTATGATCTCTATAAAAAAGTAATTATTCTGGAAAAATATGTATGTTCTGATGTGAAAAATTTTCCATTACCTAGTTGTTAAGGATTTCTACCCTTCTTTGAGCTTCCTTCTACTGTTGAGTTAATGAAACAAAATTTTATTCAGAACCTGTTTTATACAATATACTCAGGAGGAAGTAGTAGGAGACAATGCTTAGTAGGAGACTCATTTTCTACACTCAAAAGGCTCCAAAGTAGGATCTGCATTTAGTCTGGGCAGTCAGTGGCTTCAGCCAAAGAGTGGCATGTGTTGGGGCGCCTGGGTGGCTCAGTGGGTTAAGCCTCTGCCTTTGGCTCAGGTCATGATCCCAGGGTCCTGGGATTGAGCCCCACATCAGGCTCTCTGTTCAGCGGGAAGCCTGCTTCCTCCTCTCTCTCTCT